>NW_023270268.1:1580203-1815496 GCF_011800145.1 Mirounga leonina
AGAAAGAAAGAAAGAAAGAAAGAAAGAAAGAAAGAAAGAAAGAAAGAGAAAAGGAAAGAGAAAGAAAGAAGAAAAAGAACAAATCCTTACCGATGGAAGACTCTCCTATGACTGTGCCTGGCATTCTGGAAGGTTCTAAGAGTGGGCTGTGAGGAAGTCAGGATGCAGGGAGAGAGAAGGATATGAATGTGAGAGCACAATGTGGGTCCCTGACTTTCCTACACCCCTACACAGGCTGTGCAGGTTGTCCTGGACCTACCCGAGCTCCACAGGCCTGGAGGACCCCCATTGTGCATGCACCAGCCAGCAGGTCAGAATAGCAGGGACCTGGAACACAGCAAGTGTTTGGGGAGACAAGGTCATGGGAGGTGGCCGTTGGAGCTTCAAGGCACATGCCCATCTCCAGGCTCTACCCTACACAAATATCAGAATCCCTCTAAGATCAGAATTGGGGGAAAAAAAAGGTTCAGTTCCAGTGCCTGGCCAGGCTGGGCCTCACAGGATGGTCAGGGTACCCTCTAATAAGAGATATCTGGGACAGGGCACCTGGGGGGCTCAGTCAGTTAAGCGTCTGCCTTCGGCTCGGGTCCTGATCCCAGGGTCCTGGGATTGAGCCCCGAGTTGGGTTCCCTGCTCAGCGCAGAGCCTTCTTCTCCGTCTAGCACTACCCTCTGCTCATGCTCTCTCTCTCTCTATTTCTCTCTCTCTGATAAATAAATAAAATCTAAAAAAAATAATAGAGAGAGAGAGAGATCTGGGAGCACTGATGGAGACAGAAGCAAAAGACTCCATCAGGCAACCAGTCCAAATGTGGACTGACTCATGCCAGTTCAAGGCTGCCACCTCACCACATTTCATCGATGGGCTCCATTCACCGAAGAGGCTATGCAGGTTTTTGGGGGACCAGCCCCAGCTCCATATAGCCAGGGAGGGCTTCTGAATCTCCTCTGACTCTGCCTGACATACTGGAAGGTTCTAAGAATGGGCTGTGAGGAAGTTAGGATGCAGGGAGACAGAGTACATTTTGCACATGCAAGAGCCCAAAAGGGGCAAGGGTTGGGAGAGGCTGGTTCACCGGAATGGGTTGTGGGGGGTACAAGACGTCTACCTCATTCCAAGTCCTATCCTACACTACCGTGCATATTCCCCCTGAAGGCAGAGCTGGAGGAAACCACACCACCTCGTCAGCATCAGGCCCAGTAGACTGGCCTACGTGTCCTCCAATAAGAGACACCTGAAAGCACACATTGCTATAAAGAGAGGGACCCAATCAGTTTAAAAATGTCACCTCTGGAAGATTTTTGGGAAATGCGCCCTCTCCACCCTGGAGGCCAATTTGGTGCTCTGGGACCAGCTGGAGCTCCTGGGCCTGGGCCTCATGGGCCTGGAGGGCCTCAGCTACCCAATGCCAACTGATGGGGTGCACACTCATGCCGTGAAGGTCAGGGAAGCCCGGGACCTGGAATAAGGCAAGTATCTGGAGAGCCCAGGGCACGGGAGTGGGCTGCTAGGATACAAGGTGAAGGCAAAGAAGAAATGTTCCTCTGTCCAAGGTTCTTCTAGCTGAACTAGGAATTAAATTTACATGAGACAGATTAATAGGAAGAAAAACACTCAAGTTTTATTACATGGGCATGGAGGCCCAATAATGAAATTGAGACCTAAAGAAATGACTAAGGCAGGCAGTTTTTATACTTTTTGGATAAAGAGGCAATATGCCTGTGAGGAATTGGCAGGATAAAGAAAATAACTTTGGGAGCTTCGATTAGTAAGAAATTCTGAACAGAGCTGGAACTGGGATAGTAAATTAGTAAAAAGCAAAAAGGGTGGTTTAGAAAGCCTTCTCAGCTCTAAATTTCCCATCTCTGGTGATAAGGCTGTCTCCTTAGCTTCTGGTGCACAGAGGGTACCTTTCACATGGGCGATTTATTTCCCGCTTTCGGGGGGACAGAGGAGGATCTGAGTGTCTTTCCTGCCCAGGTTGCCTGTTAAGTAACTTTTATTTAAAATAATCAATATGCCAAAATGGCATATTTGGGGGCAGCCTGCTCTTGGCTCCTACAAAGGCATCTGCCTAACTCTGAGCTCAAACCTACACAGAAGTGTATATTCATTTTGCAGGCAGAGCTGGGGGGAACTAGACTGCTTGCCAGGTTGGGGCCCAGCAGACTGGGCTGGAATATCCTCCAATAAGAGACACCTAGGAACCTTGATGCCTGGAGAAGCCAGAGACCCCAGCATCTGGGGTCTGAATGGGGATTGACTGTCCAGTTTAAAGCCACCACCTCAGAGATTTTCAGAGAGCAGCTATAGGGAGAGGCTGGGTCACAAGTGTGGGCTCTGGGAATCACCTGGTATCTGCCTGATTCCAAGTCCTAACACAAATGTGCCTCCCCACCCCCCACCCTGAAGGTAAAGCTGGAGAAGTGTGGACGCCCTTGCCAAGACAGGGCCTGGTGGGCTGCGGGGGCTCCTCCAACAAGAGACGTCTAGGAACCTTGATGACTAGGAAGCCTGGGACCCCAATAGGCTATCAGTCCAAACAGGGACTGACTGTTGCCTGTTTAAAGCCACCACCTCAGAAAGATTTTTTGGATGTGGGCTCCTTCAGACCCAGACGATATGCAAAAGGTTCTAGACCAACCCTGACTCCTGTAGGGGACCCCACCGCCCTTGGTGAGCTGAGTGGTGTACCCTGTTCATGCACGAGCTGCCCAGTACAGGAAAACCAGGGACCTGGCACAGGGCAAGTGTCTGGAAAGGCCCGGTCACAGGAGAGGAAGCAGGTTCTGGTGGGTATGAAGCATCTGCCTAATTCCAATTTCAACCTACACAAAGGTGCATATTACCTCAGAGGGCAGAAATGGAGAAATACGGACTGCGTCGCCAGGTTGGGCTCCATGTGGTGGTTGGGGTCCAGGACGAGATCTCTGAGAGCCCTGAGGGCTGGAGAAGCATGGGACCCCATCCAGCAGCTGGTCCAAATGGGGACTGTCTCCTGTTGAGAGCTGCCCTCTCAGGACGAGCTTAGGGGTGGAGACACCTGGGAGCCTAGTTGGACCAGCTGCCGGATGGGGTCCCTGTCTCCTCCAGCCATCAAGGCTCCCAGGTGTCCCTTATTGGCCAGTCTGCTGGCCCCAAGGCATTTTAGTTGCCTCCACCTCTACCTTCAGGTTGATTGTGTGCATCTGTGTAAAAGAAGGCTTGTTAACACATTTTTACCTAGTACCTCAGTAGCCCTCTCTCATGACCTGGCCTGTGTATACCACGCCGGGGTTCCAGGTTTTTGTTTACCTTGCGCTGGGCTCCAATGGTGCATGTGCTGTATGCACCCCATCAGCCCGTCTCGGGCAGCTGTTTCTTTGTAGGCCTTCGGATTTATGGCTGGTTCCAAAATGTGTGCCTCGCCTGCTGGGAAAGGCATCCCACCCCTAAAGCGTTTCCTAGGCTCCATCTTTAGGCTGGTGACAGTTTCCATGGGGAGCAGTTGCCGGATGAGTTTCCAGGCTTCTCCACCTTCACCTTCTCAGTTCTCCCCGGGATCGGTTATTGGAGGATGCCTCTGCCAGATGGCCCCGCTCTACGGTGGCAAGATAGTCCACTTGCTGTAGCTCTGCATGCATGGGGCAAAATGTGCATTTGTGTGGTTTGGGCATAGAATTAGGCAGATGCAGATACCCCAGTGGCTTACACCCGTGCTCCAGCCTTTTGCCCTAGCTTGCCTTTTTCAGGCTCCCAGCTCCCCTGACTTTCATTTCCCATGCATCCAAATTCTGCACTCCATCCCAGCCTTGGGCTCCTGGGGCCTCAGAGGACTGTGACACTCCCAGGCACCTCTTATTTGTGGCAACCTCAACTATCTTGTACTGCCCTGCTTTGGATTCCTCCTGCTCTGTCCTCAGGGGTAATATGCATAGTTCTATAAGTTAATACTTGGAATTAGGCTGATTTCGGGTCTTCCCAGGAGTCTTCTCCTTGACCTGCTTTCACAGGATGTGGTACCATTCCAGAACCCTGGTTGGCTACCCCGATCTGCGCTGCCCACATTTGTGGAGCCCACCCTCCATTAGCACGCTTGGAAATACAGGTGCACTCCAGGACTCCACAGGTCTGCCAAGACCGCAGCCACCTGAATGGCTTCAGTGTGGAGAAAACCCACCCCACGGTAATTTTTCTGAGGCTCCATTTTAACCTGGGACTGCCAGTCTTGTTTAGACTGCCTCCCTGAGGGTGCCCTGGGTATCTTCCAGCCTCAAGGAACTCCCATCAGGCCTCCGGTCCCAATGAGGACTGGCTGTCACTAGTTTAAAGCTGCATCTTAGACAGATTTTCTGAGGTGGGATTCGTCTGCCCACAAGACTATGCAGGTGGTTCAGGACTGGGTGGAGCTCCACAGGCTGCTCTCCTGGGACTGGCAGGGTGGGGACAGCACATGCATAGTCTGCGCCCGTCACGAGTCTGGAGAGGCCAGGTCAGTGAAGCAGGTTGTTGGGATATAAAGCATTTGTCTCCTTCCAGGCCCTAACCTATCATGCGTGTATTTCCCCCGAAGGTGAGACTAGAGGAGTCTGGACTGGCTTGTAAGGGTGGGACCTGGTGTGCTGCAGGGCTTATCCTTCAGTGAGTGACATCTCTGAGTCTTGACTATGAGCAAGCCCAGGACTTTATATGGCAGCCACTCCAAATGGGGACCAAGTAGTGCCAGTTTCAGAAAGATGCGGGGTGGCAGAGTTATAAGATCCCCTGCCCTATGCTGCACATAGATCCCAGCAGATCCTTTGTCCACTCAGTTTCCCCCCAATAACCCTGTGTCTTGTTCTCTGTCTCTGGGATTTTCTTGGGCCTCACCAGACCATCATCACCCACCCTAGGCTTAGAGTCTGCTTCGGTGTGGCTATACACCGAGTCAGCAAAGATATGTGATATGGACTTAGTGTATCAGCATAACGCCATCCCATTCGCACCCAAGCTCCCTGCTGCTGTGCCCTTGCTCTTTGCTGGAAATGGATACCTTGGGAAAAGGCACCAAGAGTCCAGCACGATGTTCCTTCTATGAAATTCTAGCCCCCCAAACAATAAAGTTTGTTACTCAATGTCTACTACTAGGGAATGGGGTCTCCTAAATGATTTAGTATCTATCAATTCCAATAGCTATAAAGAATAATCGCTAAACCCCCGACCAACGTGTTTGTCTCGCCTCCTGCCGGCACACAGTAGACACTCAACAAACATTCTATAGATGAATAAATGCTGGACTATCTGCTCTGCCATATGGAGCTCCATAAACAGCCAGAATTTAAAGTGGAGTATAAAACTCTTAAACCTCTTACAAGACACATATTGTTGCTTATGTGAAAAGAAACAAAAGCATGAACCAAATGAGGAAGGTATATTTGACAAGAGACTGATTTAAGAGTAAGAACTGAATTACTTAATGACAAGCCAAGTTGCAACATTGGATCAAGTTTACAGCCAAAGACATTACCAAGCTATGACAGGGAAGATGTGGTTCAACCAGCTATAGGAGCTTTGAAGTCAACCATTTCAACCTGTCCCCAGGTAAAACTGTCAAACTGGGTTGGTCTGTCTGAGTGGCCCCTAGGCCTCCCTCTCCCCTTCAATCTTTTCCCTAAGCCAACAATTCCCCCATGTGTTCTGCACTCTCCCCTTAACCTTTCTATGTTACATGGAAAATACAATGGTGGTAGGTTTAAAATATCTCCAGACATAATCCCGCAATCCATGTATTGCAAAGGTCTCAGGGCAAATTTCCCGGGCTGTAGACAGGGAGTTACACCACTGCTGAGTTGAAATAAACTCCAGTATTTTTCCTAGAAGAAAAGGCTGGGATTTCTGGCTTTTATTTCCTACTTTTTCCCAGGTGTGTGCTTTAGAAAGCCTAGCTTCCTCCTCAAGTAGTGTAGTTAGATAGAATTTGACATGAGTTAGGAGAGGTGGTGCAGGGAAGTACAGCTCTTTAAGATGTTCAGTGATTACAAAACAGCCATTGAGTCCAGGGATTATTTGATCCGTAATCAACAACCCCTAAGCAACACTTAGGCAAGAAGATAATCCAATGCAAACTGAATTGGGTATTTCTTTGGGCAATTTATATAGAATCTTTTGTCCTTGCATGATTCAACCCGCCCTTTTAAAAACTGTGAATCACGATGATTCTCATTCTGACCAATATTTTAATGCTTCATGGCTTGGGGGGAGATGAGTATTGTATTTCAAATCCAACACATTATATCTAGCATATATAGTGTTAACCATTGAAAGGGATTTTGAGGGCTTAATAAATATCTATGCTACAGCATGATACAAGATAGTCACTTAAGATTGTGTGTCTGGGTGTGACATCTGGAACTGCTGCAGCCACCCTGTGACCATGAAGAAAGTGATAAAAGAAATTTCTGCTGGACTTTAAATATATGCATTCAGACTTGCTCACTGCATGATCCAGACCCTGTAATATACAGCAGGGAGAAATAGCACCTGCCTCCCCAGAAGAAGGAACAGAAGGAACCAGAGCAACAGCTTTTCAGAAAGCTAGCCAGTCAGTAGAAAAGCTGTCAATGGTGAATTTGTGACTGTATTGTCTAGACTTGAAAAGCTGACTTGGGGCATAGCAATCAACTATGCCAAGCTCCACTGTAACTAACCAATTTTGAACTGGCAATCCAAAAGTTTGTTTAAACCAAGCAATCATTTTTCCTTGTAAAAATTTGTGACTTCTGCCTTTATAGGTCCTGCTCTTGCCTTTGATTGGAAACACAGCCTTCAGAACGCTGTACTCTCTCACATACCTATAAATGAGTGAATCCCCAAGACTTTACCCTGAATTTGTCTCCAAAGTATTCTTTGCAGTTTAACAATTACTCTGCCTCAGAATCTGTGTTTCATTTGTCTGGAGGTCAAAACTGATACACCACTGATGGCAAAGTAGAAAGACAGAAGGAATCTGGCTCCTTGTTAATATCTTTCTATTCCTAACTTTCTATTCCTAAGGAGCCCCTCTACCTCTAGACTTTTTGCTGTGTGATATAATAAATTTCCTTTGTTTTGTTTTGTTTGTTTTGTTTTGCCTAAGCCACATTGAGTTGTGTTTTCTATTTACTTGCACCAAAGGTAAAATAACTGATGTACCTTCTCTGGTTACTCTTTCAAAACTAGTGCCCCACTCCATCACTGCTCTCTTATCCTCCTTATTATGTATTTCTATGTTTGTTTACTTATTTATTGCCATTGTCTCCCACAAAAATGTAAGCTCCACAAGACGGGAACTTGGTCTGTTCCGATGCCCAGTGTCTAGGAAGTGCTAGCACATCATCAATGCCCAATAATACTTGTTTAATAAATGTTGATTTAATTCATAGGATTGCATATTGTCTTAAATTGGGTTTCCTAGAAGCAAATCCTAAGATAGGGATGCAGAAGCATGTGATTTTTTGAAGCAGTGCTCTTGCAGAAGGAGAAGGGGAGTGAAAGAAGCAGGCTAAGGCAGGCAAAGGAACTCAACATGCTAGCTGAAGTCTAGGCTCAGCCTGAGCCCATGGAATGCTCCAGAGCGTCACGGTTCCATAGTTAGTACCACTTTAAAACAAGGGCAGCAGGCTTTTTTTTTTTTTTTTTTACACCCAAATCAATAAGTCATTAGTTATTGACTGTATGCTGCTTGGTGGGGGTGGAGGAGAATGTTATCTCCCAGGCAAGTCAACTCCTATTCAGTGACGGGCAATTCTCCAGAGAAGGGGGTAGCTATGAGTAGTTAATAGTCAACATTCAGGACAGCTGGGGGATGGGCACACTGCTCTGCTAAAGGGGATCCCAGGGGGATGATACATATCTAGGAAAATAACCTAGAGAATTACTAAAAACAGAAGCAATAATAGGATTCAGGAAAATGGCAGGTTATAAATTTAATATATAAAATTCAACAGGGGCACTTGGGTGGCTCAGAAAGTTAAGGATCCAATTCTTGATTTCCGCTCAGGTCATGATCTCAGGGTCGTGAGGTCGAACCCTGAATTGGGCTCTGTGCTCAGCACAGAGTCTGCAGGGGATTCTCTCTCTCCCTCTCCTTCTGCCTCCCACCCCTGCTCGCTCTCTAAATAAACAAAATCTTAAAAAAAAAAAAGTCCCTAATCAATAACTTTTAGAAAATTCAGTGGAAGAAACTATTTTTAAACCCACAAGCTGATCAAATATCTAAGTATTCACAAATAAAAAATGTATAGAACTTAAATGAAGAAAACTTTAAAATTCTATCTTGTGACATAAAAGAAGACAAGTAAACTGAAAGATGTAACATTTCTTGGATCAGGAAACTAAATATGTTAAATATATAAAATCTTCATAAATTGTCCTATAAATTCAATCTAATCCCAATTAAAATACAAACAAGAATGTTTTATCTTGAAAAATAATTCTATAATTCATGGTAACCAGGAAAATTTAAAGCAAAGTATGGCAGGAGACTGGTCCTACCACAGATGAACGCTATAATAATAAAAGCACTTTAATACTTGCAAAGCAGTGGGCAGATTTATGGAACAGAATAAAGGGTCCAAAGTAGAAACGACTATGTATAGAAAGTTAGTGATAGAGGTGGTACCTCAGATTGATGAAGAATGAGAGATTATTACACATGATATCAAAATAGCTAGGTAACTTTTGGAGGACAAAAACGCTGGATCCCTACCTCATTCCTTAAACCAGAGGGAGCAAAGATGTTATGCAACAAATGAAAAACAAAAGCTTCTAGAATAAAGCAAGGGAATATATTTTTGTTATTATAGAGCAGGAAAAACCTTACTAAGTAGGACACAAATCCATAAACCATAAACAAAGTCAAAGCTCAAATGGTGAGAAAACTACTAGCAACACATTTGACAGGCTAGTTTCCATACTTTACAAAGAGCTCTTATAATCCAGTAACATTAAAATTGTGTTAAGGATAAGGACAGATGGTTCAGAGCAAAATAAATACTAATGACCAATAAGCTTATAAAGAGAGGCTTGACTTCAGCCACAGCTAAAGAAATGCAAATTCAAACAATGGAAGATATTTTTTCACCTTTTGGATTGGGAAAATTTTGAAATTTAATGCTATCAAGTTCTAATGAAAATGTGGGAAGTCAGGGAAACTCACAAAGGATTGGTGGTATTGTAAATTAGTGGAAATTTTGTGTAGGTGATTTGGCGGTCACTTTTTGTGCACATACCCTTGGCCTATCAAGCTCACTGCTAGAAATATTCCATAAGGATATGTTTGCAAAAGTTTACCAAGATAGGATGTATAAAGATGTTCAGTGAAGCATCATTTGTAATTACAAAACAAAAAGAAAAACTGGAAACAAATTGCTAATCAATAGGGCATTGGTTTAATAACTAAGATAGAATGCTCTGCTGTCATTCTTTTAAAAACATGATTAGTTGTGTTGTAGATTAGTTTGTGTTGATATGGAAATTATATGAACAGTAAGATATTTGATTTAATTAACTCGTCCCTTTTTAGTTTAATTAACTGACTCCCAAAGAGTTGACACCTTCACCACTCACAGATTAGAATAAGGAACGCATGTGTAATATTAAACTCCCCTAAAAAAAGAAAAAATAAAATAAAAAATAAAATAAAATAAGATAAACTCCCCTAAATATATCTTCTCAGCTCATTGCACTGCCTCAGTGTTGTCATCAACAAGTGTCATAGTGGTAACAAAACAGAAGCTATTGCAGACTTGCATTTGGAGGAAGAATGAACAGTGACTGAGAATACAGGCTGTCAGTGATTGATGCTACATAACAAGTTACCCAAAGTATACCAGCTTCAGCAACAATTTCTGTGGGTCAGAAATCTGTGAGTGCTGTAGTTGGATGGTTCTGGCTCAGGGTCTTTCAGGAGGTTGTAGTCAGCTCAAGGCTCAAAGAGGGCTGGGAATGTGCCTCCAAACTCTCTCATTGTCGGCAAACTTCAGTTCCTCTCTGGATTTTGGGCTTTCCATCCCCATGTGGGGCTCTCCATGGGGCTGCCGCCCATGGCAGCTGGCTTCACCCCAGGGCAAATGATCCGAGAGAGAGAGAGAGAGAGCACGCACCTAAGAAAGAAGCCACTGTCTAATCTCAGAAGTGGCATACCATCTCTTCCACTATTGGTCTCACAGCCCAACATGTATGAATACCAGGACGCAGAGATCAGGAGCCATCTTGGAAGCTGGCTACCACACAGCCTCTGGACTCAGACTCCAGGGTTTGAATCTCTTCATAACATTTGCCTCAGTTTATACATATGTAAAATGGGAATAATAACAGTATGTACTTTTGTTGTGAACATGAAAACCGCTAATCTATTTTAAAACTTTAGAATATGCTTAAGATATTTATGACTGAATTATAGGACATTTGGTATTTGCTTCAAATACTCCAGGAAAAAAATTGGGGAATAAAAATGATGATGGTAGATAAAACAAAGACTGCAGAGTGTTAAAATGGGCTTTTTTAAAGATTATTTATTTGTTTATTTGAGAGAGAGAGAGTGCACAGGCAGAGAGGTACAGAGGAAGAGGAAGAGTCTCAAGCAGATTCCACGCTGAGCTCAGCCTAACTCCAGGCTCCATCCAATGACCATGAGATCACGACCTGAGCCGAAACCAAGAATCGGTTGCTTAACCAACTGCACCACCCAAGTGCCCCTAAAATGTTTTGATAATGGTTGAAAGTGGGTGATATATAGAGAGAGGTTCCTATATGAGCTTTTCTGTATTGCTTAATTTTCCATAATAAAATTTCTATAATAAAAAGTTACATAATTCTCCGGGGCGCCTGGGTGGCTCAGTTGGTTAAGCAACTGCCTTCGGCTCAGGTCATGATCCTGGAGTGCCGGGATCAAGTCCCACATCGGGCTTCCTGCTCAGCAAGGAGTCTGCTTCTCCCTCTGACCCTCCTCTCTCTCATGCTCTCTGTCTCTCATTCTCTCTCTCTCAAAATAAAAATAAAATCTTTAAAAAAAAAAAAAGTTACATAATTCTTTATGTAAAATGTTTATAGTGGTATCTGGAACATAGTATAGATTCAATAAATGTTAATTATTACTTTTGGAATGCTGGATAAGCCAGATTTTTCTTTATTCAAGTGATATAATTTCTTATGCCCTGGGTTTTTATACATGTATGATTCTGGATTAAATAAGTTAACTTAGGTCTATATAATGTTTGATTAAAAATCATTGGTCAATTCAAGGATCCCTGACTGGCTCAGTTGGTAGAGCATGTGACTCTTGATCTTGGGGTTATGAGTTCAAGCCCCACGTTAGGTGTAGAGATGACTTAAAAAAATTATTGATCAGGATCGCTTGAGTGGCTCAGTTGGTTAAGTATCCAACTCTTAATTTCGGCTCAGTCATGATCTTAAGGTTGTGAGACTGAGCCCCGCTTCTGTCCTCACTGGGTTTAGAGCCTGCTTAAGATTCTCTTTTTCCTTCTCCTTCTGCCCTCCCCTGCCACTCGCGCTTGCGCATACACATGCACGCTCTCCCTCTCTCTCTAAACAAAATATATATATATACGTATCGACATATATGTATATCGATCAATTAGCTGTAATCATTTTTCTACCAGTGCCTAAGTAACCTTTGCAGCTGCAAAAATGCAGATTAATTTCTTGTATCTTGTATGTCGTATTCATATCCTATGAGCCACAAGAGGGAGCCCATGTCCAGAAGCATACTAAAAGTGACAAACTTAGAATTACTATTGACAGGAATGGTAGTCCACTGAGCTGTCCCTATGAACAAACATAGCTAACAGTCCTCCCATCAGCATTCTCTACTCCTTCCCCCTAAAGAGAGGCTAACCTTATTTCCCAAGACTCCTTGAGGAAACAAGTGGAGCCCTTCCAGTGTGAGAGGAGTTGAGCAGACTATTTTGGTTGGGAGTAATGTGGGGTGGGAGAGATTGGGCACACATTAGGTGGGCCTGGTGGGGTGACCTGTACTTACCTTCCTTGCAGCACCAGGGAAGAGAGCCAGAATCAGAGGAGCTGGTCTCAGACTGCAAGACTCAAGAATATTTGAGGGGCACCTAGAGGTATTCCTGACTGAAATATCTTATACCAGCTTGTTCTCTTGCCTGAGATTTCCCTCTTTAGGGAGACTCATTCCCTTAGAAGATGGCCATGCTGCAAATGCACTTAATGCACAGGATGATGGAAAGTAAATACTTCTTTTGCATCTAAGGCTGTTTATCAGTTTACTCAGGAGGGACTAGGGGAGGGAGTGAATGAAGAATGCAGTCCTGGGAAGACACTAAGCACCTGGTTGGGCTAGCTAGGGGAGCCAAAGGGAGATGTGGCCAATTTCAGACTGTCCTACAGAGAGTGTGAAAAATCACACTGAGACACTGCTTATAACAGATAATTACAAAAATTCATTTTTATGATCTAGGACTCAATTTCAGTTATAACTCAGCTTTGTAACCCAGTTATGGTGGAAGCTTTGTGAAATATGTCCAGCCTTGGCTATTTTGAGACAAACGTATTTTACATTTTTTTCATTTCTTGTGATCACTAAAACTTTTTTTCTCTTATATAAATACTGCTTTCAATTACAGAATTATGGACTTCACTGTTCTCCGTAGGATGAGATTTTCCTCATAATAAATAGAAATGTTGCCAATCTCGTTATGAATTTGGACCTAACTTGGTTATAGTAGAGCCCTTCTTGCAAACGCTTAGCATAGCAAGATCCAACAGCGGTGCACAACAGAATATGTAAAATACATATTGTTTCTGTGCAATGTTAACTCCATTTATATTTAATAGACATTTATTGAAAGTCAACTGTGGGGGTACCATGATATATAAGAACAGTGATAATATGACTTGCACACAATTTTTTTTAAAGATTTTATTTATTTATTTAAGAGAGAGAGAAACAGCATGAGAGGGGATAGGGTCAGAGGGAGAAGCAGGCTCCCCGCTGAGCCGGGAGCCCGATGTGGGACTCGATCCCAGGACTCTGGGATCATGACTTGAGCCGAAGGCAGTCGCTTAACCAACTGAGCCACCCAGGCGGCCCACTTGCACACAATTTTTAAACAAGTGGTACTTCTGAGTCTCATCTGCTCCCTACTATATCCCCCTCCATTTTTTTTTTTCTGGAAGGAGGGACATTTATGACAAATATAGCTCATGTCAAACTTGTGAATATCCTACCCTTCTACCTTTTATTTATGTCATCCTTAAGTTTACAGAACAAAATCATAGGTATGGAACTTCTTCCTCCTAAGAGTAGGCAAGTGAAATGAACTTTTGATCCAGGTGACCAAACACATTTAATGTGTGGTTTCAGTACACCTGATACTTAACATAATGGAAACAGAGTTGTCAGCAAACTCTTTCTCCTACCCCCAATAAAACAAGACAAACTAAGTAATTAAAGGCCCCTTGAAGAAAGCATATGCAGGATTCTCCTGGAGGGAGAAAAGGAGAGATAGGATGGATTGTCTTAGTAGAGGGGAATGCAGGGGATGGGGAGAGTCCCCAAGATTGAGGGAGGCATAGGCTTGGTGAGGTCAGTAGGGCCACCCGTGCTTAGCTCCTTAAAGCTACTGCAAGGGGTATCAGACAAAGTTAATGGTGAAACATTGTGGCAAGTCTCTACCTAAGAACCCTGAATGGGGCAACTGGCTAAAGACTCTGGAATTGGCCATCATTGCCCTTCGCTGGTGTGACCATTGGCCTGACTGTGACATCTCTCAAGCTGTCATGTAGGAGGGAGATAATCTCCTTTACCTTCTTTGCAGGTAGTGTCATGGGGAAGCTTAAAGAAATCCTAGGATATGAATGACATCTAGTAGTTTAAAAAGATAAGGTAGAAAGTGGTAACCACTGGTTATTGCAAAGAAAGTCACCTTTTCTGTGAGATAGAAATCATTTTACTTCAAAAACTAATTATGTAATGAATGGTGATTAACATAACAATAAAAATTTTAAAAAAAAGAAGTCATTTTACTGATCTTTATGATTGTAAACGTAACCCATGCTCATTGCAAAATTCAGAAAATGGAGGGAACTATAAAGGCTCTGTGTACCATTTTAATGGGATCAGTTGACAAATACTAATTGGTAACCTGCTTTTTTTCAACAATAATATATTTTGGACATCTTCCCATGATAAGGAATATCAATTTATGGCCACAGAGTATTTCCTTGCATAAATATGTCAAACGTAATGCCTACTGGTAGATATGTAGATGGCTCATAATGCAGTTTTTATATGGAAATGATGATACTGGGGTGCCTGTGGCTCAGCTGGTTAAGCGTCTGACTTAGGCTCAGGTAAGGATCCCAGGGTCCTGGGATCAATCGAGCCCCGTGTCGGGCTCCCAGCTCATCAGGGAGTCTGCTTCTCCTTCTCCCTTTCCCTCTCCCCCTGCTTGTGCTCTCTCTCTCTCTCAAATGAATAAATAAAATCTTTTTTTTAAAAAAGAAATAGTGATACAATGAAAAGAACTTCGCACATTAACTCAATTATTTTCTTAGGACATATTTCTAAAATTGAAATTGTTGGGTCAAAGAGTACATAAATTTTTAGAACCTTGATGTGTACTACCAACTTGTTTTCCAGAAGTTTAGCAGCGATTTATATCTCCAGCAACAGAGTATTGACAGCGTCTGTTTTTTTCACATCCTTATCAATTCTGGGCATTACCTTTTTGAAATCAACAAATTCATTTTTTACTCAAAATTTTAAGAATCTTCCAAGCCCCAGATACCAATGATACTTTTTTAAAAATTATAAAATAGTAATAGTTGATCAAATATTCAGCAAGATAAGTTTCAACAGACACAGTTCTGAGACAATAAGCTTTCATGAAGAAGGAAAAAGCAATGAATTAAAAATTTATTTGCATAAAATCTCATACACAAAGCAAATGATAATTATTTAGATATACGCTGTCACCGTGCATCACTCTCTAACGTGAGCTGTACCGTGTCTATGACAATACTTGTAGATCAAAATCAATTTGTTATTGAATCACCCATATCGATCTTTGTCCTAAACACAAGAGTTTTGTCATAATGTGAACCCAGGGAAGGACTCCAAAAACAGAAATGCCTGTAATTCGTTCTTCCTTTTTTTGTATATATGTGTAAATAAGTAAGTAGGTATTTAGACCAAATAATTAAATCTGAAAATTATAGCTATTAAAGCCCACTTTAATGTCCAGTAAATGCTTTTTATTTTTTTTTTTATTTTTTTATTTTTTTTTTTTTTTAAAGATTTTATTTATTTATTTGACAGAGAGAGACACAGCGAGAGAGGGAACACAAGCAGGGGGAGTGGGAGAGGGAGAAGCAGGCTCCCCGCAGAGCAGGGAGCCCGATGCGGGACTCGATCCCAGGACCCTGGGATCATGACCTGAGCCGAAGGCAGTCGCTTAACCAACTGAGCCACCCAGGCGCCCCAGTAAATGCTTTTTAAAACTCCCTCAGACTGATATAATTACATTAATTAAAAACATGAGCCTAGAATAGTGGTTGGGCTTCTTATTCTTCCCATAAGTAAGCAAGGTCATTTAAAGAATTTGTAGTGTTGCAAATTATAGTCAGTGTAAGTCAGAGCAGTGAAAAGCTAGAACAACTAGAGCACTTTGACTTAAAGTGTTGGAGATAATTCATTTCAATTTAATGAATGGATCAATTACTTAATGAGCTCACCTTAAAAAGAAATGTATGCAATCATTGGTCTTAGTGTCTAAAACAAACAAAACAAGCTACAATTTTTTATTGAGTTAAAATTCTTGTAACATGGGGCGCCTGGGTGGCTCAGTTGGTTGGGCGACTGCCTTCGGCTCAGGTCATGATCCTGGAGTCCCAGGATCGAGTCCCGCATCGGGCTCCCTGCTCAGCGGGGAGCCTGCTTCTCCCTCTGACCCTCCCCCCTCTCATGTGCTCTCTCTCTCTCATTCTCTCTGTCTCAAATAAATAAATAAAATCTTTAAAAAAAAAATTCTTGTAACGTAAAATTTACCAATTTAAAGTGTACAATCCAGAGGTTTTTAGTATATTCACAATGTTGTGCAACCATCACTACTCTCTAATTCTGGAACATTTAAATCACCTCAAAAAGAAGCTCCATACCTATTAACCATCATTTTTTATTCCGTCTCCCTTGACCCTTGACAAAGAGTGATCTACTTTCTATCTCTATGGATTTGCCTATCTGGACATTTCATATAAGTAGAATCATACAATATGTGACCTTTTAAAGTAATAGCTTTATTGATATATAATTGAAATACCGTATTACTCACATATTTAAAGTGTGCAATTCAATGTTTTTTAGTATATTTATAAATGCATGCAACCATTATAATACTCAATTTTACAATGTTTTCATCATCTCAAAAAGAAACTCTGTACCTTTTAGCTGTTACCTCCCTATCCTGCCATTCTTCCCAGCCCTCAGCAACCAATAATCATTTTTTTTGTCTCTACAGATTTGCCTATTCTGGACATTTTATATAAGTGGAATGATACGGTATGTGGTCTTTTGTGACTAGTTCCTGTGACGAACATGTTATTATCTGACTTTTTTTTATTATAGACATCCTAGTCGGTGTGAAGTGGCATCTTGTGTTTTTGATTTGTATTTCCCTGATGACTAATTACATTGAGTATCTTTTTATGTGCTCTTTGGCCATTTATATATCTTCTTTAGAGAAATGTCTATTTAGATCTTTTGCCCATTTAAAAAATTAGATTACATTTCTTTATTATCGAGTTTGTTTTGTTTTTTTTTAAAGATTTTATTTATTTATTTGAGAGAGAGAGAATGAGAGACAGAGAGCATGAGAAGGAGGAAGGTCAGAGGAAGAAGCAGACTCCCCGCTGAGCAGGGAGCCCGATGCGGGACTCGATCCCGGGACTCCAGGATCATGACCCGAGCCGAAGGCAGTCGCTTAACCAACTGAGCCACCCAGGCGCCCTATTATCGAGTTTTAAGAGTTCTTTGTATACTCTAGATATAAGTCCCTAATTGGATATATGATTGCAAATACATTCTCCCATTCTGTAGGTTGTCTTTTCACTTTCTTAATAGTGCCATTTGAAACATGACCCTAGAAGCTTTTAATTTTGCTTAAATCCAATTTACCTATTTTTTCTTTTGTTGCTCATACTTTCGGTATCATATCCAAGAAGCTATTACTAAATAGGAAAAAGGTCATGAAGATCTACTACTATGTTTTCTTCCAATAGTATTAGAGTTTTCACTGTTACATTTAGGTCTTTGATCCATTAATTTTGTATGTGTTGTGAGATAGGGATCCAACCTCATGTAGATAGATGTCCAGTTGTCCCCACAACAATTACTGAAAACACTATTGTTCCCCCATTGAATGGTCTTGGCATTCTGTGAAATTTCAATCGACCACAGATGCAGAGGTTTATTTATGGAATCTCAATTCCATTCCATTGTTCCATATTGCTATCCTTATACCAGTACCACTTTGTCTTGATTACGGTGTTTTGTAGTAAGTTTTTCAACTAGGAAGTAAGTAAGTCTTCCAACTTTGCTCTTCTTTTTCAAGGTTGTCTTGTCTATTCTTGGTCCCTTGAAATTTTATATGAGTTTTAGAATCAGCTTGTCCATTTCTGCAAGAAAAACTCACAGAATTTTGCTAGGGGTTGTATTGAATCTGCAGATCAATTTGGAAAGTACAAAACAAACTTATAAAATAATGTTATTGTTTAGGTTGTGGAAGACTTTTTGCAAAGATGGCCTCAATCATTTCCTTCCCCATATATGGATAGATGCCATGATATTTGAGCTCCTCCCATCAAAAGGTAGAGTCATTTCTCATCCCTTGAATCCAGGCTGCCTTATGACTTACTTTGACCAAAAAGAATGAGGCAAGAGTGACATTGGGCTAGTTCCAAGCCTAGGCTTAGAGATGTCTTCCACACTTTTTCTTATTCTACCACCATATGACCATGATAGCCTGCTGGAGGATGAGCAACCACATAGAACAGAGATAAATCACCCCAGCTGAGGCTGTCCTAGATCAGCCAGCTCCCAGCCAACCTAGAAGTACCACAGATATGACAGGCAACCCAGCTGGGATCACAAAACCCTGGCCCAAATCAGCAGAGCTACCCAGTCTATCTGAAGACTCTAGAGCAACTTTAAACAGGTATTATTCAAACAATCTGATTGGGCGTTAAGCGACTGCCTTCGGCTCAGGTCATGATCCTGGAGTCCCTGGATGGAGTCCCGCATCAGGCTCCCTGCTCAGCAGGGAGTCTGCTTCTCCCTCTCCCGCTCCTCCCTCTTGTGCTCTCTCTCTCTGACTCTCTCTCTCAAATAAATAAATAAAATCTTAAAAAAAAAAAAAGCAATCTGATTAAAAAATGGGCAGAGGACCTGAATAGACATTTTTCCAATGAAGACATACAGGTGGTCAAGAGACACATGAAAAGATGCTTAACATCACTCATCATCATGGAAATGCAAATCAAAACCACAAAGAGATATCACCTCATACTTCTTAGAGTGGCTAAAATAAAAAAGCCAGGAAATAGCAAGTGTTGGTGAGGATGTGGAGCAATTGGAACCCTTGTGCACTGTTGGTGGGAATGCAAATTGGTGCAGCCACTGTGGAAAACAGTATGGAGGTTCCTCAAACAATTAAAAATAGAAATACCATACGATCCAATAATTCCACTACTGGATATTTACTCAAAGAAAATGAAAACACCAATTCCAAAAGATATATGCACCCACCTGTTTATTGCAGTATTATTTACAATAGCCAAATTATGAAAGCAACTTAAGTATCTATCAATAGATGGATGGATAAGGAAGATTATATATATATGATAAGATTATATATATATAGATAGATATATAAGATTCTATCTATCTATCTATATATATACCATTTGTGACAACATGGATGGACCTAGAGGATATTATGCTAAGTGAAATACTCAGACTAAGAAAGATAAATACCATATTATTTCACTTATATATGGAATCTAAAAAACAAAACAAATTATAAACAAACAAACAAAAAGCAGAATCAGACCTATAAATACAGAAAACAAACTGATGGTTGCTGGAGGCAAAAGGGTGGGGGAAGGATGGGCAAAATGGGTGAAGGAGAGTGGGAAATACAGGCTTCCAGTTATGGAATAAATAAGTCACAGGAAAAGGCACAGCATAAAGAATACAATCAATGATATTGTAACAGCATTGTATGGTGACACATGGTAGCTACACTTGTAGTGAGCATAGCATAAAGTATAGAAAAGTTAAATCATTGTGTTGTACACCTGAAACTAATGTAATATTGTGTATCAACTATACCTAAATTTTTTTAAAACAAATTTTTAAGGTTGTTATTTTTTTTTTAAAGATTTTATTTATTTATTTGAGAGAGAGAGAGAGACCGCGCACAGACAGAGGTAGAGGGAGAAGCAGGCTCCCTGTTTAGCAGGGAGCCTGATGTGGGGCTCGATCTCAGGACCCCCAGATCATGACCTAAGCTGAAGTCAGACACTTAACCTACTGAGCCACCTAGGCGCCCCCAAGGTT
The DNA here is from genome assembly GCF_011800145.1 of Mirounga leonina. Classification (NCBI taxonomy): domain Eukaryota; kingdom Metazoa; phylum Chordata; class Mammalia; order Carnivora; family Phocidae; genus Mirounga; species Mirounga leonina. The sequence goes on from NW_023270268.1 coordinate 1,599,804, forward strand.
GTTATTTTAATATACTTATTTATGGAGTGTGGGGGGGGTTTAGCAGTAAGTATATAGGCAAATAAAAAAATAGGCAAATTTAAAAAATAAAATGTCCACAAAAATATGTCCTCCTTAAGGACATAACATAGGCATATTACACAGGAAAATTAAAAAAATAAAATGTCCACTAAAATGTGTCCTCTTGGGATGCCTGGGTGGCTTAGTCAGGTAAGTATCCGACTCTTGATTTTGGTGCGGGTCATGATCTCAGGGTCGTGAGATGGAGCCCTGTGTCCGACTCAGTGCTGGGCATGGAGCCTGCTTAAGATTCTCTCTCTCCTTCTCCCTCTGCCCCTCTCCCCACCCCCCTCTCGTGCGTGCTCTCTCCCTTAAAAAAAAAAAAGTGTCCTCTTTATGGCTTTATGGATAAACAAAATGTGGTGTGTGTGTGTGTATTTGTATATATTTATATGTACACACTTATACAGTGGAACATATTCAGCCTTAAAGAGGAATGAAATTCTAATGTATACTATAACCTTGAAAACATTATGCTTACTGAGATAAGCCAGACACAGAAAAACAAACATTGTATGATTCCACTTATATGAGGTACCTACAATAGGCAAATTCATAGTGACAGAAAGCATAATAGAGGTAACCAGGGGCTGGGGAGTTATTGTTTAATGAATAGAGAAGTGCTACTTGGGAAGATGAAGAAAGTTCTGGAAACTGATAGTGCTGATGGTTGTACAACATTGTGAATATACTTAATGCTAGCGAATTGAACACTTTAAAGTGGCTGAAATTGTAAATTTTATGTTATGTGTATTTTGCCCCATTGTTAAAAATATGTTTTCTTTGAGGCGGAATTTTTAAATACATCTAGTTAACTCACGCACCTGGATGGACGCTACAGAGCAATACAAACCCACTTGAACACATTAACCTTCAGAGCAGCTCTGTGAATTCTCTTGATTGGCCCCATTTCTGCCCTCCTACAGTGCCTCCCAGCTCCTTACTTAGTGCTTCAACCTTCGCTTCTTGGGATTGACAACAGGGTTCTACTTCCTGAGTTTGGCCTTTGGTACTGCCCAGCACAGACTCAGTCCGTGCCTATGGTCCTTTCCATTTCTGACACCTCTGGCAGCCACCTTCTTGCCCCACCTGCTTCCTACAATCCCACCTGGACTCTGAGATGCCCCAGATAGGCTTTTCAGAGAAAATACTTGCAATATTTGGGACATAGTTATACTAAAAATTATTAATTTCCTACATGAAGTTCAAATTTAACTAGAATGTCCTATATTCTCATTTGCTAAACATGGCAAGTGGATTTTGGGGGGAAATGCATCAGGAAAAATATATGAATGCTTTTTATTTTTATTCTCTTTCCTGGTGAAGCCATTTTTCAAAGCACTACCTATGTTGGTATGTCAAGGACCTCAGCAGCCAGACTAATAGTCACGAGCTTAGTTTGAAACACATGCAACCATACCCTCCAGAGAGAAAATAACGTGTAATGAATCTAATAGTGTTTTATTCCCCTGAGCTTCACAGTCAGTCAATGTATTACTTTATAGCAAGCTACACTGAGTGTGCATTTAACCACAAAAATTTACATTACGTTAATTTACAATGAAAAAGCACATTTTCTCAAATTATTTAAAAAGCACAATTATCATATAGTGAGCACATGCCAAAGTTTTATTTAACTCATTAATGAAGAAAATAGAAAACAGAGAAAATAGTTTGATGAGGATATGAGAAACTGGGATGGAAATGTCAGTGGGAAAAGGAATGTTGAAATCAGATGGCTGAGTTAGATATGAAACCGGATCATATCCTACAAGGCAATAAAACCATAACCTCTGGGTTATCTTCTTTACCAGAGAGGGGGAAAAATTCATATTTTGCCAATTTTTACAAGTTAACATCTAACTTTACAGAGTTATGAGACATCGGGGCCCTAATTGGTTGTTAGCCAAACAAAGTTCTATTTCTTGCAAGATATGACCCTCACATGAGTCTATTTGAAAATGCTCTAACACAATGTTAAAATGTTACTCATATTTTCACCTTTTGTCCAATCTGTACCATTTTTTCTGTACAGCATATACTACATTCATAACTACATTTGGTATGGAAAAATAAAGGATAGGGACCAATAATATGCTTGACCTCCTTCCATTCCATCCTGGGGTGAGCCTGGGATGGTAGATAAAAATCCACTCTTGCCTCAGTTCCTCTCCATATCCCAGGGCCTCTCACCAGTGAATACAAGTCCAGCGTTTAAAGTTGTAAATGTTTCAAACAGAAGGCCACCTAAATACAAGCCAACTATTTCATGTGGTGCTCATCCAAAAACACACAATTTGTTCCAAGTCTGGCGGAAAAATTGACTAACATCTGGTCCTAAATTGAAGCCTTGCTAAGGATTTCTAAGGCTAACTTTTCCTGTTTAAATTTTGGCATTTATGCTGAATTTAGAATCTAGACAAACGACAAATCTAGACAAACCTTCTGTAATACTGATCTTTTTTTTTTTTTTTTTTTTTTTTTGAGGAGGTCAATACATACTCTCCAGCTTTCAAAAAGTACAGTGAGGTTGTAAGAGACAACTATTGGGCCCACATCCCTTCTTCTAATCTTGCTCCCTCCCAGCTGCTCTGAAGATTGATTGCTAATTGCTCAGAGCTGCCCCTTTTCTAGAGAATGGCCTTTAGCCAATAAGAGCCTCCTAAGAGGATACTCCCTCCTGAGGCCGCCCACAGCCAAGGACTGACTGATGAAGGTACAAAAGCCTGCACCCTTTGTTTCAAGGCAGGACCAACTCCAGGGCACAATCCAGGCTCCAGAACTCCTCAAGATAACAGGCAGAAGCTAGATTCAGCTGGGACACCTTCTTGCTTAGCTTTTGATTCCTGCCTTGTCCTGCTTATCTCCACTTCTCCTGAAAGCACACACTCAAGAATCCCTGTCTCAGCCTCTGTGTCTAGAGAATCTGACATAAGACAAGGGTATCTGTCTGCATCTTTCCTTCAAGGCACCCAGTTCACTCTTAAGAGGTAACCAGGATTGCCAGTGTCTTGGGTCAACTTGTAGAAATATAAGAAAATGTATAATACGTAAATATAAAATATTAAAAATGTATTTTTGTGGGCTTATCTTTGTTTTTATATAAACAGATGATATCATACACTATCACTGTTTTGCCTTTAGACTTTTATTTGATAATGAGTCTTAGAGATGTTTCTTACCCAGTACACATAGTGCTCTTTATTTTGTAAAAGTTTTGAGTACTCTGGTTTTTGGTTTGTTTTTTTTTTAAGATTTTTATTTATTTATTTGACACAGAGAGAGAAAGAGCACAAGCAGGGGGAGTGAGAGAGGGAGAAGCAGGCTCCCCACTGAGCACAGAGCCTGATGCAGGGGCTCAATTCCAGGACCCTGGGATCATGACCTGAGCCAAAGGCAGACGCTTAACCGACTGAGCCACCCAGGTGCCCCTTGAGTACTCTGTTGTATCTACTATAATTAGGAAATTGGTCCCCTAATTTTGGACATGTAGATTTCCAATGTTTAGCTATTAAATAAATATATATAGCAATGCTATTGTGAATTCTTGTTTGTGTGAATCCTTATTTGTATGAAATATCATAAATTATTAATATTTTCATAGGATAAATTCCTATTAGTGGAACTCCTGAGTCAAATGGTACATGCATTTGTATTTTGGCAGATATTGCTAATGTGCTTTCCACAGAAATTAAATCAATTTTCATGATCACTGAAAATATAAGGGAATGGCTATTTCGTCAACCCTCACCAACATGCCAAGCCGGCATATTAAAAAAGGTATCTCTCTCTCTCTTTTTTTTTTTAAGATTTTATTTATTTATTTGAGAGAAAGAAAACATAAGTAGGGGGAGGGGCAGAGGAAGAAGTAGACTCCTTGCTGAGCAAGGAGCCCAATGTGGGGCTCCATCCCAGGACCCTGAGATCATAACCTGAGCTGAAGGCAGCTGCTAACCAATGGAGCCACCCAGGTGCCCCCCAAAAAAGGTATCTCTTATAATGTATGAGATTATGCATGTATTTATATGTTTAAGATTCATTTGTATTTCTTTTTCTGTGCAGTATCTCTCTATGTTCTTCGCTATTTTTATATTGGATTTTGGCTATTACTAATTTATAGTTATTCTGTGTAGGAAAATTAACTCTGTGATGTATTATGAGTATTTTCCCAAGTTTATCATTTGTCCTGTCCCTTTGCTTATGGAATTTTAATGCTTTGCAGCATTCTTTTTTCTTTTCAGGTAGTTGAATATACAAATCTGTTGTTTCTTGATTTTTGTGTGGTATTGGGCAAGTTTTTCCCTGGTCTAAAGTTATTTTGGAAATTCTGTTATATTTTCTTCTAATACTTTTATAAGTGTAACTTTTTTTTTTACATTTAATCTAATGCATCTGTAATTTGTTTTGTTTTGTTTTGTTTTTTTAAAGATTTTACTTACTTTTTTGACAGAGACACAGTGAGAGTGAACACAAGCAAGGGGAGTAGGAGAGGGAGAACAGGCTTCCTGCTGAGCAGGGAGCCTAATGTGGGACTCGATCCCAGAACCCTGGGATCATGACCTGAGCCGAAGGCAGACGCTTAACCAACTGAGCCACCCAGGCTTCCCTTGAAGTTCCATTTTCTCTATACTAACACTCCTATATTATGTTATATTAAAAGTATTTCTCTATACTAACACTCCTATATTATGTTAAAATGTTATATTTCTCTATACTAACACTCCTATATTATGTTAAAACTAGCACTCCTAGGGGCGCCTGGGTGGCTCAGTTGGTTAAGCGACTGCCTTCGGCTCAGGTCATGATCCTGGAGTCCCGGGATCGAGTCCCGCATCGGGCTCCCTGCTCGGCAGGGAGCCTGCTTCTGCCTCTGACCCTCCCCCCTCTCCTGTGCTCTCTCTCTCATTCTCTCTGTCTCAAATAAATAAATAAAATCTTAAAAAAAAAAAAAACTAGCACTCCTATATTATGTTTCTCTATACTAACACTCCTATATTATGTTTAGTATACTAAAACTCCTATATTATATTAATCCTGTTATATAAGGTGCTTTGGAGGAAACTTAAGGAGTGATCTCTGAGAACACCTGAGGCAGTGGAGAGCTCCAGCTTCCTGGAGCAGTTATATGGGAAATGGAGACCAGAGAAAATGGCCTGTTTTGGGTACTGAGGATTGAAACTTTAAGTAAGGTACAATGCCATAGAGAGGCTAGGTTCAAGTGTGGGTTAACTCAAGAGTGGACTTGAGACACCTTCTTTTGGCATATAGTAGCTAGCACAAAACCTTGAAAGGAGAAATTATAGCCTGCTAACCCAGGGGTTGGCACCATCTATCCAGTAGATATCTACCTTATGCTATTGTAAAAAATAATAGTTCAGTGCTTGCTTGAGCACTTATTATGTGCCAGCCACTGGTACTGGGTGTGTATATGTGTGTGTATTAATTTGATTCTCACTACAGTCCCATGAAGCAAGTGCTAGTTTAATCTCCATTTCACAGATGAGAAAACAGACTTAAAGAATGATCCAAGATGGCACAGTTGGGATTTAAATACAAGCAACATGACTCCCAACTGAGTCTTTTAAGTATGGAAAGTAAACTAAAGAGACTTCTGGTTGCAGATGAGATGGAATAGACACACTTCTTATTCTTTCCACTAAGTACAACTCAAAACCTTGGACGTCATATATAAAATAAATCAAGAAGACCCTGAAAGAAAGGGCAAAGAAAACAAAATGGCTAGGACCTCAGGACCCAAGGAATGACATGCATTGAGTTCCCTGAATTTTCTTATTCTCAACTGGGTGCTGGAGAGGCTAACAACAGAGAAATGCCAACAGATGTAGACCTTTCCAGGCAAAGGATGGCTACGTCTAGCAAGACTGAAAACTTGTAGACAATAATTGTCCTACTGCAGTCAAATTCCACAGGCAAAACTGAGGCCCTACCCACACCCCTGTCAACAAAGGCTGAGTGGGAGGCCTAGACTTTGTCCTCACACAGCTGGGATGAGGCATTCCTCTTCCCTTCCTCTGCCCCAACTGGGGTGGTATCAAAGAAAGCCAAGTGATGAGCCAGGACTTTTCATCCTAATCAGTCAGTAACAAGTCCCTCCATCCTCTGAAGTCTCAGAGGAGACCACGGAAAGACCTTGGATTTCCATTCCACCTGGCAGTAACGAGGCAGCATCATACTTCCCCCAAGAGATGGTGTCAGAGGAAATCCACTAAAATTGAAGATTTAAATAAGATCCAGAGTCTCATAACATAATAACCAAAATGTCTGAAACTAATTTAAAACATCAATCCTTTTCCCAAGAATCAAGAAAAATCTCAGCTAGAATGAGAAGAGACAATCAACAGATGGCAAGACCAGATGACAACAGACACTGAAATGACTTGACAAGGATTTTAAAGCAGCCATCATAAAAAATGCTTCAATGAGAAATTGTGAACATGCTTGAAACAAATGAAAAAGTAAAGTTTCAACAAAGAAATAGAAACTATAAAGAAGAGCCAAATAAAAAATTTAGAAATGAAAAATACAATAAAATATAAAAACTCACTGGATAGGCTCAATAGCTGACTGAAGAGGAGGTAAGAATAAATCCATGTGTTTAAAGTTAGATCAGTTAAACTTACCCAATATGAATGACAGAAGGGAAAAAATGAACAGAACCTCAGGAACCTGTGGGACGGTAACAAAAGGCTTTCATTTGTGTCATCAGAGAGGAGAAAGAGTATAAGGCTGAAAAATTATTCGACAAAGTAATGGCGGGCTTGTCCCCAAATCTGGAATAATATATAAACCTATAGATTCAAGAAGCTATTGAACCCCAAGCAGGATATGCCCAAGTAAATTCATGCCAGAACACATCATAATAAAAAAAAGGAAAATTTTTTTAAGGTGGAGGCTCCATGTGGAGTCCAGTGTGGGGCTTGAACTCATGACCCTGAGATCACCACCTAAGCTGAGATCAGAAGTCGGAGGCTTAACCAAGTGAGCCACCTAGGTGTCCCCATAATCAAACTTCTGAAGATGAAAGACAGAGGAAAAATCTTGAAAGCAAGAGAGAGAAATGGTGTTTTACTCATACAGTAAAAACAATTTGAATGAGAGCAGATTGCTCACCAGAAATCATGGATTCCAAAAGAAAGTGACACAACATTTCTGAAGCATTTAAAGAAAAGAACTGTGAACTCAGAATTATATATCCAGTGAAAAGCATTTTCAGGAATGAAGGGGAAATGAACTCACTCTCATATAAAGAAGAACTAAAAGAATTTGTCACCAGCAGACCACCCCGAAAAGAATGGCTAAAGGATTTCAAACAGAAAGAAAGTTGTAAAAGAAGGAATCTTGGAACATCAGGAAGAAAGAACAATGGAGAGTAAAAATATGGATAAATACAAGACTCCTCTTCTTGAGTTTTCTAATTATGTTTGTTGAAGCAAAAATTTTAACATTGATGTGATTCTCCACATATGTACAAGAAACAGTTTAGACAATTAGGGAGTGAGTAAAGAGAAAAGGGAGATAAAGTCTCCATACTTCACTCATAAAACAGCAATACCAAAACAAAAGAGTAAAAATTTAAAGAATATAGAACACTATAAAGAAGAAAGTGATAAATTATACCAGTCCCCTTAAAGAAAGTAAACCGAAGAGCTTCTTCTGAAATGGGAATGTGAGAGGTTCCATATTACTACACTGCTCAATATGACAAAGGTCAAGTTTGTCCCTGCTGTAGGCAGACTGACTATGGACTTTAGAGAAAGAGATGTGTTCTATGCCTAAAGAGCAGTGTATGTGGAAGTGTGTGTGCGTGTATGTGTGTATGTGCACACGTGAGGGAGAGAGGCAGAGAGATACCATGGTTGAACTCATGGCTCAACCTGTTTTCATGACCCACCTGATGAGGCTTTCATGCTCCCTGGGAACCCAGTTGACAGCAGGTGGTATGCACTCCCAGGAAAGCCATTGCCCCTTCCTTCAAGTACAAAGTCATGCAGCTCTGGCAGCCCAAGGAGGCAGGAGGGGATTCAGGAGACAGCACTGCTCCCTGACCATGGACTCCTCTTGGAGAAGCCAGACAGCCAAGCAAGCTGATGAGAAGACAAGAGTAGAAGCCTGAGAATAATTTTGTCCCTGGCATGAGAGAATACCTGGGGAACTCTGAGAACAGATAGGGCATCTGGAAGCAGAGACTAGGAACCTCAATGGGCAGGCAGGGGCTCAAAGTCATTGAAATGAGGCTACTAAAGGAAATGTGGCTTCATATTCTTCAGTTTAGTGCAACTTAGACACAAAGGCTATAGTTGCAGCCTTAAAGATCTTCAGGTGCTGTATATCTTCAGGTCTAGGTAGCTACAGCACTTTTGATGAAGACCATTTTTAAAATTCTAAAAAAAAAAAAAAGAAATTTCGTAGATTCCCTCACTACTCTATTCATTGTCTAGAAGATTTTACTATTTGAAAGTTGTTCCTACTTGCAAACCATACTCTCCTAAGATGTGGTTAGATTTTATTTTCTTATATTTTATTTTTGTTTGAGTTGGAAGACAGCTGACCTTCATATTTATTTTAAAAATCATATTTTAAAAGGTATCATTAAATCATTATGGTTGCAATAGTTGGAATTCTTTTGGTTGCAAGTGACAGAAACCCAACTTAAGTTAGCTCAAACAGAAAAAGATCACGGCTACTTTTAGTCCCATCTGGATTTGGGGGCCTCAAACATAGTCTTTACAGCCTCATTTTTTTTTTCCTACAATCAGAATCTAGGTCTATATCTCAGAAAATCTGTCCAAAAACAAACAAGAAAAGCCTTGGGGAAAACTATAATTGGCCCAGCTTATCCATATGCCTATTTCTGAACCAATCACCATTCCCGGGGAAAGGAATGGCCAGGCTCAGTCACCTGTGAGTGAGTGAACATTGAGAATCTCACCAGATCCACACAAAGTGACTCCCCCACAGGAAAGAAGAGGCCTGGTATCAGAGTAAGAGGAAAGGAATGCAAATCACACCCAAAATGGTAGATGTCCAACAGATGTCTACTTACTGTGCTTGGCAACATGAATACAGAGGTAATAAAATGTAGACACTACCCTCAAGGGTCTCATTTTCCCCAATTTTCTTCCTTTTTCCTTCCTGATTCCTTTAACAATTTAGTAAATTGCTTTACCTCATTTGCAAAGTGCTATTCCAGACTGGAGACTTCTGGTTTCTATTTTAAAGATTTTTGAGATCTGGGAGTTTCCGTTTCTGAATTACATTCAGGAAAAATTCCTGATCATTTTGGGACTCCCCAATCACTGTGAGAACAAAAACACTTTAGATTAAAAACACTGCTTGCCCACTATGGTTGTGAGTAACATACAACTGGTAAAACCAGAGGCTCCTTTTATAAAAAGAAGTGATGCATGATTAAAGCAGTCCTGAGGAAAAGAATTCCAATCTAGATCCGCCCATCATGACGTAGCTGTGCCTTTGGCATGTCCATACATGTTCTGGGCATACCTGACATATGTGCTTCAGTCATGCTCACTCCACCCATCCCAAGAACCTGGAGAGTCAAGGTCTTTTTTGGATATTATTAGCCTTGGGTAATGATTGGACTAAGGGGTGAAAAGGGAGGCAGCTTATATGAAACTGCAAAAGCCAAGACCCGTTATCTAATTTACTTGCCTCCTTCATTTTTAAGATTAACCACTCATAATATGACTACCTCATGAATTTATTGAAAAGAACTTGAAAGATTGCTTAGTCTGTCCTCTTGCTTCATGGGCAGATCACTACCTGATTTAACTAAGGAATTAATCCTCAGGCAGTAACATTCCATCCACCTGTGGTAATTTATTGCATTGGGGCCCATCCCTACTACCCAACCCAGAACTTGGTTGGGCTGGGAACAAGATGAGGCATAAATGCATGGAAGTATTAATGAGTGATAGAAATACAGGAAGCAAAACATTTTTTGTTTTTTTTAAGATTTTATTTATTTATTTGTTTGTTTGTTGTTTGTTTATAGCGTAAGCAAGGGGAGGGGCAGAGGAAGAGGCAGAGAGAGAACCCTAAGCAGACTCCATGCCGAGTGCAGAGCCCCCCCCCAGGGGGGGCCCAATCCCATGACCCCAAGATCATGACCAGAGCCAAAACCCAGAAGTTTTAAGAGTGCTTTTTGAAAGAGACAGGATTCTTTTAAAAGTTATGTGATCATATTTTTAGTTCAAGATGGTGGATAAAACATATCTATTTCTCTGCTCCATCCTGGACCTTCACCAAATTAATTAGAGTTGAATTTTTAACAGCTTTATTGAAGTATACTTGACATGCCATAAACTATACATGTTTAAAGTGTACAGTTGTGTGTGTGTTTGTATGTTCACACACTCCTGCCACCACCATGATCAAGATTATGAGCATATCCATCATCCCCGAAAGTTTCTTGTGCCTCTTTGTAATTTCTCCTTCCTACCTCTCCCTACCCATTCCCGGGCAACCATTGATCTGCTTTCTGGTCACTACACATTAGTTTGCATTTCCTAGAATTTTATAAATATTAAATCACACAGTATGCATCTTTTATGTCTGGCTTCCTGCAGTTAGCATAATTATTTTGAGATTTATCATGTTGTAGAATGTACCAATAGCTCATTCTTTTTATTGCAGAGCATCATTTCATTGTAAGGGTATACTGCATTCTGTTCATTTATTACTTGTTGTCTGACATTTTGTTATTTCCAGTTTTTAGCTATTACATAAAATTTCTGTATACATATGTGTACAAGTCTTTGTAGGGATGATTTCATTTCCCTTGGGTAAATACCTAGCACTGGAATGGCAGGATCTTATGAGAAGTGTATGTTTAACTTTTAAAGAAATTGACAAATTGGTTTCCAAAGGGGTTATTCTATTTCATGTTTCCACCAGCAGTGTAGGAAAGGCCCCGTTTCTCCACATCCTTGCTATCAGTTGGTATAGTCAGTCTTTTAAATGTTATTCATTGTAATGGGTATGTGGTGCTATACCGGTCTGATTTTAATTTGCATTTCTCTAATTAGTGATATTGAGCATCTGTCTTCTCACCCATATATCTTCTTTGGTGGAGTGTCTGTTCAAATCTTTTGCCCATATTTTAAGTGTTGTTTGTTCCCTTAATTTTGACTTTTGGGAGCACTTAATATATTTTAGATACAATCCTTTATCTAAATTCTACTCTGCAAATATTTTCTCTGAGTCTGTGGCTTGGCTTTTCATTCTTTTAACATTACATTTTGAAGGGCATTCATTTTCAATTTTGTTGACATCCAATTTATTGATTTCTTCTTTTATGGATTGTGCTCTTGGTGTTATATCTAAGAAATCTTTGTGTCACCCAAAGTCACAAAGATTATTTTCCTATGTTTTCTTTTAGAAGTTTTATAATTTTAGGTTTTACATTTAGGCCTGTGATCCATTTTGAGTTTATTTTTGTATATGGTTAAAGTCATTGATTGAAAATTGTTGTTCGTTTGTTTTTGCATATGAATGCCCAGTTGTTCCTGTAGAAACATTTGTTGAGCAGTCTATCCTTTCTCTACAGAATTGCCTTTCACATTTTGGGAAAATCAGTCATCCACATATGGGTGGTTTTATTCCCTTCCTTCTATTCTATTCCCTTGCTGTGTGTCTCTCTCTGTGATGATACCACACTATCTTGGCTTCTTTTTTCTTTTTTCTTTTCTCTTTTTTTTTTTTTTTTTTTTTGAGAGGGAGTCGGGGAGGGGCAGAAAGAGAGAATCTCAAGCAGCCTCCATACCCGGCATGGGGCTTGATCTAACAACCGTGAGATCATGACCTTAACCAAAATCAAGAGTCAAACACTTAACCAACTGAGCCACCCAGGCACCCACTATCTTAGTGCCTGTAGCTCTTTAATCTTGAAATTAGGTGGTGTTAGTCCTCTAACTGTTCTTCTTTCTCAAAATTGTAGCTATCGTAGGACCTTTCCATGTTCATTTGAACTCTGGAATCAGCTTATCAATTTCTACACAAAAAGCCTACTGGGATTCTGACTGGATTGCATTGAATCTATCGCTCATTTGAGGAATATTGACATCTAAACAATATTGAGTCTTCCAACCCATGAACATGGTACATTGCTTCATTTATTTGACTTTCAAAATTTCTCTCAGAAATATTTTATAGTTTTCAGTGCACAAATCTTTCACGTCCTTTGTTAGATTTATCTCTAATTGTTTCATTTTTTATGTTATTGTAATTTGTAGGGTTTTCTAAAATTTCAGTGTTATAGTGCTCTTTGCTTGTATTTGAACATAAAATTGATTTTTACAAATTGATCTTGTATACTGCAAGCTTGCTAAACTAACATATAATTCTAGAAGCTTTTTAGAACCTTCATTGGATTTTCCATATGGACAATTATATCATCTATAAATAAAGACAGTTTTACTTCTTCTTTTCTAATCTGGGTGCCTTTTAATTTTTTCCTTGCCTGATTGCACTGGCTAGAACTTCAAGTACAATGCTACATGGAAGTGATAAAAGTGGGGGGTTTTAGGGGAAAAGCATCCACTCTTTTGCCTTTAAGTATTATATTAGCTGTAGCTTTTTTATAGATACCCTTTATCCAATTGAATAAATTCTCTCCTCTTTTACTTAGCTAGCAACCAGATCCTCTAAAAAGTTATATGATTGGATTTCCAGCTAGACATGCCTGCCTGGGCATGCCATTTCATTGGTCCTTTCTGAATCCTATCAAAATAATCATAAATGATTTTTTTTATTCCAGTAAAACTCAAGAATGTGTATTGATTGAAATGTCGTGAACAAGAACAAATCAGGAAATCTGAGAAATTGCCAGATATTATCAGTCAGAATTTACACAAGACCTTGAAAAGGACATTAGGTCAGATATATTAAAGTATCTTGAACATTTACTTGTACCCATGTGCCAGGGTTATTGTGACGAAAATCAGATTGTAAATTACCAATTGGTTTAGGAAGGTGCTCAGCGTTGCTACCACGGAGACTTACTCCAGGATGACTAATTAAGATTTGTTAAACTGTGCTGGCTGTGAGTTTTCTGGAAATGTTGGAAGTGGTTTGAAGACCATTTTGCAGTGTGCCCTGAATTGCCCTACTGTCTTTGCTGAGAAGCTCTTCTATTCTATGAAAGCTGTGGGCACAGATGGCTCCACCTTGTCAGGACTGTGGTCACTCAAAGTGAGGTTGATCTTTTACAAACAAAACAGATGTTCGATCAGATGTGCCCAAAGACCCTGGGCACAGTGACTGCAAGTGACATGAGTGGAGATTACTGAAGGCTTCTTATGGCCGTTGTAGGACAGTAGACAGGATTTTTCAAATGAATAAAGCTATTCATACCTTGTCCTTCAAAGCAATTTCCTTCACAGCAATTGACCTGCATGCAGCAATATCAACCATCAGCTAACCAAAAGAGGTTTTTATTAAGAACTATGTCAGGGTAATGTGCTTGGTTTGCACAGGTAGTTACTACCTTAATTCCAATGTTATTTTTTTTCTCTATGTACAATCAATACAAAGCCTTTTCACAATGATAGAGTAATAATGCGATGCTTGTAAAACATAGTTCTCATTGCTCTTATGCTAATCTGGATGTCAAAATGAATAAAATCATAAGAATCTCATTCAAAAAGATGCATTTTAAACACATATATAAATAAAATATACTGGCAGCAAATTAATTACTGGAAGCAAAAAATATATAGATCTGTAGGAATAAAAAATAAAATATTTGCAGCATAAAAAGCAAAGGAGTGAAAACTGACTTAAAAGCACTGAAAAACCTGGAAACCTACCTACTTTTCTACTGCAATGGGAAACAGATTAGAACATGAATTTGAAGGACAAACCCCCAGAAAAGACGTGAACTCAAAAGGACCAAGTAAGTCATTGGTAGGGTAAGGGGGTGGGAAGATTGGTTGATAACATGTATAAGGAGCAGTGAATACATCAGTTCAGAATAAGAAGTCACTTCCCCCAGCCTGTACCACCGGAAGGTCATCCTTCCTCCACCGTAGCTTAACACTGGAGGTTTAGACACTGGAAAAAATTTAACCAAAGAGGATCTGAGGCAGAGCTGAGGGCAAGCATGGAGTGCCGTAATGAAAAGAAGGGGAATACATAGAAGTCTAGATACTGAATAGGGGAAATCACTAGTATTCTCTCCTTGCTGATTCCTAGGATATTAAAAACCAGCTTGTGAAGCTGTACTAGTTTCTGAGAGCTGTCGTAGCAAAGTACTACAAACTGGGTGGCTTTAAACAACAGACACTTATTGCCCCACAGTTCAGAGGCTAGAAGTCCAAAATCAGGATGTTGGCAGGGCCATGCTTTCTCTGAACCCTCTAAGATTCTATGTGGCTTCTTCCAGCTTCTGGGAACCCAAGGTGTTTCTCGCTTGGTGTGTAGGTGTATCACTCCAATCTCTGCCTCCATCCTCACATGGCCATCTTCTGTGTGTGTGTCGTCCTGTCTATTCTTACTAAGGACACCATCATACTGGATGAAGGGCTCACCCTTCTCCAGTATGACCTCATCGTAACTAATTACATCTGCAATGACCCTATTTCAAAATAAGGCCACATTCCAAGTTTCAGGAGGTAAGGACACCTCCTCACGGCGGGGGTGGGGGGACACAATCCACCCCATAACCACATCCTAGGCAAGAGATTGGGGGGTTAAACTCTGGGAAAATTGACTGAGTTAAGAGGGAAAAAAAACCTACAGATCCTGACATTTGCTGTAGCTCCAGTCAAACATCCAAGTTCTCGCCTGATTGCCCCTGGTGATCAGACTCAAACACACACAGCTTCACACACACAGCTTCCAGTAGCTTCTTGTTACTTGCCTTATAAATGAACATTTCAGGAAATATTTATCATGAAAGATTTTTTCTTAAAAATTTTTTATTTATTTGATAAAGAGAGACACAGCAAGAGAGGGAACACAAACAAGGGGAGTGGGAGACGGAGAAGCAGGCTTCCCACTGAGCAGGGAGCCTGATGTGGGGTTTGATCCCAGGACCCTGGGATCATGACCTGAGCCGAAGGCAGATGCCTAACGACTGAGCCACCCAGGTGCCCCTGAAAGAGATTTTTTAAAGGAGTAAATAAATAAAATCTTTAAATAAATGATGTCTTTATTTATTTAATAAAGTAAATAAATAAAGTAAATAAATAAAATCTTTTAAAAGAGGGGGCAGTGCTCTGGTCATGATCCGAGAGTCCTGGGATCGAGCCCTGCATCGGGCTCCCTGCTCTGCGGGAGGCCTGCTTCTCCCTCTCCCACTCCCCCTGCTTGTGTTCCCTCTCTCGCTGTCTCTCTGGCTCTGTAAATAAATAAATAAAATCTTGAAAGGAAATCAGAGTAAACAGAGTATGCGAATGGGAATGGGAAAAAAGTCTGTAAGAATCTTCAAAGAGTTAACAGAAGACATCATATCTGTGACATAGGAAGAGATTTCTTATAAGTCCATTAAGAGAATTAGCTCTTGGGGGTAAAAATATGGTAGCCATTCTTTTAAGTTCAATAGACAGGTTGGAAATGAAAATAGAGGAATCCTCCTGGAAAGTGGCAAAAAAAATCAAAGATATTGGAAACAGGAGAAAAAAAAGATATGAAAATAATGAGTTCGATTATTCCAGGAAGTCCAACATCCAGCAAATAGGAATTCTGGGAAGAGAAAACAGAGCAATAGAAGTGAAAGCTTTTTCAAAGAAATAAGACAAAAGTCATCCATTCTGGACAGATTGCAAGGGTTTACTCAGTGGCTGGCAAAAAAAGAATTACAAGGAACCATATCAAGACACATCACTACAACTGAAATAAACAAAACATTATAAAGCTTCTCAGAAAAAAAAAAAAAAACAACACTGGAATCCAGAAGAGCTTGGAGGAATGATTTCCAAAATGTAAGAGAAAATGGATTACAACACAGAATTCTGTAACCAAATTACCTAAGTATGAGGGTAGAATAAATATACAATTAAAAATGTCAGGTCTTAAATAATTTATCTTCCAACGAGGATGTGATTCATAAGGTAAGAGTGTAGACCAAGATAGAGAAAATATAGAATCCATGACACAAGGGACAGAGGTAATTCCTTAAATTATTGTGAAATGAATTCCCTTGACAGCTGTATGACCCACCTGGAAAGCCACCATCCAGACTGGAACAGGACAGAGGGCTCCAGGAAGGAGGCCTTTAAAGAAAACAGTTGAATCGATATACTACTATGTGTCTACAGTCATTGGGAGTAGTTTTACCATTCTGAAAAGATTTTGAAGATGAATTAATGATAGGTATAAAGATACTAAACAAACAAAAAATCAAGGCAATTATATATTCATAAGTTGAATAAACAAGAAGTACACAAAAAAGGAGATACAATCACAATTTTCTCTGTGGCTCAATAGTAAACAATGGTTACATAGTCCCTAATCAAACTATGAATATTGAGCTAGCCACAGATTGTAATTATATGTGGAAAATGAGATGAGAAGAAGTGGAAGTGAGGACAATGGGAATGTAAAAAAAAAAAATCTTCAATTTCATTTTGAAAAGAGTAACTAATGTTTAATTTTGAAAAACCAAGAAATAGCCTTATAAACTGGTATTTAGCAATGTGGTAATAAATACTAAAAAAAAAAAAAAACAAACAGTTAAAAGTGTTTAAAGGGGCTATAATTATGCCAGTATGATGGCATCTGCCAATATGAAGCGCATAATTTACTACTGATGGAAGCCGTGAACCACTAACAGTTTCTGAAGTCATGACTTCAGAAGCATTTCTCTGTGATCCTTAAGTACCTTGGAGGTTTCTGAGTAAAAAGTAATAAATAGCATTATTCGGAATTTTGAAATAAAGGATTAACTATGACTTTCTCAGAAAGATGGTTACATTCTAAAAAATCATTACAGTCTTAAAGATGGCTTTGAAATTGTTATGAAAGAACAACTTACCTTGCCTAAAGTGTAATTAACCAGACCTAGGTTATTTCAGCCATGGTGTTTTTGAGTTATTTCCATGTGATTGTTTACTTCTGTTAAACTTAATATTAACCTCTGATGGTCTCTGCTGTGTTGTTCTAGATCCCCAAGTCATCGAATTTATCAATCATTGAGATATGGTTCTTGGAAGCTTAAAAGTAGTAATGCAAATAGTAACCTAAATATATCACTAAGAATAGCTTGGCTGTTCTAAGCACTTGCCAGAATCACTTGTCTGGGCAAGGCCTAATTTTAAGCTTTTAAAAATGAGCAGTAAATGGAAATTTCAGAGCACCAAGGGACCAACAAAGGAGTCAGATATTCTGCTACTCCTTTTTTCTCCACGGCAGCACCTCTCAACCTTGTGCGCACATTCGGATCACTAGGGAAGGTTTTAGAATTCCAAACCCCGGGCCCGATCTGAGACCACGTAGATCAGGGCCTTTCGAGGTGGGACCCAGCTATGGGTATTGTTTAAACTCCCCAGGAGATTCCAGCGTGCAGCCAAGACTGAGAACTGCTGCTCTGTGAAAAACCACGATGAGCAACATTCAGATACTAGCACGCTGTCTTCCGCCCTCTCCTTAGATGATCTCAGCCTTCAGCTTTAGAGATGTCCAGGCCAAGTTTGATCCCCCACCTTTTAGGGAAGATGGTGTTGAGAAGAGATTTCCCTCTCAATCAGATACCGCTTCAAAGGCCAAGGTGGCTCCAACCCCACATAAAACCTCACTCAGGGCAGTAAAGATGGGCGGGAATGACATCCAATTAGAACTCCATTACCCACTTGAGCTGTTTCATAAGCAGGTTTCTCTCTGTTCTTTACTTGCAATATTAAACATAGTTGGTACTTTAAAAAAATAAAAATTTTATTAAGGTATAATTTACATAGCATAAAGTTGCTCATTTAAAGTATACAATTCAGTGGTGCCACTATCTAATCTCAGAACATTTTCATCACCCAAAAGAACCCCACCCCTTTAGCAGTCACTCCCATTCCCCTTGTAGAGAATTCCCAGCTCTTACACAACCACTAATCTACTTTCTGTCTCTATGGATTTGCCTATTCTGGATATTTCATGTAAGTGGAATTGTACAATATATGGTGTTTTGTGACTGCCTTCTTTCACTTAGCATGTTTTCATGGTTCATTCATGCTGTAGCATGTATCAGTACTTCATATGAATGAATAATATTCCATTGTATGGCTCTACCATATTTTGTTTATCCAACCATCAGTTGACATATGTTTGGGTGCCATTCACCTTAGGCTATTATGAATAATGCTGCTATGAAATTTGTGTACAAGTTGTATATTTTTATTTCTCTTGGGTATATACCTAGGGGTAGAATTGCGAGGTCGTGTAATAACTATGTTTAACCTTTTGAGAAACTGCCAGGATGTTTTGGCACAATTTTTGAAACAAAGATGGCTCAAGTAATGTTGCAAGTATTAAATGTTTCATTTGTTACAATAAGATGGAATTTATTTTTCTAAAGATGTTCGGAGAGCTTAATGTGACTTTCTTAAGAACAGGAAATAGCTGCCCTCAAATTTTAATTTTCATCGCTTCCCCCATCCTTCCCTGGAAAGGAAAAAAATGTTTTATGGATGATAAGGGGACCTATGATTTGTGAATATTAAACCACTCTGCAGCCCAGGAATAAATACCACTTGATCGTGGTGAATGATTCTTTTCTTGTACTGTTGGATTCGATTTGCTAGTATTTTGCTGAGAATTTTTGCACCCATGTTCATCAGGGGTATTGGCCTGTAGTTCTCTTTTTTGGTGAAGTCTTTGTCTGGTTTTGGAATCAGGGTAATGCTGGCCTCATAGAATGAGTTTGGAAGTTTTCCTTCCATTTCTATTTTTTGGAATAGTTTGAGAAGAATAGGTATTAACTCTTCTTTAAATGTTTGGTAGAATTCACCTGTGATGTCATCTGGCCCTGGACTTTTGTTTGTTGGGAGATTTTTTTATTACTGATTAAATTTCAGTTTCTTTGCTGCTTATTGGTCTGTTCAAATTTTCTATTTCTACCTGTTTCAGTTTTGATAGGTTATATATCTCTAGGAATTTATCCATTACTTCCAGATTATCCAATTTGTTGGCATATCAATTTTTCATAATATTATCTTATAACTATATTTCTGTGGTATTGGTTGTTATTTCTCCTCTCTTGTTTGTGATTTTATTTATTTGGGTCCTTTCTCTTTTCTTTTTGATAAGTCTGGCTAGGGGTTTATCAATTTATTAATTTTTTCAAAGAACAACCTCCTGGTTTCACTGATTCTGTTCTGTTGTTTTTTAGTTTCTATATCATTTATCTCTGCTCTAATCTTTATTATTTCCCTTCTTCTGCCGGCTTTAGGTCTTGTTTGTTGCTCTTTCTCCAGCCCCTTTAGGCAAAAGGTTAGGTTGTATATTTGAGATTTTTCTTGCTTCTTGAGGTAGGTCTGTATTGCTGTATACTTCCCTCTTAGGACCACTTTTGCTGCATCCCACAGGTTTTGCACCATTATGTTTTCATTTTCATTTGTTTCTATGTATTTTTTTTTATTTCTTCTTTGATTTCCTGGTTGACCCACTCATTGTTTAGAAGGATGTTGTTTAACCTCCATGTTTTTGTTGTCTTTCTGATTTTTTTTCTCATGGGTGACTTCAAATTTCATAGTGTTGTGGTCAGAAAATATGCATGGTATGATCTCAATCATTTTGTACTTGTTGAGGCCTGATTTGTGACCTAGCATGTGATCTATTCTGCAGAATATTCCATGTGCACTTGAAAGGAAGCAGTCACTCTGGAAAACAATATGGAGGTTCCTCAAAAAGTTAAAAATAAAACTACCCTACAATCCGGCAATTGCACTACTAGGTATTTACCCAAAGAATATAAAAATACTAATTCAAAGGGATACATACACCCGAGGTTTATAGCAGCATTATCAACATTAGCCAAATTATGGAAAGAGCCCAAATGTCCACTGACTGATGAATGGATAAAGAAGATGTGAGAGATACATGTATATCTCCATTATATATATATATATATATATATATATATATATATATATATATATATATGCAGATTAAACAACATACTTCTAAACAATGAATGGGTCAACCAGGAAATCAAAGAAGAAATAAAAAAAAATACATAGAAACAAATGAAAATGAAAACATAATGGTGCAAAACCTTTGGGATGCAGCAAAAGTGGTCCTAAGAGGGAAGTATACAGCAATACAGACCTACCTCAAGAAGCAAGAAAAATCTCAAATATACAACCTAACCTTATGCCTAAAGGGGCTGGAGAAAGAGCAACAAACAAGACCTAAAGCCAGCAGAAGAAGGGAAATAATAAAGATTAGAGCAGAGATAAATGATATAGAAACTAAAAACAACAGAACAGATATAGATAGATAGATAGATAGATAGATAGATAGATAGATAGATAGATAGATAATAGATAGATAACAGGTATATATATGTATATATATGCATATAATGGAATATTACTCAGCCATAAAAAGGAATGAAATCTTGCCATTTGTAACAGCATGAATGGAGCTAGAGAGTATTTTGCTAAGCGAAATAAGTTAGTCATAGAAAGACAAATACTATATTATTTCACTTATATGTGTAATTTAAGAAACAAAACAAATGATCATAGGGGAAAAAAGAGAGCAGCAAACCAAGAAACAGACTCTTAACAATAGAGAACAAACTGACGGTTACTAGAGGGGAGGTCGGTGGGGGATGGGTTAAATAGGTGATGGGGATTAAGGGAGTGCACTTGTGATGAATATAGGGTAATGTATGGAAGTGTTGAATCATTATATTATGCACATGAAATTAATATTACACTGTATGTTAACTAACTGGAATTTAAATAAAAACTTAAAAAAAGTTGGGGTGCCTGGGTGGCTCAGTCAGTTAATCATCTACTCATGTAAGCCTCTAGCTCAGGTCATGATTCCAACATTTTCGGATGGAGTCCCACATTGGGCTCCCTGCCCAGAAGTGAGTCGACTTCTCTCCCTCTTCCCCTCCCCCCGTTCGTGTTCTCTCTCACTCTCACTCAAATAATTAAATAAAATCTTAAAAGAAAACTTTAAAAAAATGACTACAAACTATAACTATAACTAACTGAACATTTTGATGGGAGCTCAACAATCCGTTTGTCCCCGGACCACACTATACAGTCTGTTTTGAAACTGGATCAATTACTGGTATGAGGTCATCAAAACATTTCTTTGTTTTCAAAGAAGCAGTGACCTCGCCGGTAAAAATCTGTTGAGTTTTTTCTTTATCTGATGCAAAATAATCAATTCCAATATGCCTAACAAATCTCCAGTCTCGTTACAAACATGGGAAGAGAACCAAAACTAAAACAAAAAAACATAAAAAAATAATTCAAAGTTGCATTCTGAGTAACGAAAACAGGAGTAAATTACACGGTAGTCAAAAAGCTTGGAATCTATCAAACGAAGTTAACAACAAACATTAGGCTTGGAGAGCTAAGGGAAGGAGTTATTAGCAAAAATGTATGTATTAAATGACTCTCTTGGACATAGAAAATAAACCACCATAATATATACATTTTCACAGATACTTAGCACTTTACTTGGACAAAACTATTCCTGCAGAGCAAGAGTTAGCTCTTGACATAGACGAGGGGTAAGTCCTGGTTAACTTCTTGTTCTGTTTATCATCTCAAACCCAACTTCTAGGAGAATATTTCTTTTTCCTTCTTTTAGCTTTGACCCACCTCACCCTCCTCTGATCTTAGAAGGTGGAGGACAGCCACAACAGCCGGCTCCCCTCGGGCTCATATTAAAACCAATGCTCAAGTGCTTGCTTCAGCAGCACATATACTAAAGCCAATGCTCAAGAAGCTGTGAGAAGAGTTCTGCTGTCTCCATTTCTGAGTTTTCTCCATGCAGTAGTGTTGGTAAGCAGGACAGGCTAGGCCATGTGGATCCATAGATCCTTGGTGGATCTTCATAGGTTGTAACTATACCAGTGGGAGAAACAATAGGTGTTGTTAAAAATAAAAGTCAGCTATTTTACCAACAAAAATGGATTTATTCAGGATTAGTAGAGAATTGCAATTTGGGACAAGCAAGCTCTGGCAAAACCATAGACAATTCCAAAAAACAAAAGAGAGGAGAATTATTTCATGGAGAAGAGGGAGAAATTTGGGAGTGGTTGTTCTGAACAAAAATCCATCAGAAAAAAGCAAGATTTCAGGGTGATCACAGTTCCTCATTGGGTGAGTCGCAGGGTTTCTTGTATAAAATGCAATGTACATGTTTCCCTCTTGGGACCTGTAACTGATGATTCTTTCCTATTGATGACTCTCCTGTTGATCTCTGCAACTAAGAAGTCTTCTTGTAATTGACACTGAGTGTTAGGACTCCCCCTTTTAACCTCCTCTTCTAGCTTCTCTAATCCATTTTAGTGAGGTTTCCCTTTATTAATTTTACATGGGTCTGTGATGGGGCCAAGCTACTCAAGAACTCACAGGTGCAATGCATTCCTTAATTGAAAACCTACACTCTTCCCTCAATGATTTAATTTTTTTACTCTTTTCCTGAAAGTCTAAATGTTATAGCCAATAGACCTCCTAAATGCCCCATCAGCTCTTATACACAACTTATTTTATTTTCACATGTTTTTGCTCATTATTGCATAATCAGCATGGACAGAGGTCCTCAGTGTGCACTCATGTTTATGTAATTTGTTCTCGGTCAAGACCTCCATCCCCTTGGGCAGCTCTCAGCTCTTGCTCACTTCACTTTTTGATTATACAAGTGCAGAAATTGAACTACCTCCTCCCCATCATCACACCTGTGCCCCTGCTGACCAAAACATATTCAATCTAAGTCTACTGATTCAATGCATTGTTTTTTTCACTAAATTATTCACAAAATATTTTCACCAAACATTCCCAAATTTATATCACCATATGATTGTGTATCTTCCTTTCCAACTCCTCTATTTAAATCCAAGTTACATACTTATCAGCTGTCAGTAAGTATCCCAAATTCAAATAAACTCCCTTTCAAATTAATGTTACCTATTATTTATAATAATATCAAAAGTCTGGAAAATGTGCTTTTGTGTCAGTATTAGATGGCACACTAGGGATATAGGTAGCAAGAGAAGGCAGCGATATGAGAATTAGAAAGTTCACACTGAATGTCGATCCACATACTGCTTTCTTCACCATTTAAAAAAATTTTTTTAGGGGCACCTGGGTGGCTCTGTCGTTGACAGAGAGAGACACAGTGAGAGAGCACAAGAAAGGGGAGCAGCAAAGGAAGAGAGAGAAGCAGGCTTCCCACCAAGCAGGGAGCCCGATGCAGTACTCGATCCCAGAACCCTGGCATCATGATCCAAGCTGAAGGCAGATGCTTAACCAACTGAGCCACCCAGGCGCCCTATAGCTTTACTTTTAATCATAACACTATTACATGCTTATTGGAGGAAACTAGAAAAATATAGAATACCTACAAAGATTTTGTGACAACACTTAACAGGGACTTCTAAAAGGTGGCTCAAGCCACCTATACACAGGATTTATATGATAGAACAGTCATCCCCAGTTTGTTCTAGACCATTTCTCCCTCCTTTTCATTGTCTCTGCCTGGGGCCACATTCTGGAAAAGGAAGTGGAAGGAAGGCCATGCTCACATAAGAATGAGCCAATGATTCTCTTTGATATCTTCTAAGCACCTTTTTTTTTTTTTTAAAAGATTTTATTTATTTTTTTGACAGAGAGAGACACAGCGAGAGCAGGAACACAAGCAGGGGGAGTGGGAGAGGGAGGAGCAGGCTTCCCGCTGAGCAGGGAGCCCGATGTGGGACTCGATCCCAGGACCCTGGGATCATGACCTGAGCCAAAGGCAGATGCTTAACGACTGAGCCACCCAGGCGCCCTCTTCTAAGCACCCTTTTATCACAAGTCCTTAGCACAAGGGTTGCTTGAACAAAAAGGCTACTGGTATGAAAGGAATAAGTTCTAAGGATCTAATTTGTCATGTGTGACTGTAGTGGATAACACTGGATTGTATAATTGAAATATGCCAGGAAAGTAGAACTGAAATATTCTCTCTCTCACACATACACACAAAAGCAAAAATATGGAGTGATGGATGTGATAATTAACTCAATGGGGAAATCCTTTCACAATGTAGACATACATCAAATCATCATATTGTACACTTTAAATATCTTACAATTTTGTCAATGATACCTCGATAAAGCTGGAGGAAAAAAAAGAAGAAAAAATAGAGTAAACAACATGGGTATCATAATCCGCTATGGAGCTATAGCCATTGTTGACATCTCTTTTAGTCTTTTGTCTAGTTAGATAGGCTAAAAATTATATTTTAACTGCTTCTTTTGGGGGGGGTAATAATTGGTATTTTCTTCCAAGTCTGGGACTAGCATGAGGCAAGTGAGATGTCTAGGGCACGAAATTTAGGAGGCACTCATTCTCGGGATTCTGTAGAGTCAGCATTTATATGACCCTGAGAGTTAGTATTTTCTTAAATTTTGTGCTGTGGCACCTCTATTCCCTGCCCTGTTTCTTTCTACGATTTCTCCCCCACTTTCAGGCTGTGACAGCAGGAAGAGAACAGCATGTCTGTTCCTCGCTTGGTAGTTTCAAAATCCTTAAGGAATGGAAATGGCTCAAAATATAGTTAACGTTTGGGAGGGGGAAAAAAAACAGAATAATGTAAGAGCCAACTCCTGTCTTGTTACTAAATATGATTCTACAAGTAGAGAGGAAAGGAGCAGCGGAAGGGAAACAGGAAAATGATGGAAGTTTAAATAGAGACAAATCCTTGCAACTTGATCACCCCTGGGCAGACCACAGGGACCAACCTCCCAAGGCACACCGTGCTCCGGCACAGCCTGAGCGTAGCAGAAATGACAGTGGGATCTACAGATGTCTTGAGAGTAGGAATGAGGGACATTCCTCAACAGTGAACTGCTCAGGCCTGATAACCCAGGGATCCAATATCTGGATGGTGTGAGGATGAGTCCTACTAAATTCCCCAAAGGCTCCTGGAACTTAGATGCAACTTGAAGGAAAGAGGGTGGTAGAGGAGACACACAATTTGATCAAGATTAAATTGTCACCACCCTAGGGGAATGGAGACTTACAAAAATAATTATACAGGAAATTATATAGGAGAGAAAAAAATGTAATGGCTTTTTGTCTATTTGAACATGTTCCCTAAGGTTTGTACCCATCATGCAAGCACAGAATGACCCCTTACATGCTTCATATCATATGCCCGTGGGATATGAGTGGCCAAGTGAAGGGATGAAGTTATATGGCAAGGATTCAGTCTTTCAGAAGACAGAAGATCCTCTCAAGAGCTCTCTTAACACTACATCTTTCTTGATCTTCTCAACCTTACCTACTCAATACCCATACTACTTTCTCCAGTTAATGTGCTCTCCACTTCCAACTTTTTGCTTAGTATCTTATGTGCCCTCCAAAACGTAGCACATAAGACCATGAAGCTGTAAGCACTCTTTGTTGGTGTCACCTGAAGGGGGTTCTGAGGGGATCTGAGCAGGGTATCTGGGTTTTCACCGTGCCTGGCAACAAACATAGTCTTTGAGGACTGCTTTGAGTCATTCTGAGCATGATACTCCGTTCATCCTTGTTTTATGGTTTGTTGATTTGTTGCTTCTTTCTTTTTCCTTTTGTTGTTGTTTTGTTTTGTTTTTGCTAATTTATATCCACCCTCCTTATGTTTCTATATGAAACAATAAAAACTTTCAAAATGTCTTAAACAAAGGGGTGCCTGGGTGGAGCAGTAGATTGAGCAACTGATTCCTTGTTTCAGCTCAGGTAATGATCTCAGGGTCATGAGATCCAGCCTTGTGTCGGGCTCCACACTCAGCATGGAGTCTGCTTGAGATTCTCTCTCCTTCTCTCCCTGCCCCTCTTTCTCATGCTCTCTCTCTTTCTCTAAAATAAATAAATAAATCTTTAAAAAAAGTCTTAAACAAAAACAAATGCCAGATAGTCCAAAGACATATCTATAAAAGGAAACCACAAAAGTCCATGGTCAAAGGCTTCAGAGCTGCTTTAGGAAGGTAGGAGCTTGAGAAGGTTAAAGTGCTGTATGGAAGAAAATGGAAAGAATTTGTTTTTTATGTTTTTTTCCCCCCCTTCGGAGAGGGCAAGCACAGAGGAGAGAGGAGTGAGTACAGAAACAAGAGATGTAGCCAAAAGTGTCCTGAGAACAAGAGTGCTTGATGTCTGATTGTGAGATGCTTCTGTGGCTCTACCTTCCAAAACATTCCTTGTGGACTGCTACGTACTCAGAACCTCGGGTAAGCAGAAGCCATTTTTGGTATGAAAACTAAGAAATGGATTGAAGACAGGGTAGAGATGCAGGAACAGCCTCACGCTGCACGATGGAGAGCAAGAATTCAGTTGGAGGCTGTCAGAGCCTGCACGGCCATGAGACCGTAACTCCATAGGGAATTCACAGATCTCTTGGCCAGGGCACTGCGTTTCCTTTTCCCCACGCCATGGAATATGAACCTTCAGGCCGGTCTTACGGGACTACACTAGGGAAGCTCTTGATGAGATACTTTTACAAAATCATATGCAGCCGTAACGTGGAAGAATTTATGTGCGTTTTGTGAAAACACAAAACAAGAAAGAGACAGAAGTAGCACCAGAACCCAGACATTAAAGGTCTTAGTGTGGTCTTCTCCTTTTTACCTTACTGTTCCCAACAGTTTGCAATGGCAGGCACAGGGTTACTGCATCTGAGGCTTCTCTGAAAACCTTAATAATGAACCTGGGAGTCTGAAAAATGGGTTCGCTGAAACCCTCTCAGCCTCATACATGTCTGAAAAGCTGTTCACTCACTCACATTGGCTTGACCCCAAGCTGCCCTATGCACTTTGTAAAACTGGCTGGCTAAAGTTGCCTTTTCTATAATGTGTTAAATTTCTTCTAGTCCATCTTTCTTTGTAAAGGCTTAACAAGCGTTGATATTAAGGAAAAGTGAGCTAGTCATGACCTGAAAACTTTTAGAATGCTACAGAGCAATTCCTGAGACCAGGAAGTCTCTCTGTGTTCTATTGAAAAAGGAAAGGGGGGCGCCTGGGTGGCTCAGATGGTTAAGCGTCTGCCTTCGGCTCAGGTCATGATCCCAGGGTCCTGGGATCAAGTCCCACATCGGGCTCCCTGCTTCTTGGGAGCCTGCTTCTCCCTCTGCCTCTCTCTCTCTGTCTCTCATGAATAAATAAATAAAATCTTTAAAAAAAAAAAAGAAAGAAAAAGGAAAGGGATTGGAGTTCTCAAGAAATAGCCACTGTGATTGGGGATGTAAGGCATATGAAAGCTGGAAAAATCATAGGAGCCAGGCCAGCAGTTTATAATCTGTCTTTCAGAATTAAAGAGGTTACTGAAGGGGCACCTGGGTGGCTCAGTCATTAAGCATCTGCCTTCGGCTCAGGTCATGATCCCAGGGTCCTGGGATCGAGTCCCACATCGGGCTCCCTGCTCAGCGGGAAGCCTGCTTCTCCCTCTTCCACTCCCCCTGCTTGTTTTTCCTTTCTTGCTATCTCTCTCTATCTCTGTCGAATAAATTAAAAAAAAAAAAAAAAGAGGTTACTGAAGATTTTTAAGTAAAAAAAGTAACATTAATTCTTGAAAGATCACTGGCTCCAAAGTGCAAATCAGATCAAAGAGAAGCCAGGTGTCATAGCTCAGATTTCTATAACAAAATACCATAGACTGTGTGGCTTAAACAACAGACATTTATTTCCCACTATTGTGGAGGCTGGGAAGTCTGAGATGAGTGCCAGCATAGTCAGGGTGCAGATGGCTACCTTCTTGTGGTGTCCTTACATGGGTTGGGGGAGGAGAGAGAGGACTAATCCCATCATGAAGACCCTACCTTCATGACCTCATTTAAACATAATTACCTCCCCCAAACCCCACCTCCTAACACCATCACATTGGACTTCAACATAAGAGTTTTGTGGGACACAAACATTCATTTCATAATCAGGGAATAATTTCTTAAGGAGGCTGTTGCAATAATTCAAGAAGGAAAGATGTAGTTCTTTTGGAGTGAGATTCTCACAACCATCAAAGATCTGAATGAGACATTAGGAAAATAGAGATTGAATGATTTCCTTATCGATTACTTCAGATACATAGATACCTAAAAGAAAAAGTGAGCCTTTGTGGACTTAGCCTAACTGTTGAGCGCCAAATGCGATAGTAAGGTAATACAGGATATTAAAGCTGCCCAGACTTGTGACCGCCCTGACATGGTCCCCCTACCTGGGGTGTCAAACACAGGTGACAACTCATGTTCTCGGAGTTTAGGCTGGAAACATTAATGATGATCCAAGATGATCTCATCTTGACATCTTTTTGTTTGCAAAGACCCTGTCTCCAAATAAGGTCACATTCACAGGTTCTAGTGTTAGGACATGGACATATCTTTTGGGAGGCCACAACCAAACCCACTATAGATATCCTAGTGCAGTAGTTCTCAGAGTGAGTCCATGATTTTTTTTCTTTTCTTTTTTTTTTTTTTAAGATTTTATTTATTTATTTGACAGAGAGAGACACAGTGAGACAGGGAACACAAGCAGGGGGAGTGGGAGAGGGAGAAGCAGGCTTCCTGCTGAGCAGGGAGCCTGATGTGGGGCTCGATCCCAGGACCCTGGGATCATGACCAGAGCCGAAGGCAGATGCTTAACACCTGAGCCACCCAGGTGCCCCAAGTCCATTATTTTCATAATAATACTAAGACATTATTGACTTGTTATATGGGGTTGATATTGGCACTGATGGTACAAAAGAGTAGTGGGCAAAACCGCAGTTTTCTTAGCATGAATAATGCATTGACACTAACTGCACCAGAGAAGGCGGGGTGGGAACAGTGTGGCGAGAGAGGAGAAGTGGAGAAACAGGTCTCTTCTGGAGCTGGGTCTGTGGGAGCCACAGTGGACCCTGGCAGGACTAAGCAGGAACAAACAGCTGAGGCCGAGGCAAAGTGGCAGCTCTGGTTGAGCGGATAGGGATATGCATTAGAGTAGCCTAAAAGCAGGCATCAGAGAATCTGTTATCAGAGACTGGGGGTTCAGAAGAAATGACCCAGCCCTTGTAACAGTCATGGTTACCAGACAGGGCCTCTTTTCCCCAGGTACAAGTTTTGGGAGACCTAGGGTATAAGATAAAGATATAGTCACCGTGGCAAATTTCAAGTTTAGTGGCAATCTGCTCTTGTAACACATAGATGTGCAGAGGCTCGGGGCTGAGGGCAGACTTGCTTGGGTTTTGTCTTAGCCTGGGTTTCTCCAAGGGCGAGGATATGGGTGCAAGTAGTTAGTCAGAAAGTGATCCCTGGAAGGGTGGTAGTGAGACAGTGAGACCTGGAAGGAAGGAAAGCAAGAAAAGGGGCCATTAATGAGTGAGTTACTACTGGGGGCAACTGGGGCTCAGTCACTCCGGGGACTGTACAGAATATTTAGGATTGTCTCACAGAGAGGCAAGGAAGCTGGCGTATTTATCTACCAATCCTGAACCTCTTTGGGTGAAGGTTGCTCTTGGGCGCTCAACCTCACCGCAGCTTTCATTGTCAGGGAAAACCGTGGGGAGAGAAATGCAGGAACTGAATGTATAGAGTTCTCCATAGGTGGGGGTACCGAGAGTTTTGAATCTCTTTTCCCTAGTTTATTAGTTATGTGACTTTTGTTCTCTGTGCTTCAATGGCCCCATCTATGGAAGCAGGATGATAGTAATCGAACCTTATAGGGTTTCCATGAGAATTAAATGACAAAAGGTATGTATGTGAACTGCTTAAAAAATTCCTAGGAACAGCCTTGGTAATACGGTTATCATGGGTTTGCCTGGATGGCTCAGTGGATTAAGCGTCCAACTCTTGGTTTTGGCTCAGGTCATGATCTCAGGGTTGCGAGATCCAGTGTCGGTCTCTGGGCTGGGAATGAAGCCTGCTTAAGATTCTCTCTCCCTCTCCCCCTGCCCCCCCACAAATAATAGTACAGTTATCATGTAATCTCTGCATTGTTCATTAAACTGATTTGTTAAATTAATTACATTTACCTCTTTCTTGTACTTTAGAAAAGTGATCATTTATATGGTGTTAGTTGCTTTTTTTTTAAGCAATCTAGTGGGTTTTTTCTTAAAAGATTTTTCAGTTTCTTTAGTGTTTACAATTGTGAATTTCTTCCTATCATTCATCATTATTTGTTAGCTGTGTAGTCTTTTTTTTTTTTTTAAGATTTTATTTATTTATTTGACAGAGAGAGAGAGAGAGACAGTGAGAGAGGGAACACAAGCAGGGGGAGTGGGATAGGGAGAAGCAGGCTTCCCACTGAGCAGGGAGCCCGATGCGGGGCTTGATCCCAGGACCCTGGGATCATGACCTGAGCCTAAGGCAGATGCTTAACGACTGAGCCACCCAGACACCCCAAAAAAAATCTTTTAAAAAAAAGGAAAATACAATTTTCAATATTTAAAAAGAATTACAGTTAAAGATGGTGTGGTAGTCAGCCTCCAAAATTGTCCCCATCATTGCCTCTAGTTTTCCATGCCCTAGTATAGTCCCCTCCCACATGACCTGTATGAATAATGAGACTATTGTGGAAATGATGGCATGTGACTTTTGAGATTAGGTCATAAAAGACATTGCAACTTTTTCTGTGGCCTTGGATCACTCACTTTGAAGGAGGTCCACTGCTCTGTCATGAAATCAAGCAACCCTATGGAGAAATTCATGAGGTGAGGAACTGAGGCCTTCTGCCAACAACCATGTGAATTAGATCCTTCAATACCAGTCAAATCTCCGGATGATGCGGTTCTGGTTGACAACTTGCTGCTTCATGCAAGAATCTGAGCCAAAACCCTCCAGCTAAGCTGCTCTCAAATTCCTGGCCCACCAGAATCTGTAAGGTCATAAAAACATGTTGTTGCTTTAAACCATGAAGACTGAGGCAATTTGTGGGGCGCCTGGGTGGTGCTGTCAGTTAAGCGACAGACTCTCGGTTTCAGCTCAGGTTCTGATCTCAGGGTCATGAGATCGAGCCCTGTGTTGGGCTCGGAGCTCAGCACGGAGTTGGCTTGAAATTCTTTGTCCCTTGCCTCTGCCCCTCCCACTTGTGCTCTTTCCCTCTCTCTCAAATAAACATATAAATTTAAAAAAAAAAAGATTAAGGGAATTTGTTACTCAACAATAGGTAACTAAAACAGAAAATGAGACAGAAACTGAAGTTTCAAAACATAAACTTCATACTTTTTTCTTATCAGAAAACTCACTGTGAAATAAAGTGGAAATGTGCCATTTGGAATAAAACATCCATTCACAGGCAACTGGGCAGGAATTAATGTTGTGGGAGTCACTGGATAATTTTTGTCAGAAAAAAATTTTAAACAGTCTTTAATAAGGTGGGGAATTTAATTTTGAAAATACCAACTGGGTGGATCCTTGCAGCCTGGGCAAGAAATCACACACTAATACTGTGGTTCTCAGTGATATTTTCATGGCCTTTCTTACCACAATCTAATTCATCTTTGACACATTTGACAGGAAGACATCACTGGACTCCCTGGTAACATCAAAGCACCCAATTTTCCAATCATTCGCTGTGCAGAAAATTTTCTATTTTTCCAGGCTTTTATGGAAAATAAGATATTGGCTACCATGAAAAAGCGGTATATTATTTATTTTCCTTGCTGAATGTGTGTCACAATATCTTTTTTTTAATTAATTTATTTATTTTTAGAGAGAGAGAGAGTATTGGGGGGCGAGGTGCAGAGGGAGAGGGAGAGAGAGAATCCCAAGCAGACTCCTTGCTGAGCATGGAGCTCAACAAGGGGCTTGATCTCAAGACCCTGAGATCATGACCTGAGCTGAAATCAAGAGTTGACGCTTAACCTACTGAGACACCCAGGTGACCCTGGGGCAAAACCTTTTAGGGATTACAAATTCTTTTTTTTTTTTTTTAAAGATTTTATTTATTTATTCATGAGAGACAGAGAGAGAGAGGCAGAGGCAGAGGCAGAGGGAGAAGCAGGATCCCCATGGAGCAGGGAGCCTGATGCAGGACTCGATCCCAGGACCCTGGGATCATGACCTAAGCTGAAGGCAGACGCTTAACCGACTGAGCCACCCAGGTGCCCCGGGATTACAAATTCTAACAAGAACTCCCCCATGTAGGTCCCAGGAACCAGCTGAACTGGCCTGACTGCAATTACTAAGCTCAGTCTGTCATTTCCTGCCTCTGCATCCAGATTCTTTCTTATCTTGTGGGATTCCTTCTCTGCTTCTCCTTGCTGAAATCATGCCCCTGCTTCCATTCACCTCATTTGCTCGTATGTCAAGAAGCTTCTCTTAAATCTGCCATGTAAGAGTAAACTTTCCCACCTTGGACCATACCCTTTTACGAATGTTCCCACATTTAGCATTGTAACATATACATTTTTGGAGTTGGGAGTTTAGAGTTAAATTCTAGAAGCATTTAATTTCCTTCTGGATTTGAATTACACTTTATAGAGCTTAGCTCAAATTCTTAAAAATGGCAGGAGACGGCAGGGGGGCGCCTGGGTGGCTCAGTGGGTTAAGTGTCTGCCTTCGGCTCAGGTCATGGTCCCGCGGTC
The DNA here is from genome assembly GCF_011800145.1 of Mirounga leonina. Taxonomy (NCBI): domain Eukaryota; kingdom Metazoa; phylum Chordata; class Mammalia; order Carnivora; family Phocidae; genus Mirounga; species Mirounga leonina. The sequence goes on from NW_023270268.1 coordinate 1,632,590, forward strand.
TTGGAATCAAGCCCCGTATCAGGCTCCCTGCTCTGTTCCTCCCCCTGCTCCTGTTCTCTCTCTCTCTCTCATAAATAAATAAAAATCTTAAAAAAAAAAAAAATGGCAGGAGACTTGAAGGTATTTCCCAGTTGAAGGGTTATATGAGTAAGGTTTTCTGCACCTCAGGGACATTCTAGGAATTTAGGAGAACTGATGCCATTGGTGGTACAGAGTTGGGCAGAGCCCTCCTGATAGGCAGAGTCACAGAAACTTCACAACCTACGGTGCACCTTCAACCCGATCCCCAGTTTAACTCCTAGCCCCCTTCTTCAGCAAAGCATTCCCCTCTTTGAGAACCCACCTTTGAGTTTTTTACATCAGAAACCAGTGAGAAAATATTTACTCACAGAAATAATTTTACAAGTATCGCTGAGACAGGTAAGTCTACTTCATCATTTATTAATTTCCAGAGCAATCTATAAATATATATATTCAAATATGTTTGCTACATTTATGAAGTCTTTTCACCTTCTAATGGACTTAATTTGATCTTTACCAAAAAGAAAAAAAAGTCTCTGGTGGTGACTGATGGGATTAGATTTTGCCTTACTTATAAGTTAATAACAGCCTGTTGCTGTTTCACAGATTCTTGGGTCAGAGACAAAGAACTTTTTACCCATGACACATGTTTGCAATGATTCCCACTTTGCCTCCCAGATCTTGTGAGGGCTGAGTTACAGGAGAGAAACAGAGGTTGGGGAACTCTTCATTTTATAGCAAGCAGTAAGCAAACCTGTTCTTTGCCCTTGAGGGAGACATTATTTCACCCCTCAAAGTTGCGTGCTGCAAACATAACCCTGAGAAGTAACCCAAGTAAAGAGTGGTCAAGGTCTTGCATTCTTGGCATACCCATTAAGACTTAGTGAGATTCATGGAGGACTATCTCTTTCAACAATCATTATTAATCCCCTTTATTTAAACTGAAACACTGAAGCCCAGAGAAGTCAATAGATCACTTTATGTACACACGACTAATAATATCAGAGCTTCTGTTTTCTTATTCTAAATTGGTGCTACTTTCAATAGACCTGCACTATCTAAACTTTAAAATATTTTATTAATAATTTTTTATTTTGATAACAGATCTAAACAATTATTTAGATATTAATAAAATATTAAATATAATAAATAAAATTATTAAACATAACCTTTTAAAACATTATCACTTATGATTATTAAATGTTATTTTAAAATATTATTATATAAAATACTATGAAATATAATTTATATATTCTAAATATAACTTCACCCAATTCTTTTTTTTTTAATTTATTTTATTTATTTGAGAGAGAGAGAGAGCACATGGGGTGGGGGCAGAGGGAGAGGGAGTGAAAGAATCTCAGGTCAACTCCCTGTTGAGGGTGGAGACCACCACGGGGCTCAATCCTACAACCCATGAGATCCTGACCTGAGCTGAAATCAAGAGCCAGACACGGGGCGCCTGGGTGGCTCAGTTGGTTAAGCGACTGCCTTTGGCTCAGGTCATGATCCTGGAGTCCTGGGATCGAGTCCCGCATGGGGCTCTCTGCTCGGCAGGGAGTCTGTTTTTCCCTCTGACCCTCCTCCCTCTCATGCTTTCTGTCTCTCATTCTCTCTGTCTCAAATAAATAAATAAAATCTTTAAAGAAAAGAAAAGAGCCAGACACTCAACCAACTGAGCTACCCAGGTGCCCCTAACTTCACCGGTTTCATTTCCCTTTTAAAATGTGGCTACTTGGGGCGCCTGGGTGGCTCAGTTGGTTAAGCGACTGCCTTCGGATCGAGTCCCGCATCGGGCTCCCTGCTCGGCAGGGAGTCTGCTTCTCCCTCTGACCCTCCCCCCTCTCATGTGCTCTCTCTTTCTCATTCTCTCTCTCAAATAAATAAATAAAATCTTTAAAAAAATAAAATAAAATAAAAATAAAATAAAATGTGGCTACTAGACAATTTTTAATTATATTTAATGATCACATATATATTATATTATATTTCAATTGGATAACACTGCAATAACTCTTTTATCCTTTATTTTCCTTTTAGTCCTTTGTTCCTAAAAATTTTCCCCATTTTTCAGTAGTTCTAACATACATATTGCAAATGCACCATGTACTAGTCTTAAGTACACAACTTGCTGAATTTTTACCCATGCATATTTTGTTATAATTGAATAAGGAAAGGGTTAAGGTAGGGGGCCCCTGACTAGGCTCTGAAACTATTTCTAGCAGGCAGAAGCACTAAGTCAGAGTGAACAAGAGATAAGGAAACAGACCAGCTGGTCCTAAATATTAGGGAGTATTTTTCTTTGGCGGCTACAGTGTATCACAGAAAATGGCCAAACCTCAAAGAATTAAGTCAATAAGGGTGTTATCAATAGTCTATGCTCAAACCAAGACAGCACAAGAAACTCAAGGCCATAAGCTTCCCAGGCAGTTCTCAATAAAGACTGCCACTAAAAGCCCTCAGTGGCAACCCATTCGGGACCCCTCTCACTTTAGAGAGCTTCTTTGCTTTCTGCTCTCACCTTCACGTTCACTTCACTTCACCCTTTTGTGTCTGCGAGATTCATTCTTCGACTTTGTGAGACAAGAACCCTGCAATCCTGTAACATAATCACCACTCAGATCAAGATGCAGAATGTTCCCTCTTAGTCAATATCCACTGACTCCCATTCTTTGTGATAACTTATATTACCATTAGTAAATTTTCCCTGCATTGGAACTTCATATAGAATCACTCTTTTGTGTCTTGTGCTCAACATAGCTTTTTTTTTTTTTTAAGATTTTATTTATTTATTTATTTGAGAGAGAGAATGAGATAGAGAGAGCATGAGAGGGGGGACGGTCAGAGGGAGAAGCAGACTCCCTGCTGAGCAGGGAGCCCAAAGCGGGACTCCATCCTGGGACTCCAGGATCATGACCTGAGCTGAAGGCAGTCGCTTAAGCAACTGAGCCACCCAGGAGCCCTCAACATAGTTTTTTTGGGACTCATCCTCATTGTTGAGTGAATCAATAGTTTATTTTTTATTGCTTTGCAGAATTCCGTTGTATGGCTTTATTTCCAGTTGATAGGCACCTGGGGTGTTTCCAGTTTAGGCTATTTTGAATAAAGTTGCTCTGAACATTTGTGTACATACTTAACCTCTAAGGAGGGCTGTGATCTACCTTTGGTAAGTCATCTAATGCCCCTCTCCCACTCTAGTATTTTAACATAGTGCCCTACTTGATGGATATTTATTGAAGTACGGTTTCAAACTAGCAGTGATTTGTTTCTTAGTCTTCAAATGGAAAATAAAGTCCAATGTCATAACAAAGTCTGCTCATAGTTTCCACTATCATCACAAATAATGAACAAATAGGTCAGGAAGTCAGTCTCCTGTACTTAAATGCTCTATTTCAGTCTTGTTGCCAGTTAAAAATAGACTTGTGCTACCAGATACATTTTAGTGACTGCTTAGGAAAGAATGTAGATGTTTCCTACACTGTTTTTTCCCTAAGATTCCTACCCATTTCCTTCATCTCCTTATCTTTTTCTTTTTAATACTAACTCAGAGGGGTGCCTGGATGACTCAGATGGTTAAATCTCTGACTCTTGGTTTCAGCTCAGGTTATGATCTCAGGGTTGTGAAATCGAGCCCCACATCAGGCTCCACACTCAGCACAGAGTCAGCTTAAGATTCTCTGCCTCTCCCTCTGCCCTTCCCCCTGCTCACATGCTCTCTCTCTCTCAAAATAAATAAACAAATAAACAAATAAATAAATAGTAATTCAGAGAAAGGCAGGTTCTAAGTGGAAATATTATAGAGACATTCAAAGAAAGTCTATGTTACACAAGGAGGGTTATTATTTTGGTAGTTAATGAAAAAAAATTTTTTTTCATTTTCTTTCCTTTAAGATTATGTATTTGGGAGACCACAGAAGCCAGACATCCTTGGTTTTAATCATGCATCTGAAACCAACTAGAGACTTAACCTCTGAGCCAAAGCTTTCTTGTCTCTAAAATGGGGATTCAATACCTTCCATATAGGATTGCTTAGAGGATTGAAAGACCTAGCATAAGTCAAGCTGAGCTCTTCAGGCAACAGCCTTTGTGAAACTGAGTTCTCATTGGACACATGCCTTCTTCCTATATGAGCTGCTGTTTGTTTCCTGTTCTTTGTCTCTCTGAGAACTTGGGTTTTGTCAGGTATCTGTCTACCAAGTTTCCTAAACTGTGTGCTCAGGCACCCCAGGGTGCTGCAGCAAGCTCACCTAGAGCAGTCCAGGATATTTTAAATTTTAAAGGGAAACAGTGACACCTGGCATCTGTCAGAACTATACTGGCTCCAGGAAGTTCACAGTTTCAACATTAAATTATGGTACATTTCTACCATTGATGTCATATCTTTGCAAGGCTGTTTTCTGTGCTGCATGGAAATCTATGTACAACAGAATGAAGATGGCAGAATCAATCCCATTTGAATCCAAGGTTTGAGAAATTGCACAGTGACCAAGAGGTACAGACATCTCATAAGTACTTAAGTGTGGTTATTGAAAAATAAAATAAAAAATGTATTTTTCTCTGGGTGCCTGCATGGCTCAGGGGGTTGAGCATCCAACTTGTGCTTGTGTCTTTCTGCTCAGGTCATGATCAGGTCATGAGATGGAGCCCTGCCTTGGGCTCCGCTCTCAGCATGGAGTCTCCTTGGGATTCTTTCCCTCTTCCTCTCCCCCCTCCCCGCCCGGGATTCTCTCTCTCTCAAATAAATAAATCTTTAGAAATGTATTTTTCTCAATTTCTGTGTATTATTTTTCATAAGGCTACTAAGTTCATTAAGTTTTTTGGATCTTACTATTCAGTAGGTGGTATTTCTTAGGTTTGTTGGTTGTTTTTTTTTTATCTAGAGGTATGTGAAAAAAATGACTGAGATACTAAGTGCTGTGAGCTAGAAAGTCTGAGAACTTTCTGTTCTAATGATGTTTAACCTAGGATAGACAACAGTGATATAGAGAAATATGTAGATTTTGTAGTGTTGCAACAGTCAAGACTACATTTTGTAGATAAACTTTTCCCCCAGGAAACCCCTTCTTTAATTAGTTAATTCCTATGTACCCTCAAATCTCAATTTAAATATAACCTCTTGCAGGAAGCCTTCCCTGATTTACAACTGTCCTACTCCCATTCGCAGCGCCACCTAGATAAGGAACCTCTCATCTAGGCTTCCCAAAACCCTTTGCTTATCCCATTGTAGCATCCTGGAAAATTTTTTTTTTTTCTTCTCTATTTGAGTTTGTTGTGGGTGGAGATTTAAATGAACTTTGTATCTATGGAATCTGGCAATCTCTGGCATGTAACAAGTGGTCAGAAGATATTTGTTGATAAATTAATGAAACACACACAGGTTTATATGGGTAATAGTAACCAGTGTTTACTAAGCATTTTATAGGTACTTCCAGGGTTATTCAAATGACATCTTATTATCTTATAACTTGAAGACTATTTAGTTTTTTTGTGACTTGAAGATGATCTAGTGTGATCCCTGAGTTCAGAAAGGTGAATGGAGGGCTAGGAGTAGCAGTCACTTTTGTCTAAAACTAATAACCCTGACCATACTAAATCCGGTGGAGAACGTGGAGCAACTGGATCTCTCAAGCACTGCTGGTGAGGGTGTAACATGGTCAAGCCACTTTGGACAACAATTTGGCAGTTTCTCCTCAAGTTAAATACACGCCTATCTGAAGATCTAGTAATTCCAGTCCTCAGTGTTTATCCAAGAGAAAAGAAAACATGTGCCAACACAATGGCTTACACACTAACGGTTATGGCAGCTTTATACATAATTATTAAAAAGATGGAAACGCAAAGATCTATACACAGGTTAATGGGTCAACAATTGTACTGCTTCCATACAATGGACTTCTACTCAGCAGTAAAGAGGGACTACTGAAACACCAACAGTACTGGGTAAATCTCAAAACATTATGCTAAGGGGAAGAAGTCTGGCTCAAAAGAGTACAGACTGTATGAAGTGATGTGATGTTAAAGAACGGGAAAAACTACGCTAAGGTAATAGAAATTAGATTAGAATTGCTCGGGAGGGAGTGGTTATTGACTGGGAAGTTCCTGGAACTTACCGGAGTGGTGGGAATGTGCTACATATTCGTTGGTGCTGTGGTTACCCTGGTGAATACATTTGCCAAAAACTCATAGACCGTACACTTAAAATACGTGTGTCTTATTCCATGTAAATTAAACCTCAGTTAAAAAAAAAAAAATTACATGGTGACCCAATCAACCATGGTGACTGGAAGCAGGGGTCATGGTGTTCTTTTATGAGGAAGTGTATTCTTACAAGGTTAAAAAAAAAAGTGTGGAGATGGGGAAGGGGGATTTCCAAGTACTGACTTCAAGCAGAAGAAAACCTGGAAGCGTTCTCTATCTTACAGAGTGAGGGAAGGACGCTGCGATAGTAGATGCCCGATATGGGCCAGCCTCTAGAAAGGTGCTGATCCAGTTGGACCCCAACTCCCGCCAGCGGTCCCACTGTGCCCAGCGGCTTCCTCGGGAGCAGCCGCCGCCGGCAAGTTGCAGTCGGGAGGGGAGGGCGCTCGCCGGCGTCGCGCTGACGTCACGCGCGTGCTGACGTCGGCGGCGGCCGCGGCCTCTAAAGCGGGCTGGGTTGCGGGGGGCGCCGAGTTTGAGTAGTTTGGGGGCCGCTCGGCGCCTGGCGCTAGTCCCGCCGCCCGCCGCACCCCGTGAGCCGGGCGTCGGCCGCACCGAGCGCGTCCGGCCCGTTCCCGCGGGGACCCGCGCTGGCGGCTGGGCGGCGCTCGGCAAAAGTTGGTCCCTCACGGGCGGGCGGCCATGGAGCCCCGCAGCATGGAGTACTTCAGCGCCCAGGTGCAGCAGAAGGACGTCGGCGGCCGCCTGCAGGTCGGCCAGGAGCTGCTGCTCTATCTCGGCGCCCCCGGCGCCATCCCGGACCTGGAGGAGGACCTGGGCCGCCTGGGCAAGACGGTCGATGCGCTCACCGGCTGGGTGGGCTCGAGCAACTACCGGGTAAGCGGCGGCGGCGCGGCCGGGCCGGGCACGCCCTCTCCGGCCAGCCCTTTAATCCCGGACGCGCGCGACCAGCCAGGCGAGCCCCCGGGGTGCGCCTGGCGCCTCGGAACCGCCCCGTGAAGGGGAAACCTGTAGGCTCAAGGGTCCCTGGACGCGAGTCGGGGACTTAGTTCCCACCAGGACCAAGTTTTTCCCCAGTTGTGAACAATGACAAATTCAGCGATTCCGTGACACAGTGCGGAGTTTTTTTGGCATTAGGACACAATGTTTAATCAGCTATTTAAAAAATCATCGATACTTTGCATACAGAAAGCGCTCGAAGACTTTTTGCATTTGCACGTATCTTGTAAACACTGTTAGACCAAGACATAGGACATTAGGATACAATTTTTAAGTTCAAAAGAGTGTCAATTAATTCCTCTTAATTAGTGCTTTTTATCTTACTTAATCTTGTTTCTTTTTTTCTTTTTAAAATTTTGAGTCTGGAAGGTTGTGCTCTTCGTTTCTAAGGGATCTTTAGAGCTTAATGAGGTGCCTGATTGCCTGATTAAGTTTACCGTTAAATCTAATACGAAGGTGCTGACCCCGGGGCATTATGTATTTGTTTTTCATTTACTGTCGACGGAAAGTAGTTGAACGCTTCCTGTTAATTTGTTTTGCTGCAGTTGAGGACTGACTCGGATTTGAAACCTGTGTACTAGTAGGTGACCTAGTGAAACGTGTCCCAGTGGATTAGTTGATGATGAAAAAAAATTACGAGTTACAAGAAGAATGAGTATTTTTGAAGAGCTGGCAGTAGGCAGGCTGTAATGTAGCCAAGTTGAGAGACCAGGTAAATATTCTGTACTGAGCCTGAACTGTAGTTTTTAGCAGTTATTTTTCTTTCTAGTCTTCTGGTGGCAGTGTTGCTTTAAAATGCTGGCTCAAATCTACGGATGAAGTGATTTTTCTAAGTAATTTATGCTTATAATCCTGCGAATAGGCTGTACTTTGAAAGCTTTTATTGTCCTAGAGTAGAAAGTCAAACTCTGCAATTACTGTGCAGATTTAATGGTGAAACTTAACATGAGTCTTGGAAGGGGTTGACTTTTACAAGGATAATAAACCCTATGGGAATTAACCACCTTGATGCTCTATTACATACTATTTCATTATTTTTTAAAACTTTAGAAAACGTTAATATTGAATAATATATCAACTGTTTGGGAGGTTATTATTTCTTTGGGAGAAACAAGCTAAATTTACTTACACTGTGAGAACATATGCACACTCAAGATAACTGATTTTATGTTGCAACATAGGCTGTTGTAGAAAGTCAGCTCTTTGGTAATGCTTGCTCCCCTTCCCAAGTGAAGGGTGTCACCTACGCTGGCCATAGGGAGTTGGCTTTGGACCATTTCAATCTTCAGATATACCATCGTGTCACCTTCTACGTCAGCCATGGTGAGTTGGCTTTGGACCATTTCACTCTAAAGATGTACCTTCAGTGAATGGCATTTGACCAGTCCCATCTCTTGAAACACATCTCTTGGCTTCTGTAATACCACAGTATCCCAGTTTTTCTTTAATGTCTTTAAGCACTACTACTTAGTGCTGTATTTTCCTTTCAACTGGTCCCTAAGAATTAGAATCCGTCAGGGATCTGACCAGGTTCTCATCTCTTTACTACACATTCTCTCCATGCTCCTTACTAGATACTGTAGCCTGAGGCAGTTTACACAATCAGAAGAAAACTGCCACAGGCTTCCACAACCTTACCTACACACGCCCTTGTAGCTGTGCTGTATATTCTACCTTCTTCTCTGTTTCACTTACTGTATCAATCCCACTACATGAATTTTAGATTCCATGGTCTCTTGCCTACTTAAGGCCATTAATTCATCAATTCTACTTTCTCCTTCTTGAGTCATTAGTTCTCTTCTTTCTACTGGATGCTGTATATAAAACCTTTTCTGACGTTGTTAGAGGGCATTTGGGTTAGTTTCTTGCTTGGGTTTTATAAACTAAGTTACCAAACTAGGTCATCATTTTTTACCCAAGGTACAATAACATATTTAAGTCTTTAGGAAAAAAAGCGTATCATGGAATTTTTTGAACATACACACAAATAGAGAATTGTACTTAAATTTCAAATTATGCTGAACAAAATACAGTTTTCTTCAGATTTGATACTACTTTAGAATTTGAATATCTTAATAACCATCATTACTTCCAAAAATTTGAGTGATTATACTATATGTTGGGTATTGTTCTAGATACTGAGGATCCAGCTGTGAACAAGACTAGTAAATCTCATTCATTTAGCTTCATTTGGATATTTATTGAGTACCTACCATGAGCAGGCACTCTTCTAGGTACTTCAGATACAATAGTGGGAAAACAAAAATCCTTGCCTTTGTGGACTTAGATTCTAGTGGGGGTAGAGGAATACACACAGATGAGTAGAATCTATAATATGTTAGAGGTGGTAAGTACTTTGGAGAAAAAAAGCAGTGAGGGGAATAGGGAGTGTTGGGTAGGATGCAGGTAGTCAAGAAAGGGAGGTGAAATTTGGGTGTAGACGTGAAATAAATATAGGAGTGATGGATGATTTAGGCAGAGGAAACTGCAAATGTGGAGGCCCTAGTTCTGTGGAGGAACATAAAGGACAACATGGCTAGAGTTTATAAGTGAATGATGTGTTAAGAAAGATGAAACTGGGGAGGCAGGTGGAAAGAGCCTTACAGGATTTTATTCAAAGTCAGTGGAGGGTTTTATGTAGAGGGATGGCTGCTTTGTGGAGAGTAGATTGTAAAGATGGCAATGTTGAGAAGTGCAAGATTTTGAGATACACTTTGGTGATAGAGCCAGTGGGACCTCCTGTTGGGTTGAGAGAGAGGAATTAAGGATAATTACCTTTTTTTTTTTTTTTAGATTTTATTTATTTGAGAGAGAGAGACAGAGATAGAGAGAGAGCACAAGTGGGGAGGAGAGGGAGAAAGGCTCCCCACAGAGCAGGGAGCCCGATGCAGGACTCGATCCCAGGATCCTGGGATCATGACCTGAGCCGAAGGCAGACGCTTAAGTGACTGAGCCACCCAGGCACCCGATAATTGCCTTTCTTGAGCACCTCTCATATACTTGGCAAATTGATGGAGGAGTACTTGAACCTAGGGAGGTTAAGATTTTCCTACTCCCTTACTTTACTTTTCTAAAACTCTTCAGTATCCTATCATTTATCAGCTCTACTTTTTTATATTTATCTGCAAATGTAACAGTAAGTTGAGTCTAAAAATGGAGAAATAAATAGCATTTATATAACTATGAAGTGCTGAGCTAAGTAATATGCTAAGATTTCAAGTCTTCTCAGAATCCAAAATCACAGCCCCTTTGCCATTTGAAGGATGAGACTTTCCAATGTCAGCTTCACCTTGATTGTATTTCTTATAAACTGTTAGTTTCTTAAAATATACCATTTCTTAGCTTGCTTAAACAAAAATTGTTTGAGATCTGTCTTTATATATGGACCTTGCCTATTCTTTTTTTTTTTTTTTTAAAGATTTTATTTATTTATTTGACAGAGAGAGAGACAACGAGAGAGAGAACACAAGCAGGGGGAGTGGGAGAGCGAGAAGCAGGCTTCCTGCAGAGCAGGGAGCCCGATGCGGGGCTCGATCCCAGGACCGTGGGATCATGACCTGAGCCGAAGGCAGACGCTTAACGACTGAGCCACCCAGGCGCCCCAGCTTACAATAAAGAATGTCCACATTTTTAATCTTTTACTGTAAACGTTCTTTTACATTGTCTCCTTGCATGAGAGTTTCATTAGGGCAGTGATTCTGAACCCTGTCAGATTCAGTGCCCTCTTTTAATGTCTCCCTTATAATCCTGAAATAAAATTTATAGATAATACTGAGGACACATAATTTTTTAAAATCCCAATAATGTCCTAGCTGTACTAAAAAAGGAAAATTATATGTAATTTGTAATGGGATAAAATAGAGTTCAGTATGTAAATGCCCCATAATGGTAGCTAGATGGCTGTACCAGTACATAGTTTTGCTGTAGATGCTACCACAGCCAGTTCAGACCACTAGGGGTGTGTGGTTGCTGGGGATTCAGACTTACAAGTGGCATTACTATTGGTGATTGTGATATCCTAGAACTCTAAATCCTGAACCTTATTTTTGTTGAGTACTCCAACTTAAAGAGTTTGACCACCCCAATCCAGTTGGCTTTTAACTATCCCACACTCCTCTAGTCTGAGCTTCCATTTCCTGGTCAATCAATCACACCCAGCATTCATTGTTGTTGTTGTTTTTTAAAGATTTTATTTATTTGACAGAGAGAGACACAGCAAGAGAGGGAACACAAGCAGGGGGCAGTGAGAGAGAGAGAAGCAGGCTTCCCACCGAGCAGGGAGCCTGATGTGGGGCTCGATCCCAGGACCCCGGGATCATGACCTGAGCCGAAGGCAGACGCTTAATGACTGAGCCCCAGGCACCCCTCCCAACATTCATTCTTAATTCTCTTCTCCCTGTTCATACTCGTTTATGGTCGTGATTTGATAAAATGGAATCCTGGTTAATCCAGCTCTGCCTACCCCCACACCTGTGGTGCCTACACCTGCAACTAGAGGTAGATGGAGAAGAACACAAAACCTCTGATTTCATTTTAAATTTCTGACCTTCAAGGGGGCCCTTATTGGTGGCTGGCAATCATACTGTATTTTCTAGTTCATTCAGTCTTGGACAAACTATTTTACATCTGTTCCGCTCCCCCTCAGACCTACCAGTATCTATTCTATATTCAGTGTCAGCTAATGGCCTTACTTGCTACTTTCCTGAGAAAATTGAAAGAATTGGAATTTCTTAAGATTCCCATTAGGGTGTGTACCCACCTCCCAGCATTTATACCTATAGCAGGCTCTCAGTGTTTGTTAAATCTAAATTAAAGCACATTTGTCCCTTGATTTACCAGCTGGAAAACTTATTTACTAAAACCATGCAAAAGAAAAGTTCTAGGCTCTGATAATTTCAAACAGGATTTTCATTTACTTGAATGGCTGGCAGCAGGGCTGCTAAGTATGGCCATGTACCTTTGGGCTGCACAGCTCCAAGGAATAACAGTGTGTTGTACTACCCCCTCCCCCAGTTTAGAATAACTGTTTTTGGGTATATGTGTAGAAGTGGAAATATTGGATTATACTTCTCCTGTCTTGTCCCGCTCACTTGATCTAGAATTAATCAGTACCTTTAATTTTAAGTCATTTGTTTCCCTCCTTTTTTTGAGGGAAATAGTTTTATTATTTATATAATTACATAAAAATAACCTGTTAATTCTTTTTAGGTTTTCAATTTTGTAAGCCATCAGGTTTTACTTACTTAATCTGTGCATAGAAGCTCTACTTGACAATTACTCTATCCCATTCTTTTTTTTTAAGATTTTACTTATTTATTTATTTGACAGAGAGAGACAGCGAGAGAGGGAACACAAGCAGGGGGAGTGGGAGAGGGAGAACGGGATTCCTGCTGAGCCGGGAGCCTGATGCGGGGCTCCATCCCAGGACCCTGAGATCATGACCTGAGCCAAAGGCAGACGCTTAATGCCTGAGCCACCCAGGCGCCCCTCGTCTATCCCATTCTTTACTCATTTTCTTAGATGCTGAGTTAATTTGTGGAAAAAATGTCCTGTAAACCATTAATATTTCCTAATGAGAGGAGCATTACAGGAAGTCTGCTTCTTACAAAGAATACATATCTTTTTTTCTTTTCTGCTTACGGTGGAAAACATCTGTGATTATGAATTAAGCTTATCTTCTTCCTAGATTTCAAGAATTGTTGTTAGGCTGACTTTTACATGGGAAATTCTAGTTGTGATTCTTAAATTGCAAGTAGTCATTACTATCTCGTGCGTTTATTTAGCTTTATTGTTGTTGGACAACATTTCTGATTTAAACTATTTGGAAAATTAAACATACTGAATTAAATGAAACTCTGGCCAAGGTGACAACTTGTGTGTGATTTTATTGACATCACATTAGTTACTCAGATATGTTAAACCACCTCTCATTCAGAGGTGAAAAGGGAGAGTGAGAAAGAGAATGGGAAAATGACCCTAAAGGTTCTGGGACTTCTTGGGGTTAATAAAATTTCATAAATTTTTTTAAATTTCAGTTTTATGACTTTAAAACACCCTAAAATTTAAGCTTGTTCTTAGCCCCAAATTTGCTTTTTAGAGTTTCTGTTTTTCTGCCTGTTAAAAAATATTATTTTTGCTTTTAGTTTTTTAAATATTTTATGTTTTATACTTTTATATTTATAATTTAATATGTTTCTATTTTTGCTTTTGTATTTTATATGTACCTGTTAGAAAGTACACTAGTTTTGCTTTTATGTTTTAAAGGACCTGAATGGAGGGGCGCCTGGGCGGCTCAGTCGGTTGAGCAGTCTGCCTTTGGCTCAGGTCATGATCCCGGAGTCCCAGGATCGAGCCCCCCGTATCAGGCTCCCTGCTCAGTGGGGAGCCTGCTTCTCCCTGTGCCCCTCTCCTCTGCCCTCTGTTCATGATGTCTTTCTCTCTCGAATAAATAAATAAAATCTTAAAAAATAATAAAATAACCTGAATGGAGGCATTTGAGTTCGTAAGGAAGTGGTGGGGAGCAAATTGGAAGATAGCTCTAGTTGTTTTCTTCTCTTCTTTCTTGATGGTTTCTTATTCTACTGAAAGGACCCTTAACCAAGATGTAGGCTAAGTTGAAAGATGTCCAAATGGAAATTCAGGAAAGTCATGTGTCTCTAGCTCCATGGTAAATTTTGATATTTGCTATATCAAATTCACCCACCATATTCTTTAGGAATGTGTTGGCTTATTATTGGGTCTTTATTTACTAACCCATGTGAATTTTAGAATCAGTCAAGTTGCACTAAAAAATTGGGGCTTTTATTGGAATTACATTGAATATCCTCTTTGGGGGGAAAATTGGATATCTTTTTTTTTTTTTTTAAGATTTTATTTATTTGACAGAGACACAGTAAGAGAGGGAACACAAGCAAGGGGGAGTGGGAGAGGGAGAAGCAGGCTTCCTGCGGAGCAGGGAGCCCAATGTGGGACTCGATCCCAGGACCCTGGGACCATGACCTGAGCCAAAGGCAGTTGCTTAATGACTGAGCCACCCAGGCGCCCCAAATTGGATATCTTTATAATGACCTCTTTTACCCATGAAAATTATTTGTGCTTTTTTTTTTTTTAAGATTTTATTTATTTTTTTGAGAGAGGGAAAGCAAGCGGGAGAGCACCAATGGAGGGAGAAGCAGACTCCCTATTGATCAGGGAGCCCGATGTGGGGGCTCGATCCCAAGACCCTGGGATCATGACCTGAGCCAAAGGCAGATGCTTAACTGACTGAGCCACCCAGGTGCCCCTGTGTTTTCTTCAATATGTCTCATTAATGTTTCATTATTTTCTCCAAATAGGTCTTAAACACATTTTGTTAGATTTATTCTAATAGTTATTGAGAGTATAAATCCTATTTTTTTATTTTTAAAAAATTATGCTTTCTGATATATTGAAATGAAATGGCATTTTGGATATTGATTTTTGCGACCAACCTGCCTGTAATTCAAAACATTTTTTCTGCAGTTTGTGGATTCTTTTAGGTTTTCTCTATAAATGGTAGTCCCTTCTCATCCGTGGGGGATACATTTCCAAGACTCCCCAGCAGATGCTGGAAACAGCAAATCGTACCTATATACACACTATGTTTTTCCTTATACATACATACCTGTGAGAAAGCTTAATTTATGTTAGGCACCATAAGAAATTAACAGCAATAATAAAGCAGAACATTTATAACAATATACTATAATAAAAGCTATATGAATGTGGTCTCTCTCAAAATCTCCTTGTACTATACTCACCCTTCTTGTGATGATGTGGGATAATGAAATGATGAGATGAAGTGAGGTTAATGATGTAGGCATTGTAACATAGTGTTAGGCTGTTATTGATTTCTGAAGAGGATTATCTACTTCTGAACCACAGTTGACCTTGGTAACTCAGGCTGTGGAAAGCAAAACTGGGGATAAGGGGGGACTACCAGATAATAATGATAGTTTTGCTTCTTTCCAGTTCTTTAGTTTTGCTTGGTTTGGGTGCATTGGCTAAGACTCTTAGGATGAGGTTGAGTAAAAGAGCGTGGGCCTTGAGTTCTTTTGTTTCAAGGGTATGTTCATTTCACCATTAGGAATCACAGTTCCTGTAATTTTTTTTTTTTTTTAAGATTTTATTTATTTGACAGAGAGGGACAGCAAGAGAGGGAACACAAGCATGGGGAGTGGAGAGGGAGAAGCAGGCTTCCTACTGAGCAGAGAGCCCGATGCAGGGCTCCATCCCAGGACCCTGGAATCATGACCTGAGCCGAAGGCCAACGCTTAACAACTGAGCCACCCAGGCGCCCCTCCTGTAATTTTTTTTAAAAAAACTTTTTACTATAAAGAATTTTGAACATATGTAAAGGTAGACAGAATAAAATAACAAATCCACCCACAACACTCATCAGTCCATGGCTAATCATGCCCCATCACTTTGTCACAAATCACAGATACATTGTTTCATCAATGAGACTTTTGATTTAGTGTCTCGAAGATAAATGTTCTTTAAAGAATTGTTGGGGTGCCTGGGTGGCTCAGGCAGTTAAGCGTCCAACTCTTGATCTCAGCTCAGGTCTTGATCTCAGGGTCTTGAGTTCAAGCCTCACGTAAGGCTCCCAACTGGGCATGGAGTCTACTTAAAAAAAATTATTAAAAAATTGTTAACATAACCTCACCACCATTATCATATGTAAAAAAAAAATAAAGCCAAATATGCAGGTCAAATTTCCAATTTTTAAAATGTCATGCAAATTTTTAATTAGATATTTATTTGTTTATTTTAGTAGGCTCCCACCCAGCGTGGAACTCAGTGTGGGGCTTGAACTCACGACCCTGAGATCAAGACTTGAGCTGATACTGGGCGCCTGAGTGGCTCAGTTGGTTAAGCGACTGCCTTCGGCTCAGGTCATGATCCCAGGGTCCTGGGATCGAGTCCCGCATCGGGCTCCCTGCTCTGCGGGGAGCCTGCTTCTCCCTCTGCCTCTCTCTCTCTGTGTCTCATGAATAAATAAATAAAATCTTAAAAAAAAAAGACTTGAGCTGATACCAACAGTTGGATGCTTAACTGACTATGCTACCCAGGCACCCCTTTAATTATTTCAAGAAAACTCAGGATCCAAATAAGATTTCCACACTGTGATTTGTTAATATATTAGTTTCCTGTTGCTGCTGTGTCAATTTACCATACCCTTAGTAGCCTAAGCAACATAGATTTATTTTCTTGTAGTTTTGGAGGTCAGAAGTCCTAAATGGGTTTCACTGGGATAAAATCAAGGTTTCAGCAAGATTGTATTCTTCTAGAGAACTTCGAGGAGATAATTTTCCATATTCTGGAAACTGCATGCATTTCTTGGCTTAAGACCTCTTCTGTCTTCAAAGCCAGCAGTATAGCACCTTCAAATCTTCCAGACCACTGCTTTTGTCATTGCATCTCTGTTTACTCTCCTGCCTCTCTTTTATGAGGTGTCTTGTGATATATATGGGGCCCAAGATAACCCAGAGTAATCTCCCCACTTTAAGACCTTTACAACATCTTTAAAGTTTTTTTTACCACATAAAGGAACATTCTCACAGGTCTTAGAGGTTAGGATGTGGACACCTTTGGGAGGCCATACCTCAGCCAACATGTTTATTAAGTTTCTTTGAATTTGTTTCTCCCTCAGTTTCTCTTTTTAAAAATTCTTGGATTTTAGGGTGCCTGGGTGGCTCAGTCGTTAAGCGTCTGCGTTCAGCTCAGGTCATGATCCCAGGGTTCTGAGATCAAGTCCTGCATAGGGCTCCCTGCTCAGTGGAGACCTTGCATCTCCTTCTGCCCCTACCCCCACTCGTGGGCACCCCCCACTTCTCTCTCTCTCCCATAAATAAATAAAATCTTAAAAAAAATTCTTGGATTTTATTTGTAGAGTTTCCCACAGTTATGATTTTGCTGATTTCATTCCTGTGTGCTAGTTCCTCTGTATTTCCTATAAATTGGTAGTTGGACCTATAGCTTGATCAGATTCGGTCTTTTTTTCCTCCTCAGGAGGCACATAGCATCAAGAAAGCACATAAGGTATGATAGTATCTTTTTATGATGTTAGCAGCCATTAATGTTCAGTGTTTAGATCTCTTAATTCATTAGGGTTTGCAAAATGATACTCTAATTTTGTCATTCTTTCACTTATTAAGAGAAATTTAGACCATTTACTTCTGTTTGGTTACTCATTGGCATAGTTTATAATAGAAAGGCAGGCATACCTCATTTTCTTGTGCTCTACATTATTGTGCTTCATAGATACTGCATTTTTCACAAATTGAAGGTTTGTGGCAACCCTGCATTAAACAAGTCAATTGGTGCCCTTTTTCCGACAGCATTTGGTTACTTTGTTATCTCTATGCCACATTTTGGTAATTCTTGCAGTATTTCTAAATTTTTTTGTTGTAGTGTGTTATGATCTGTGATCAGTGATCTCTGATGTTACTATTGTAATTGTTGGAACCACACCTATTCAGGATGGCAAACTTAATCAATAAATGTGTTCTGACTGCTCCACTGACCAGCCATTTCCTGTTTTTCTCCCTCTCCCTGGGCCTCCCTGTTCCTTGAGACACAACCATATTGAAATGAGGCCAATTAATAGCTCTACGATGGCCTCTAAATGTTCAAGTGAAAGAAAGAGTTGCGTGTGTCTCACAGTAAATCAAAAGCTAGAAATGATTAAGCTTAGTGAGGAAGGCAAGTCAAAAGCTGAGACAGGCCAAAAGCTAGGCCTCTTGTGACAAACAGCCAACTTGTGACTGGAAAGGAAAGGTTCTTGACGGAAATTAAAAGTGCTACTCCAGTGAACACACAAATGATAAGAGAGCAACACAACTTTATTGCTGATAGAGAGACAAAGTTTTAGTGGTCTGGATAGAAGATCAAAGCGGCCACAATACTCCCTTAAGCCAGAGTGTCGTCCAGAGCAAGGCCCTAACTATCTTCAGTTCTGTGAAGGCTGAGATTGGTGAGGAAGCCATGGAAGTTTGAAGCCAGAAGTTGGTTCATGAGGTTTAAGGAAAGAAGCCATCTCCATCATAACATAAAATTGCACGGTGGAACAGCAAAGTGCTGATACAGAAGTTCCAACAAGTTATTCAGAAGATCTAGCTAGGATGATTCATGAAGGTAGCTACACTAAGCAACAGATTTTCAATGTAGACGGAACAGCCTTATGTTAGAATAAGATGCCATCTAGGACTTTCACAGCTAGAGAGAAGTCAATGCCTGGCTCTAAAGGACAGGGTGACTCTCTTGTTATGGGCTAATGCAGCCTGTGACTTTAAGTTGAAGCCACTGCCTCACTTACCATTGTGAAAATCCTAAGGCCCTTGGGAATTATGCTAAATCCACTCTCCTGTGCTCTCTAAATGGAACAACAAAGCCTGGGGGAGAGCACGTCTATTTACAACATGGTTTCCTGAATATTTTAAGCCACTGCTGAGACCTACTGCTGAGAAAAAAAAGATTCCTTTCAAAATATTACTGCTCGTTGACAATGCGCCTGGTCATGCAAGAGCTGCAATGGAGATGTACAATGAGAATTACTGTTGTCTTCATGCCTGCTAACATGCCTGCTAATCCATTCTGCAACCCATGGATCATGGAGTAATTTTGATTTTAAAGTCTTACTGTTTAAGAAATAACATTTCGTAAGGCTATAGCTGCCATAGATTGTGATTCCTGATGGATCTGGGCAAAGTAAATTGAAAACTTCTGGAAAGGACTCACCATTCTAGATGCCTAGAAAATTCATGATTCCTGGGAAGAGTTCAACATAACAGGAGTTTGGAAGAAGTTGATGGCTTTGAGGCATTCAAGGGAGGGAGTAACTGCAGACGTGGTAGAAATAGCAAGAGAACTAGAATTAGAAGTGGAGTCTTCGCTGTGCAGTAACTTTTTATCTTGATGTAGTCCCAATAATTTATTTTTGCTTTTGTTTCCCTTGCCTCAGGAGACATATAGAAGTTGCTACAGCCAGTGTCAAAGAAGTTACGTGCCTATGTTCTCTGCTAGGATTTTTATGGTTTCAGGTCTTACAGTTAAGTCTTTGATCATTTTGAGTTTATTTTTGTGTAAGGTGTAAGAAAGTGGTCCAGTTTCATTCTTTCACATGTTGCTGTCCAGTTTTCCTAGCACCGTTTGTTGAAAAGACTGTCTTTTTGGATATTCTGATGGGTTAAATAGGTGATAGGTATTAGGGAATGTACTTGTCATGATGAGCACAGGGTGATGTAAGTGTTGAATTACTACATTGTACACCTGAAACTCATATAACACTATATGTTAACTAACTGGAATTAAAATAACCTGGGGGAAAAAAAGAAATGGAGCCTGAAAATGTGAGTTGCGACAATCTCATGATAGAACTGGAGCAGATGAGTTGCTTCTTAATGAATGAGGAAATAGTTTTCCTTGGGATGGGATCTACTCCTGGTGAAGATGCTGTGAAGATTGTAGAAATGACAGCAAAAGATTAAAAATATTACATATATTTAGTTGATAAGCAGCATCAGAGTTTGAGAACCTTGACTCCAATTTTGAAAGAAATTCTGTGGGTAAAAGGCTATCAAACAGCATCACATGCTACAGAGAAATCATTCATGAAAGGAAAAGTCAGTTGTTGCAGCAAACTTCATTGTTGTCTTTTTTTTTTTTTTTTGAAGATTTTATTTATTTCTTGATGAGAGAGAGACAGCGAGAGAGGGAACACAAGCAGGGAGAGTGGGAGAGGGAGAAGCAGGCTTCCCGCAGAGCAGGGAGCCCAGTGTGGGGCTCGATCCCAGGACCCTGGGATCATGACCTGAGCCGAAGGCAGACGCTTAACGACTGAGCCACCCAGGTGCCCCTTTTGTTGTCTTATTTTTAAGAAATTGCCACAGCCACCCCAGCCTTTAACAACCACCACCCTGATTGGGCAGCAGCCATCAACGTTGAGGCAGGACCCTCCACCAGCCAAAAGATTACAACTTGCTGAAAGCTCAGATAATTGCTAACATTTTTTAGCAGTAAAGTATTTTATAGTTAAGGTATTTACTTTTCTTAAGACATAATGATATTGCATGCTTACTAGAGCAAAATATAGGGTAAACATGACTTTTATATGCACTGGGAAATGAAAAAATTGACTTGACTCACTTTGTTGCGATATTCCCTTTATTGCAGTGGTCTGGAACAGAATCCACAGTATTTCTGAGGTATGCCTGTAGTTCAAATGATTCTTTCATTTACTAAGTGTTGAAATATTAAGGTGGTCTTCTAGCATCCTCCAGTATTGGCTAAATAGTTTTTATCATTATGAATTCTTGTATTTAAACATATCTAATGTGTTTCAAGACAATGCAGTTATTATCCTTATTAATATTTAAATGTTCTATCTTGACATGACCCTAGTAATCTCTTACAGCATCTTCGCTGTCTGGTATCACAAGATGTCCTAGTTCCTGCTCCTGCCCTGGAATCAGCCACTTCTCCAAGAAACTCTGGTTCTTTTTAGTGGGAAATAGTATATATGTGAGTGCTAGTGGAACTCATTGTTACTTGTTTGATTGTTTCTAGATTTTTTTTTTCAATAAATAGGATGGGAATTTTGAAGAAAAACATATCATGAGTTCATAGTGATTCTAATTTAGTTTCAGGACTGCATTTTTTACTACTTCTGTATGTCTTCTATCTCCTTCAATCAATAAGATATCTAAAATCATTGAAGTTTCTTTTTTGCAGAGTTTAGTGTTTGTTCTTAGGGTATATCCCCCTGGAGAGAGAGAATCAAATTACTATACTTTAAAGTCACTTGAAATAGTTAAAATACTAATTTGGTATATGTTTAGGCTCACTTACTTTGTTTTCAATGAAATTAGTTATTGCTACAAATACAGTGTATTCAAAATAGTCTGGCTTCCTTCTCTATTCCTTATAGCCTGTTCCTAACCATTAAAAATATTTTTTCTTATTATTTTTCCATTGCTGTTATTTTTAATAAACATTTCTAACTATATCTACACGTAGTGCTCTTTGTATATATACATGCATTGTCCAACTTGCTTTTTTCAGTTAACGATATATCATGGAGGTGCACTTGGGTGGCTCAGCTGGTTAAGTGTCTGACTCTTGATTTTGGCTCAGGTCATGATCTCAGGGTCGTGAGATCAAGACTCGTGTTGTGCTCCACGCTTAGCGAGGAGTCTGCTTGAGATTCTCTCCACCCCCCCCCACTCACTCTTTCTCTTTAAAATAAATAAATAAAATCTTAAAACAATATCATAGAGGTATTGCATAGCAGAATTAGGGTAGTCCTCATTTTTATTTTTAAAGTGTTATAGTGGGGCGCCTGCGTGGCTCAGTCGTTAAGCGTCTGCGTTCAGCTCAGGTCATGATCCCAGGGTCCTGGGATCAAGCCCTGCATCAGGCTCTCTGCTCAGCGGGAAGCCTACTTCTCCCTCTCCCACTCCCCCTGATTGTGTTCCTGCTCTCTCTCACTCTCTCTCTCTGTCAAATAAATAAATAAAATCTTTAAAAAATAAAATACAGTGTTATAGTACCCTGTAGCATGGATGTACCATCGTTTATTGAATCTGTCTCATATTGATGAATGTTTGGATAGTTTCTGGTCTCTTGGAATGAATAATATTCATATGTCCTTTAATAATTTTGTTAGTGTATATTAGGGATAGATTCCTAAATGAGATCTTACCAAGTGTGCATGTTTTTCCTGCTAATTTGAGATACTGCTTTTATCACCTGTAAAGTCTGTTAAGTCTCTGAGCCTATTTGTAGATTTTTCAATTATGTTTTAACAGCTTTATTGATATAATTTACATATTATACAATTTATTCATTTGAAGTGTACAATTCATTGATTTTTTTAGTATATTTACATATATGCACAACCATCAGCACAGTTAATTTTATAATTATTTTCATCACCTCAAGAAGATCTCTGTACCCTTTTGCAGATACCACCTTATCCCCCCATATTCCCTAGTTCTAAGCAACCACTAATCTACTTTCTATCTCTATAGGTTTGCTTATTTTGGACATTTCTTACAAGTTTAATCATACAACATCTCACCATTTGTGACCTTTTTTTTCGCTTACAATGTTTTCAAGGTTCATTCATGTTGTAACATGTACCAGTCAGTCCTGTTCATGACCACATTTTTGATTGAGTGCATACACCACATTTTCTTTACCCATCAGTTGAAGAACATGTGGGTTTTTGCACCTTTAGCTATTATGAATAAGGCTGTAGTGAACTTGGCATACAGGTATCTGTGTCCTGGTTTAACTCCTTTGGATATATACCTAGGAGTGGAATTAATTGTTGACCACTCAGTGTTTTTGTAACACCCTTCACCTTATACCTTCCCTTTTTTCCTGTGCTTCATAGAGGGTTTTTCTCCATGTTCTCTTCTCCAGTGGTAAACTGCTCCTTACGCTGTCCTTGCTAGCCTGGTTGTGGCAAGTGGGAGTGTTCTCTGTTTTTCTGGTCCAGCTTCAGTCTTAGGAGCCCTTGGTTCTTGAGTCTTAGGGATGAGGCTTTATCAGAGATCCTGCCTCTCCTCAACTATAGACCTCTAATCATCTGAGCCCAGGATGATTTTCTGCTTCTCCCTCTGAAGTAGAGAACTTTTTTTCTTTCCTCTTTGCTCAGCAGCAGTGAGTTTTTACCTGTGTCCTGGGGTGACAGTATTTGTCTTTCTCTCGGTAGCATCATACCTTTGTTTCTTACAAAAGTATGGGAAAAGAAAGTTTTGTGCCTTTCCTACAAAGGCAGCTGCTCCCTTCGTCAGACTTGTACAACCAAGAGATACTTTTTCCAATCACGAGTGTTCAGTGGAGGTTTGTGGAGAAAGAGCCTGTAAATGGGTCTCTCCTTTTGTGTCTGTGGCTACTAGGAATTATATATTTTCATGCTATCCCACATTCAGCTATTAACAAGTTAAATATAGTTGAACTCTTAACCCACTTGTATCACATTTTCATTTTCCTTCTGTCCTCTGCCACATGTGTCCTACTGCTTATGTCCCATCTCTCCTTGGGAGCATCTATCTTTCCTTAAATTTCAGGCTAGTTGATTATCCTACAACTGCAGCTTTCTTATGGATTCAAGAGAGATACGGTTCTATAGATTATTTGGCTTTTTCTTGTTATAGTGGGAGTGGTATTTTTTTCCAGTGTCTCCATCCTAGACAAAAGCTGGAATTTCTGTATAATAAAAGGTGCTGTTATTTTTAACTTTCATTTAGGAAACATTTCAACATTATGGGAAAGTTGCTTGTATAGTCAGTGAACTTCTTTGTACCCTTCACCTAATTTACCAGTTACTAACATTTTGCCAAATACACTTTATCACTATCTTCCTGCATATTTATACACCATTATTATTATTATTGTTGTTATTATTATTGAACCATCTGAGAATAGGGTGCCCTAACCTCATGGCTGTTTATCCCTGAATACTGCAGTCTCCTTATTTTTTAAAAAAACTTGGTAATATATGAAGATCTTTATATGTCAGTGATTATAATTGATTTGAAAGAATGCATTGGTACTTTGTATTCATTAAAATTTCTTTCTATCTGTAGGTATCATTAATGGGATTGGAAATTTTAAGTGCCTTTGTGGACAGATTATCAACACGATTTAAGTCCTATGTAGTAATGGGTAAGTTAACTTTATCTAAATATTATTGTGGGTTTTGACATACTGACTTTTTTTCTCACTGTTTTTAATAGAATTGGTTCTCTGTGAATGCAAAAATGTAATTTTGTACAACCCAGAGATCTAATTAGCATTTTAGGTTGCCTAGACATAAAAGATTTTAAGCCTATTTAAATAAATATTTCCTTTGAGACCAAAAAAAAAAAAAGCAAAAAACACACTAAATATACTGTTGATAGATTTTTACTTCATATTTTAAAATGTTTTACTGTAACTTTTACTTTTTTTGTAACATTAAAAATTTATAACTTACACCATGACTTTTTTCCATTTTTTCTCTTTTTAATTATTCATTTATTTTTTTCCCTTTTCAAATTTTTATTTCAATTCTAATTAACATACAGTTATTGGTATATTGGTTTCAGGAGTAGAATTCAGTGATTCATCACTTACATAGAACACCCAGTGCTCATAACAAGTGCCGTCCTTAATACCCATCACTCATCTAGCCCACCCCCCACCCACTTCCTTCCATCAACCCTCAGTTTGTTCTCTATCATTAAGAGTCTCTTGTGGTTTGTTTCCCTCTCTGTCCTTTTTTTCCTCCCTTCCCGTATGTTCATCTGTTTTGTTTCTTAAATTCCACATATAAGTGAAATCATACGGTATTTGTCTTTCTCTGACTTATTTCACTTAGCATAGTATACTCTAGTTCCATCCATGTCATTGCACATGGTTAAGATTTCATTCTTTTTGATGGCTGAGTAATATCCCATTATATATATAGACACACACACACCACATCCTTATCCATTCATCAGTTGATGGACATTTGGGCTCTTGCCATAGTTTGACTATTGTTGATGATGCTGCTATAAACATCATGGTGCATGTACCCCTTCAAATCTGTATTTTTGTATCCTTTGGGTAAATACCTAGCAGTGCAATTGCTGGGTCATAGAGTAGCTCTATTTTTAACTTTTTGAGGAACCTCCATACTGTTTTCCAGAGTGGCTGCTCCAGTTTGCATTCCTACAATGCCACTTGTTAGACTATCTGTGACGGACCAGTTCTTTTGCTGCTAGTCTGTTGCAGATGAATATTTTGTAAAATACAATAAAAATAAATTACAGCAAAGTGAAAGAAAAAAAAAACAAGGCCCAATTTTTTATTATTAGATTCAATAAATAAAATTATTTTGGTCAGATTGTTTTTAAAATTTTATTTTATAAACACTCTTCATTTTTTTTTTTTACCACAAATAGTTTGTAGACTGGTCCAGGCTGCCAGCCATACTTTGAGGTGCACTTACAGTAGTGTGTTTGCAGTACAGTACAGCATAGTAATACAATGCTTTTCTTTGTGTGGTGGTTAGGATTACAGCATTGACTTTGACCTGTTTTCTAAACCTGAGTGACCTTCATGTGTCTTTTCGAGTACTTTGATGAGTAGATTTGGTTCCTGTTATGTAGAAATATTTAAGGGGGGGGAAAAAGAAATATTTAAGGGAAACCTCAGATGTTTGTGATTTTCTTTTATGAGTTAAGTTAATGCTTCATAATGCCTCACACTTATTTTTGAATTATCTTTGGTCAACTTTTTATTCATGTTTGGTATAACCGTAAATTCTGCTGCTTTCTTCTTTTTATAAACTTTTTTGTTTAGCTATCTTTTTAGCAGAAGCATCTTAGTGAGTTTCCCTTTATTATTCCGTTTTTAATCAATACCTGGTATCAGTTCATTCTTTATATGAATATCCTCTAGAAAGGTGATTTCTTTACTCTGTCAGTCTTCTGCTGAAAGATCCTATGATGGGGCGCCTGGGTGGCTCAGTCGTTAAGTGTCTGCCTTCGGCTCAGGTCATGATCCCAAGGTCCTGGGATCGAACCCTGCATCGAGCTCCCTGCTACGCGGGAAGCCTGCTTCTCCCTCTCCCACTCCCCGTACTTGTGTTCCCTCCCTCGCTGTGTCGCTGTCAAATAAATAAATAAGATCTTTAAAAAAAAAAAAAATCCTATGATGTTAAAAACTATGCTCTGCAAACATATTTTACTTGCTTATGTATTTTCTTAAAACATTTTGAATCATTGTTTAAAATTACAACATTTTACATAAAAATTCATGTTTATGACTTGTCTTAAACAATTGGTCAATGTGGCAACCCTGATCTTCCACTCCTACGGGTACTTTTTGGCTGAAGTTTTGTCATAGCTTCTCTTTTGAATGGGTCATGAGCTTTCTGATTCATAAGTCGCTCCCATCTCCTCGTCTCCTCATAACTGAGATATCAGTTATGATATGGCAAGCTTGAAATACTGCCATTTTTAGAGCTGGTTCATTTTTGGCATTTTCTGTATGTCCCTGACTGTAGGCATTTATGTTTGTAACCCCTGCCCTGTAGTAGTTCCCTATTATTAGCTGTGACAGATAGTATTTTAGGCTTGACAGTAATTCTAGGTATTACGTATCTTGCTTATTTTTTGAACACAAGGAGGGCCAGATGGGATTTGATGCTCCGACTGCTCGTTATGAGGCAGTAGGAGTATTGGGACCAGAATCCTAGTTTGTTGCCTCCTAGGACTGTCCTGCTTTCAGAACTTCTGTTTTGCTGTCCTTTGGTGTTCTAGTTCTCTCAGCGTGTATGTCTCTTCTGCATCTCAATAGCCGCATTTATCAGTGGTATTTAGCAAGTACTTTTTTCCACTTTAGCTAATCAGAAACTTGCTCAGTCTTATTAGTTCTGGCCTAATTTGTTCATGCTTCTGCAGTGCTGTTCTTTCTTTTTGAAATCCTCTCCTTGGGGTGCCTCGGTGGTGTAGTTAGTTCAGTTAAGTGTCCCACTCTTGGTTTTGGCTCAGGTTGTGTGATCTCAGGGTCCTGAAATTGAGCCCCACATTGGGTTCCACGTGGAGTCTGCTTGGGACACACACTGCCCCTCCACCCTTCTCTCTCTCTCAAATACATGAATAAATCTTGTTTTTTTTTAAGATTTTATTTATTTATTTATTTGACAGAGAGCGAGAGAGCACAAGCAGGGGGAACAGTAGAGGGAGAGGGAGAAGCAGGCTCCCCACTGAGCAAGGAGCCTGATGTGGGACTAGATCTCAGGACCCTGGGATCATGATCTGAGTCAAAGGCATTTGCTTAACCATCTGAGCCACCCAGGTGCCCCTACATAAATAAATTAAAAAAAAAAAAAAAAGAAACGAGTCCTTTTTTTCTCTTTAAAAGATTTACTTCAGATTTCAATATTTAGGAACTTTTCATATTAACCTCACCCTACACTGAAGTTTTCTTTACTCCATGATTCTTATACTCTTAAATACTTAATAAATTACATTAAGTTGCTTTTATTCGTATTTCATATGTGTTCTCCATATATCTACATAGGCTTATATGTAATTTTTTTAATCTTCTAATCTACTCTTTATGGTTACTTCTGTACATTAATGTTAGCCATTTTCACTTTGAACCCTACATGTTCATCATTTTCCTTGATGAAACTTGAACTTAGTTGAGAGTCAGTGTGGTATAATAGGAAAATTTTATCACTACTTTGCTACCGTATATTGCCTACTTGTCATCCATTTATTAGGCTTTATCTACTGTACATATGAGAGATTATCCTTACACTATTTTTGGTTTGTATGGTAGCTCCATAAGATAGGCAGTATATCTGTGTAGTCTTAAGGGGGTACAGTACTAAACTAAGAGCCCCAGGGTTAACTT
Source organism: Mirounga leonina (assembly GCF_011800145.1). Lineage (NCBI taxonomy): Eukaryota > Metazoa > Chordata > Mammalia > Carnivora > Phocidae > Mirounga > Mirounga leonina. The sequence continues at coordinate 1,660,190 of NW_023270268.1, forward strand.
TCTTGTTCTACCCTGTCTTAGAATTTAGCCAAACCATGTTAGGAGCCTTTCTGTAAGAGGAAGAAATTGAATTAAATTATGTGTGGAAGGTGTGTTTTTTTAAATAATGTAATCCTAGATATATGTAACTTGATGTGAGTGATACTTTCTTTTGGTGCACTTAGGTTATTATAGCTATTTTTACCTTTTTACGTTAAAAGTGAAGAGATGTTTCAGGAAAATTGAGATTCATGTTCAGTTTTAGACGAAGTGCCAGACAGAGTATAGGCTCTATTGATACAGTTCTTTAATATAAAATACTTAATTTTTCTTTTGTGACCACATGTACTGTGGAAAAATAAGCTTTTCAAACAAAAAAATATATACAGTTTACTGATTACCAACCCTGGTTTATGATAACTGAATTCAGTAAAGGATCTCATGTTTTACAAATTTTAAGCAGATAGTTTTTTTTTTTAATTGTTAGTCACCATACGTTACATCATTAGTTTTTGATGTAGTGTTCCATGATTCATTGTTTGCGTATAACACCCAGTGCTCCATGCAATACATGCCCTTCTTAATACCCATCACCAGGCTAACCCATCTCCCCACCCCCCTCCCCTCTAAAACCCTCAGTTTATTTCTCAGAGTCCATAGTCTCTCATGGTTTGATTCCCCCTCTTCATTTTTCCCTTCCTACTATCTTCTTTTTTTTTTAACATAAAATGTATTATTTGTTTCAGAGGTACAGGTCTGTGATTCATCAGTCTTACACAATTCACAGCGCTCACCATAGCACATAGACTCCCCAGTGTCCATCACCCAGCCACCCCATCCCTCCCACCCCCCACCACTCCAGCAACCCTCAGTTTGTTTCCTGAGATTAAGAGTCTCTTATGGTTTGTCTCCCTCTCTGGTTTCATCTTTTTTTTTTTTTTTAAGATTTTATTTATTTATTTGAGAGAGAGAATGAGATAGAGAGAGAAAGCATGAGGGGGGGGAGGGTCAGAGGGAGAAGCAGACTCTCTGCTGAGCAGGGAGCCCGATGCGGGACTCAATCCCGGGACTCTAGGATCATGACCTGAGCCGAAGGCAGTCACTTAAGCAACTGAGCCACCCAGGCACACGTCTGGTTTCATCTTGTTTCATTTTTTCCTCCCTTCCCCTCTGCTCCTTTGTCTTGTTTCTCAAATTCCTCGTATCAGTGAGATCATATGATGCTTGTCTGTCTCTGATTGACTTATTTCGCTTAGCATGATACCCTTTAGTTCCATCCATGTTGTTGCAAATGACAAGATTTCGTGTTTTTTTGATGGTTGCATAATATTCTATTGTATCTATATACCACATCTTCTTTATCCATTCATCTGTCAATGTACATTTGGGCTCTTTCCATAGTTTGGCTGTTATGGACCTTGCTCCTAATAAACATTGGGGTGCAGGTGTCCCTTTGGATCACTACGTTTGTATCTTTGGGGTAAATACTCAGCAGTGCAATTGCTGGGTCATACGGTAGCTCTATTTTCAACTTTTTGAGGAACCTCCATACTGTTTTCCAGAGTGGCTGCACCAGCTTGCTTTCCCACCAATAGTGTAGGAGGGGTCCTTTTTCTCCGCATCCTCGCCAACATCTGTCGTTTCCTGACTTGTTAATTTTAGCCATTCTGACTGGTGTGAGGTGGTAGCTCATTGAGGTTTTGATTTGTATTTCCCTGATGCCGAGTGATGTTGAACACTTTTTCATGTGTCTGTTGGCCATTTGGATGTCTTCTTTGGAAAAGTGTCTGTTCATGTCTTCTGCCCATTTCTTGATTGGATTAGTTGTTCTTTGGGTGTTGAGTTTGAGAAGTTCGTTATAGATTTTGGATACTAGCCCTTTATCTGATATGTCATTTGCAAATATCTTCTCCCATTCTGCCAGTTGTCTTTTGGTTTTGTTGATTGTTTCCTTTGCTGTGCAAAAGCTTTTTATCTTGATGAAGTCCCAATAGTTCATTTTTGCCCTGCTTCACTTGCCTTGGGCAATGTGTCTGGGAAAAAGTTGCTGCGGCTGAGGTCGAAGAGGTTGCTGCCTCTGTTCTCCTCTAGGATTTTGATGGATTCCTGCCTCACATTTAGGTCTTTCATCCATTTTGAGTCTGTTTTTGTGTGTAGTGTGAGCAAATGGTTCAGTTTCATTCTTCTGCATGTGGCTGTCCAATTTTCCCAACACCATCTGTTCAAGAGACTGTCTTTTTTCCACTGGACTTTCTTTCCTGCTTTGTCGAAGATTAGTTGACCATAGAGTTGAGGGTCCATTTCTGGGCTCTCTATTCTGTTCCATTGATCTAGGTGTCTGTTTTTGTGCCAGTACCATACTGTCTTGATGATGACAGCTTTGTAATAGAGCTTGAAGTCCAGAACTGTGATGCCGCCAGCTTTGCTTTTCTTTTTAAACATTCCTCTGGCTATTCGGGGTCTTTTCTGGTTCCAACAAATTTTAGGATTATTTGTCCATTTCTTTGAGAAAAGTTGATGGTATTTTGATAGGGATTGCATTGAATGTGTAGATTGCTCTGGTAGCATAGACATTTTCACAATATTTGTTCTTCCAATCCATGAGCATGAAACGTTTTTCCATTTCTTTGTGTCTTCCTCAGTTTCTTTCATGAGTATTTTATAGTTTTCTGAGTACAGATTCTTTGCCTCTTTGGATTTATTCCTAGGTATCTTATGGTTTTGGGTGCAGTTGTAAATGGGATCAACTCCTTAATTTCTCTTTCTTCTGTCTTGTTGGTGTATAGAAATGCCACTGATTTCTGTGCATTGATTTTATATCCTGCCACTTGACTGAATTCCTGTATGAGTTCTAGCAGTTTTGGGGTGGAGTCTTTTGGGTTTTCCACATAAAGTATCATATCATCTGCAAAGCATGAGAATTTGACTTCTTCTTTGCCAATTCGGATGCTTTTTATTTCTTTCTGTTGTCTGATTGTTGTGGCTAGGACTTCTAATACTATGTTGAATAGCAGTGGTGATAGTGGACCATCCCTGCCATGTTCCTGACCTTAGGGGAAAAGCTGTCAGTTTTTCCCCATTGAGAATGATATTTGCTGTGGGTTTTTCATAGATGGCTTTTATGATACTGAGGTATGTACCCTCTGTCCCTACACTCTGAAGAGTTTTAATCAAGAAAGGATGCTGTACTTGGTTATGCTTTTTCTTTAAGCAGGTAGTTTTAATTGAAAATGCAGTTACAGAAAGAGTATTAGAATAGTTGGGCTACCTGGTCATCAGTTTTGCATCTTGTAAAATGGTATGCATCTCATACAGTGCTGAGAGAATAAAACATACCAGCTGTGCTTTAAACTTCTCCAGTGTTTCACTGTTCATATTCCAGTCTGATCTATTCATTTGTTTAACAAATTCTTAATGTCTATAGGGTAAAAACACTGTTTTGGGTTCCTATAATTATCTATTGAATATTCATCACATTGAATGGTAAAATTCAGTGGTCATTATATTATATACAGATCTTTAGGATCCTTAGACTGTTAACTATTCCAAATGCTTATTATGGGCTTAGCACAAGCCTTTTTTTTTTTTTTTTTTTTTACCAGTTTTACTTCATCCTCTCACTAGCCATGTGAGGTATAGGCCTGCATCCCTCCTTATTTTATAGACAAGGAAACTTCGAAATGTGGAGAAGTTTATATAATTAATAACTGGTAGAGCTAGGAATAAAATCTTACTCTACTTGACACCAAGGGAGTATGTGTTAAAAAGGAATTCTAATGCAAAAAATTCATGGATTTTTTAATAACTATAATAAAAGTTTATATAGTGTAAAGTTGTTTTCATTGTTTATATTTTATAAAATTTTAGTTTTTCATATTGAAGTGAGCCGTTGTTTGGGTCAACATATTAATTTTCTTTTTGGAGTTAAATTCCACCTCTCAAGAATGAAGTGGCTATTTTTTTTTCATACTACTGTTGTGTGATTGTTACAACACACACACCCACGCAGAACACCCCAGTTACAAGTAAATAGAAATAGTTATGACTGGGACCTAATTGTGTGGATTATTTAAATCCTTGTTTCAACTTGCTATTTGTGTGACTTTGGGCAAGGTATTTAATCCCTTTGGGCCTTCTCTATCAAATGGGCCTACTCTATTTCATAGGATTGTTATGAGGATGACATGAGATAATTCAGTGCTTAGTACATAATAATACTTAATATTTATTAAGTGTTTATTACTGTCTTCTGCCTCTCAGAAGCTATCAGAACCAGAGTCCCACACAGCCAATCCTACAGATGTCAGTGATTTTCTCTGATGTTAACAATAATCTAAGCAAGATGAGAAGTGTTTATATTATTCCGACTGACAGGTACTTCAGTTGCCTCATGATTAGGCTTATGATTTTATGGCAGGGACTTTGTTTTCTTATACAGTTGTTTCCTTGATTAAGCTTAGGTTTTTGGATAATACCATTTCATTTGGTATAGTGGGCTTCTCACTGTATTTGAATTTTCTTCCAAAAAGAATTTAATTTCTTTTTTCCTTAAGTGTTGTTGTTTATTTACATCAGTCTGGTTGTTATATTGTAGACAATGTTATATTGTAGAACATATTTGCATCAAAGTATATATACAATTAATTATAATTGTAAATAATTGAGAGAAAAATTCCTTTCTCGATCTCATTTCTTCTTCCTTCCCTTGTTTACACTAGGTCTCAGCCTTCATTGCCTCAGGGAAAGGAAGGCTATAGCTATCATGTCAAAAGAGAAAAGAAGTTAATTTCTTTTTTTTTTTTTTTTTAACGATTTTATTTATTTATTCATGAGAGACAGAGAGAGAGAGAGGCAGAGGGAGAAGCAGGCTCCCAAGGAGCAGGGAGCCCGATGCGGAACTCGATCCCAGGACCCTGGGATCATGACCTGAGCCAAAGGCAGACGCTTAACCATCTGAGCCACCCAGGCGCCCAAAAGAAGTTAATTTCTTTGCCTTCGAACATGTAGAATGATGCTAGCGATGGTGAGGGTGGTAGGTGACACAGAGTGCTTACTCAGTGCCCTTCACTCTAAGTGGTTTACATTTATTCCCTTTTTCATTTTCAGTCATCTTCTGAGGTGAGTGCTGCTGCAAACATTAATGGTTGAGGATATAAAGACAAAAGGAGACGAAATATTGTGGCCACGCACCTTGTAACACCACATAAGGGGCAATGGTAATTTAAGGGATTACAGAAAGATAATTTTGACTATGAGATATTTTTGCCCAATGAGTGGACTTAAAACCCTCTGAGTTCTAGCTTCTGCCTCCCTTTCCCTTCACCCTCACCCTCAATAGATGTGATTTCTTTGTGGTGCTTTGTTGATTTATAGTTACAGAAACCTTTTTCGTGAAAACTCTCCAAGAATGGACTCTCACCTGCCTTTCCTGCCTCCTTCCTTGAAATAGTGCCACAGTCTTGGACATAGTAGAGAAAAACTTTAATCCAGGGGCCTAGGCTTTTATTTTTGTCAGTTGAGTAATATGTCATACATGCATAAGTGTATATCACACATGTAATTGTACACCAACACCTGCCTGTGCCCAGGTCGAGAAACTAGAACTCTGCCATCCTAGATACTTCCTCTCTGCATTCCTGATGACACCTCCCTCTCTCCCTCCCTCTGCCAGAGGTAACCACTGACATGACCTTTTAGATAACCATTCCCTGCTCATCTGTAGAGCTTGACTAGCCATACACATCTCCAAATAGGATAATATTTCGTCTTGCCTGTTTTTTGAATATTATCATAAGTGGATATCATGTAATATGTATGCTTTTGAAACTTCCTTCTGCGTTATTTTTTATTAGACTCATGAGTAAAGGAAATAATTTGCTTACCTCTTAACTTTTCATTTATGGAAACAAGCTGTTTATAATTTTGTAAAATATAGCTTATAATGGAGATGAATGATAAATATTTACTCTCTTTCTCTTGCCTTTCTCTAGTTATTGTAGCTTTAATAGACAGAATGGGAGATGCCAAAGACAAGGTTCGAGATGAAGCTCAGACTCTGATATTGAAATTAATGGATCAAGTAGCACCACCTATGGTAGGCTTTCATTTTCAAATTTACATTTTGCTAATCAGTGATGAAATATCAGTAAAGATAGCTGGTAATCACAGCAAGTCATTGAAGCCCCAGGGGACAGGAAAGCTGAAATTTTAAACAATGAATTGTTGTTAATTCTTTAAAGGAATTGAAATTTAAGATAAAATGTCAATATTTGACTTTTTGGTTTTTTTGCTTTTCTTTTTCCTATTTTCTGCTCTTTGACACTTTATACAAAGCTAACTCTGAGATTCTGCTAGACACTGCTGATTATATTATTCTTTAGGATTTTCTAGTTTTTCTTACCTGCAAATAATAGTGTTCAGTGAGAAAGGTCATTTTGAGAACTACTGAATATATTAATTTGTGCAACTTTTACAGCAACAAGAAGAAAATTTTTTATTTGAACAGGTGGTTACTGATTGTATAAGGCATATATTCTGTGACACCAACTTGTGTTTTATGAATACAGTAGAAAAAAATAGCCCTTATGGAGATGTTTTGAAAGGAGAGCAAAAAGGGGCGCGTGGATGGCTCAGTCAGTTAAGCATCTGACTCTTGATCTCAGCTCAGGTCTTGATCTCAGGGTTGTGAGTTTAAGTCCCACGTTGGGTCGTAAGTTTAAGTCCCATATGTATGCTTTTGAAACTTCCTTCTCCGTTATTTTTGATTGGACTCATGAGTAAAGGAAATAATTTGCTTACCTCTTAACTTTTCATTTATGGAAACAAGCTGTTAATAATTTTTTTTAAAGATTTTATTTATTTATTTGAGAGAGAGAATGAGATAGGGAGAGCATGAGATGGGGGAGGGTCAGAGGGAGAAGCAGACTCCCTGCTGAGCAGGGAGCCCGATGCGGGACTCGATCCTGGGACTCCAGGATCATGACCTGAGCTGAAGGCAGTCGCTTAACCAACTGAGCCACCCAGGCACCCCACAAGCTGTTAATAATTTTGTAAAATATAGCTTATAATGGAGATGAATAATAAATATTTACTCTCTTTCTCTTGCATTTCTCTAGTTATTGTAGCTTTAATAGAGTGGGAGATGCCAAAGACAAGGTTCGAGATGAAGCTCAGACTCTGATACTGAAATTAATGTTATTATTAACAATTTCCATCAGGTTATTCCAAACATACAGCTAATTGTCTCAATCAATCCTTTCTCCACATTTAGAAACACCATCCTTACCATTTATTAGATTCATACACACACACACACACACTCTTCCTGGACTCTTTATTCAGTTCTAATAGTTCTCTTTCCGCCAAACTTTCTGGAAGGTAACTTGGAAGTTTATTAAAAACCACGACAATAAATTGATATGTAAACAAAGATTTATAGAATGTTAAGTAGAAAAAAATCAGAATTTACAATATATACAATGGTATTATGGGTTATTACCTAAAATACAGTTTCAAAATTATAACACATATTACATATGTTTTATAAAAAATTGCAAAAATTAACTGTTTGCCCAGATATTTTATACCTTAGAATGAAGTCCTTGTTAATAGTTTGGTGGGTATCCTTCAACACTTGTTTAGTGGTTCAAATTTTAACTCATTTTGACATGCTGTTATAAGCAGTTCTATAAGGAACATCCTTGTACATGTGTCTTTGGATGTACATATAAGTATTTATATAGAATAGTGTTCCAGAGATGGTGTTGCTGCATCAAGTTATTCACATTTAAGATTTTCTGAATAAACTTCCAAGTTACCTTCCAGAAAGTTTGGCAGAAAGAGAAATATTAGTAGAACTGAATAAAGGGTCCAGGAAGAGGTGTGTGTGTGTGTGTGTGTGTGTGTGTGTGTGTGTGTGTATGAATCTAATAAATGGTAAGGATGGTGTTTCTAGATGTGGAGAAAGGATGGATAGAGACAATTAGCTGTATGTTTGGAAGAATAAAGTTGGGTTCCTTCCTACACCAAATTCATATAATTGCTGTAGATTATCTGTTACAGGTTATGTATGCTTTTTACAAAAGAAAATTATATTAGGTAGCAATAAAATGACTTTTACCAAATCATGTTTCTGTATTTGGATCCAGTGCTAAAGTGAGAAAAGCCTGAATTATAAAATGTTGAAAAAGCCTGTTCCATGTGACAATTTGGAGTAGTTACTAGGCAACATTGGACCTTTTAAATACTTACTGGACTACTGGGCTTATAATGGTAGCATTGTTGTTGGGAGGTTTCTAAAGCTTAGAAAGAATTCTATGTCCATGGAAATTCTAAGGTTTTTAGGTATTGGACATAGTTTCCTGAGAATAATTGAAATCCACAGTGAAAGATGGACATAGTTTTTCTGAGAATAACAAATCTAAAGTGAAAGATACTAAATAAAAACTAAAAATGTGATTAAGATACTTAAAAATGGGTGAGAACAACATTAGTACAAATTTGGTAGAGAAGTAAAGTCTGATGGGAAAATTCAGTTATCATTAAGGTTGGTGATAAGGTTGGGAATAAAAAAAGATTATAACATGAGTAATTTAATTTTTTGTTATACTTGTTTTTTAAATAGTACATTTGGGAACAGTTGGCTTCTGGTTTTAAGCACAAGAATTTTCGATCTCGAGAAGGCGTGTGTCTGTGTCTTATTGAAACCTTAAACATGTAAGTTTTATGATTACTGAAAATAGCCATCTTGTTTTTCATTTTTCTAAAAGGAAAAAGCAATATCCATTTCATAAAGCTTGAAGAAAGCTATGGAAGTAACATTTTAAATAGTTACTAATTGATTTCTGGTATAAGAGTTTTTGATTCGGTATCTTTAGCTGTTAATTTTTTATGTGTATGTTAATTTAAAATTATTAGTCAGTGATAAGAAGTGTTTTTCTTTTTTTCTTGAGTAAGTTAATAGTTGCTACCCAAAATAGATGGTCATATAACAAGTATGTTGATATAACTTAGGATCTACTTCTGTTCTGGACCCAGTTTGGAATTGTTTTTAACTCAGTGGTATTTCAAATATCGTAGCCAATTCCCTCCAGCTAGGCTTTCTAGACCAGTGTGTATGGCTACCCAAATCACAGACTGAACAAGATTCTCCCAGATAACTAGACAGTGAATCAGGTAGCAGTATGTAGAGCTCTGACAGCAGAGAGCCACAGAGCTCAGAACTCCAGTCCGAAGAAGTTGTTAGGGCTTTTGATCTCTTTCTGGATTATTTGTTCAAGTTCTGTGCAACAAGATAGGTGATATATAGTAGCTTTCAACTTTTCCTGTAGTGTTACTTCCTTTTTTCTAACTATACCTTCATTTATTTTCTATTACTCCACTGTGGTCCTTTCTGCCATCTAGAGCTTGTAAGTGCATTCAGTTCTGCACAACTTTTGTGGTTTTTGGCTCTCCTGTCATTTGCTTTCAACCCATGACCTCATCAAATATTAATAAACATAATTAAAGGTTTTATTGGAATGCAAATTTATTTGAGACCCGGCATCTAAAAAAAATCACTATTTTAAAACAAAAGCTCAATTTTCCTGAGTGATCAGTAGGTTGCTAGGTGTTAAAAGTGCCATTGGTTGAACATTTTGTTCTGTTGGATCATGTGTTGACAGTTTTCATTGTCAGTCATGATTTTTCAAGTTTGCATATTTCACATTGTTTAGAATTAGTTTTTGCTTGTGTCTGATGTCCTTCATGTTTTAATGATGTGTACCCATGCTCCTCACCATGTTTGTCTTTTTGATATAGACAAGAAGAAAGTATAAGGCTATTTTGTTTACTGTTTGATTAAAACCAAATTCTCTTTATTTTTTGTTTCAAATTATATTTAGTTTTGGGGCTCAGCCACTAGTCCTCAGCAAGTTGGTACCACATTTGTGTATCCTATTTGGAGATTCCAACAGTCAGGTAAAATTTTACTTACATTCAAGCACCGACTAATTTTTTTGGCTATCTCTTCTTTCCTTGTGCCCTTAACTCCATTTTAAAAAAAGAAGAGGGAGGGCGGAGGGGGGTAGTGAAAACAAGATTTCACCTCATTTTTTTTTTTTTTTAATCCACCAAAGTTACTTTCCAAGAACACATTATATTCACGTAAGTTGCTTAAGTTTGTTACTCGTTTGGCTAGTATTAAGGATATATGGGACTAAAAGGATAGTTCTTGGGTTTGAAAGATTGAGTGACAAAGAACCTGGATTCCTTTTTATAGTCCTCCTACATGTTAATTGTGTGGACAGATTGTCAGCTTCCTTTCTTCATTCCTGAATGTGGTTGCGTAACAACTTTTTGCAACAGTCATAACCCTATTTAACAGAGGGAATTTGTACCAGTGGTGTATCACTTGTTAGAAATTTCTTTACCTGAGCTGTGTATGCTGTAGGCATAATACAGGAGTGTATTCTGGGTCTTGTCCATCCTAGTGGAGTTGAGTTTTGACTGTAACCTTTTTGGCATAGCTTGGGAATTTGGAATAACCCTGGATAAACTTTTCCTTGCTATTAGGCCCCAGCTCTGCCTTTGGATGTTTGAAAGAGTTCCATTACCTCTTCACGTGCTCTTTGACAGTGAGCTGTGCAAGGAAACTAGAGCTGTCTTCCAAATTCCTGTCTTGAGGCCACATTTTTTTTTCTTTTAATTGTGTTAAAATATACACACCATAAAATTTACCATTCCAGTCATTTTTTAGTGTACAATTCATTGGCAATTAAGTACATTCACACTGTTGTGCAGCCATCACCACCATCCATCTCCAGAACTTTTTCATCTTCCCAAACTCTGTACCCATTAAGCAATAACTCCCCATTCTTCCCAACCCCCCAGCTCCTGGCAACCACATTTTACTTTCTCTCCATATGATTGTACTACTCTAGGTACTTCATGAAAGTGGAACCATACAATTTGTCCTTTTGTATCTGGCATATTTCACATGGCATAATGTCTTCAGGGTTCATCCATGTTGTAGCATGTGTCAGAATTTCTGCCCTTTTTAAGGCTGAATAATATTCCATTGTATGTGTATACCACATTTTGTTCATACATGCATCCTTAGGTGGACATTTGGGTTTGTTCCACCTTTTGGCTATTGTAAATAATGATGCTATGAACATTGGTGTTGAGTTCAGACCACATTCTTGAAGGGCAGTTTTATTCCAGAAAAGTGTATTAACTGCAATAATGATTTGTATTCATACAGTTATTGGCAGTTCTTTGTGCAGTCTTACTACAAATAGAAGATTTTTAAAAAACCACATTGGTAACGTTTACATACATGTTTCTTAGATTTCTACAAAGCATTTTACAAGATTTCTCTAGAGTTTTCTCAGCAGGTCCTCTTGCTTTTTATTAATGACCTGCCAAAATCTCTCAGGGGTTTAGAGGCATTAAAACCAACTGAGAACTTCCAGTTGTAATGGTGCCTTGAGATGAAGTGTTTTATTATGTCTCATCTAAGTTTAAGTTCTGAATTCTTTGGCAGGTGAGAGATGCTGCCGTATTAGCTATAGTGGAGATCTATAGACATGTGGGAGAGAGAGTGAGGGTGGATCTTTGTAAGAGAGGAATTCCTCCTGCTAGGTAAGTCTTGCTAAATTTGTTTTGGTTTTGGTGGTTTTTTTGGCCCCTCATTTTATAAGTTTTAATATCATGTGTTTCTTTTAAATAGGTTCAATTTTCTGAGATGTTTTAAAATTCACAAGATACATAAAGATATGTAGGTTATCACCATTTAAAAAGTTCTTTACATCCTGTAATTTTTTTGGACACTGATTATATACTCATATGTTATTTAATATGTAATTAAATATCATCCAGTGAACTGTCTTTTGATACCAGGCAGTAATCATTATTTGGAAGATGGTTGAGCAAGAATTTAGTAAAAATATTAATTTATTCATTAAGTAAATATTTTTTTGAGTGCCTCCTGTTGAAAGGTATTATACAAGATACTGGATAACAGAAAGCTATATAATTATTAGTCACTACTGGGGCGCCTGGGTGGCTCAGTCGGTTAAGCGTCTGCCTTCAGCTCAGGTCATGATCCCAGGGGCCTGGGATTGAGTCCCACATTGGGCTCCCTGCTCAGCAAGGAGTCTGCTTCTCCCCTTCCCCCTGCCCCTCCCCCACACTCGTTCGCATGTGCTCTCTCTCAAATAAATAAAATCTTTAAAAAAAAAAGAAAAAAAGAAATTAGTCACTACTAGTCACTACTCGGGGTGCCTGGGTGGCTCAGATGGTTAAGCAAATGCCTTCGGCTCAGGTCATGATCCCAGGGTCCTGAGATCGAGCCCCACATCAGGCTCCTTGCTCAGTTGGGAAGTCTGCTTCTCCCTCTCCCTCTGCCATTCCCCCACTTGTGCTCTCTGGCTCTGTCTATCTCTGTCAAATAAATAAATAAAATCTTAAAAAAAAAAATTAGTCACTACTCTTAAAACCTAGTCAAATAAAAAGAAAATTAAGAATATCTGAGTATAGTGGCATCAGTCAGATCAGTAAAAATCCCATTGATGAGCTTCTCATGTATCAGAACATTTTTTACAAAGGTACTTTTTTTCTTTAGTAGTTCTCAGAGTTTCTGTTTTTATTAAAGATATTATTCCAGTTAAATTTTTTTGTAATCAAATTTTAGTCCCCATTTTAAGGGGGGCTTGAAAGGAATTTTTTAACTTTTTATTACAGAAAATTTCAAACACAGACTCAAGTAGACTAGTATAATGAGCCTTCATGTACCCATTACCCAGCTTCAATAATTAACAACTCATGGCCAGTTTTGCATGTTATTGTCTTACCTACTTACTCTTGTTTTATTTTGAAGCAAATCCCAAATCATAATATTTCATCTGTAATTCAGTACATTCAATACTGTCATCACAACTTAAATTTTTTTTTGCAAATAGTTCTATAAATCAAATATCCAGTCAGCATTCAAATTTCCAGTTGTTTCATAAATCTCATAAGTTTCTGTATATGTTTTTAGGTTTCTTTGAGTCAGTATCCAAATAAAGTCCAACAGTTAGTTGATATGTTCTTACAAGTCTTTCTAAATCTTTACCTCCAACACATTTTTCTCTTGTGTTTATTTGTTGAATAAGCTAGGTAGTTTATCCTGTAAAGTTTCCCATATTCTGAATATTGCTAATTCTTTTTCTGTGGTATGGTTTGACATATCCTTCTGTCTTTATATCTTACAAATTGGTAGTTAGATCTAGAGGCTTGATTAGATTTTTGGTGGTGGCGGGGGTTGGGTGTCAGGAGATGTAAGACTACTTCAGAGGTATGTTCTGGTATAACTCATCATATCTGGCTATCTCTCTTACCATGTATTTTTTTTCCAGTACCAATTATTTTTTGGTAATAAGATTGTCCATTAAATATGCATTTTGTTTGCTTACTCATTTTCTACTTCCAGGGCTAACAATTTCATTTGAGTAAATTCTACATCATTTTATGTGAATGAAAGAAACAATGTTAACATAATGTATTTATGTGTATGAATGTGTATATGTATGTATATATATTACATTATATATTTATATTGAAAGTATTTTTATTAACTAATTTTACAGTTTCATGCAAGTATGACATCCATACAGAAATGTATGTAAATCATAAGTATGCAGCTGTGTAAATTACCATAAAGTGAATACACCCATGTATCCACATAGGTGGCAAAGTTGAACATTATAATCATCCAGAAACCTGCCTAAATCCTTTTTAATTCTTGAATTTTTGAATTTTATAGAAGTGGAATCATATAGTATGTGCTCTTTTGTGTCTGGCTTCTTTCAGTTAACATTATTTTTTAGAGATTTATTTACTTATTTGAGGTGGGGAGGGGCAGAGGAAGAGAATCCTTAAGCAGACCCCCTGCTGAGTGAGGAGCCCACCATAGGACTTGATCCCACGACCCTGAGATCGTGACCTGAGCTGAAACCGAAATGACTCTCAGTTGCTCAACCAACTGAGGCATCCAGGTGCCCCTTGTTGTTGTTGTTTTAATTCATTTGGGTTGTTGGATCTGCCGTAGTTGGTTTGTTTTCATTGCCATTTACTTTTCTCTTTTATGAATAAGTCCTACCTAATGAATCCATACTAATGATGGACTTGTGAGGTGTTTTCAGTTTGTAGTTCTTTTGAATAATGCTATTAAAAACATTCTTGTAAATGTCTTTTGGTGTACCTATGTATTCACCTCTTAGAGGATATCTAAGAGTGGAATTGCTGGGCCATTGGATATGTTCACCTGTAATTGATACTGACAAACAGTTTTCCAGAGTGGTTGTACCCATTTATATTCTTGCTGGCACTGTTCGTAAGTTCCTATTATTCTATGTTTTCACTGATATTTAGCATTATTAGTCTTAATCTTACTAATTTTAGGTTTCTGGTGTTGTCATTATAGTGGTAATCTGCATTTTTCTGATTACTAATAAAGAAGAGAACCATTTCATGTATTTATCAGCCATTTGGATATGTTCTTTTAAAGTGTCTTTTCAGGTCTCTTGCCTATTTTTAAAAATTGGGTGGTCTGTCATTTAAAAAAAATTGATTAGTAGGATTTTTAACATACATTCTAGGTGCAAGCCCATTGTCAGCTATGTATATGTTTCAGATATCTTCTCCCACCTTGTGACTTGCCTTTTTACTTTCTTGATGATGTCTTTTAATGTACGTAAGTTATTAATTTTGATGTAGTTTTTAGACATTTCCTTTATGATTAGACATTTCTGTGCCCAGTTTAAGAAATCTTTGCTTACCCTAACATCTTAAAGACATTCTCTGGGTGATTGTCTTGAAGTTTTATTCACATTTAGATTTATAGTCCGTGGGGTATTTTCTTTGAAAGTGGTGTGAAATGGGGGTTCAGATACATTTTTTTTCCATGTGGGTATCCACTTGACCAACACCACTTACTGAAAACGTCTTTCTTCAGTGTTCCTTTTGTTATAAATTAAGTGTCCATATGTGTGTTTAAGATTTTTGCATTTATGCTCAAGGTAAGATTAGCCTATAATCTTCCTTTTTGCTTAAGTTGTTTTTTTTAATAAGTAATTTTAGTTGTTATGGGAAACTCCTTATTTGATTTTCCCCCCATCAGAATCAATCTCATAGGAGTTTTATCATATGTGGATAGCCTGCACTTTAATGTTCTTACTGAAATAAGCCAATGACCTATTAATCCCATCCTTTCTTATTTATGGTTTCTCCGACCATGAAGTGGTGAGTCACTTGGCAGATAAGGAGTCTGAGACCAGAGCAGTGACAGGTAGTAGGGAATGGGAGGGTACAAGGTGTGATGAGCTTTGCTCTTTCAAGCATGCCAGAATGTTTTCTATCCTTAGCATATGACCTCATTATTTTGTAGGTAGTATTTTGAATCGTCACTGGACCCCTTTATGTCAAAGGGTCTAAAACTTTTATAAGGTAAAAATGAATGAATTTTGGTTTACCCATTTCTTCAGATGATGTTCCACTGTTTCCCTCTTTTTTTTTTTTTTTTAAGATTTTATTTATTTATTTATTTGACAGAGAGAGACACAGTGAGACAGGGAACACAAGCAGGGGGAGTGGGAGAGGGAGAAGCAGGCTTCCCGCGGAGCAGGGAGCCGGATGTGGGGCTCGATCCCAGGACCCTGGGATCATGACCTGAGTCGAAGGCAGACGCTTAACAACTGAGCCACCTAGGCACCCCTGTTTCCCTCTTTTAACTTTATACTGAATATTGCATTTATTTGAAAACCATATTCTTTTATCATATAGTGGTCATTTTCTAACTTTATGTTTCAGAAGGGTATTTCTGCCTATCAAATGCTGCTCCCTTTGTGATTTTGAAATTTCCTGTTGGATATAGCCCTTTAGGGTAAAATTTCTGGTTTTGCCCACCCTTATTTATATCAAGAACATTCTTCTTTATTAAAATACCTAAGCTTAAGTATTATTTATAAAGCCATTGAATCAAATAGTTTTAAAGTAATAATTAAAAAATTTTTCTTCTTGGGGTGCCTGGGTAGCTCAGTTAAGGAGTTGTATGTTTTATCTGCCCATCTCAATTCCTTATCAGTTCTCTTCTCTCAGAGCTTTCTGTCCTCAGTTTCTTACTCCCATTTTGCTACTCTTGAGTGTTAATTTCATGCTTCTTAACATCTTGTTCTGCCATTTTCCCCAAAGAGCTCTCCTGGTTCCTCTCCCTTTTGTATCTGGCCTGTGTGGTCTTCATTCTGAGGTGTTCCACCTTCCAATTCCAGCATTCCCTCTCCCATTTCGTCTTGTCCACATCTTGTCTCTGGGCAACTTGTCTGCTCTCTGCTCAAGTCTCTGGAAGATACTACTCTGTAGGATGAAGCAACCCATGTTTTTAAACTGAAATGCTTTCAGATGTGTGAATATTTTTATTTGTTGAATTCAGTGGGGGTAGGAGGTAAGGCTCAGGTTTAAAAATCACATTATGGGGCGCCTGGGTGGCTCAGTCGTTAAGCGTCTGCCTTCGGCTCAGGTCATGATCCCAGGGTCCTGGGATCGAGCCCTGCATCGGGCTCCGTGCTCAGCAGGAAACCTGCTTCTCCCTCTCCCACTCCCCCTGCTTGTGTTCCCTCTTTCGCTGTCTCTCTGTCAAAAAAAAAAAAAATCACATTATGATGAGTTCCTAGGTTTTCAACTTTAAAAAAATATATTGTTAAGATAGAAAGTGTCTGCATCCTCAGTTTACAAGTGAGAAATGACAGGATATGGACCACGGCTTAATTAAGGTTATAGAAATGACACTGTGACAGAAACATAAGGGTAAGTCAGAGAACATCTGGCAATTAAAAACAAAATGACAATGGCCCTCTTCCCTTGCCCAGATTTCTAAGTCATAACTTTAAGAATAAATCAGAGCATAGGGGCGCCTGGGTGGCTCAGTCAGTTAAGTGTCTGACTCTTGATTTCAGCTCAGGTCATGATGTCAGGGTCCCAAGATTGAGCGCTACATCGGGCTTTGTGCTATGTGTGGAACCTGCTTGAGATTCTTTCTCTCCCTCTCCTCCCTCCTTCCCCTCCCATGCTTGCTTGCTCTCTCTCTCTCTCAAAAAAAAAAAAAAAAAGAATAAATCATAGCATGATATATTGGAAAGTAAAGGCAAAGCAAACTAAAAAATACTGCTGTCAGCATGATCCCATTTTGATCTGAAGAAAATTTATATATAAATACAAACCATCGGGGTTCCTGGGTGGCTCATTCGTTAAGCGTCTGCCTTCAGGCTTGGGTCATAATCCCCTGGGATTGAGCCCCACATCAGGCTCCCTGCTCAGCAGGAGGCCTGTTTCTCCCTCTCCCGCTCCCCCTGCTGTGTCCCCTCTCTCGCTGTCTCTCTCTGTCAAATAAATAAAATCTTTAAAAAAAAAATAAATACAAACCATCAGAAAGCATACAACTCAAAAATATTGGATGTTGGGATTGTGTTTTGGGTTTTTTCTTTTTTCCTAATTATATTTCCTCGTTTTCTTTTATAATGAGTGTACATTGCTTTTGTAATAAGAAACACATTGTTAACTAAAAATGATAGCAGAAGTGTAGAAATAATTCTGAATATAATCAGAAGAGTAATGGAATTGGTGTCGAAAGAAAGTAGTTTAATAGAGAAAATGTCAGATTATCAGTCATATCCGTATCACTTTAGTTTCTAGCATTTTATATTTCATTGTTTTTGTTTGCCTTACATTTCCTTTGCATGATTTTATGTACTTTTTACTTTTTTTATTTTATTTTTTTTTAAGATTTTATTTATTTATTAGAGAGAGAATGAGAGAGCACATGAGAGGGGGGAGGGTCAGTGGGAGAAGCAGACTCCCTGCCAAGCAGGGAGCCCGACGCAGGACTCAATCCAGGGACTCCAGGATCATGACCTGAGCCGAAGGCAGTCGCTTAACCAACTGAGCCACCCAGGCGCCCGATTTTATGTACTTTTTAAAAAGGTCTTGGTGACTGAGTGCATTTATTATACGGTCGTAACAAGTATTTTTGGTGGGTTTGGAGAAATAATTTTATGAGGAAACATGAAACTGTGTGCATGTAGATGCTGCCTGTGTTTGGCTGCTTCTCTACTCAAGCGAGATGGGCTTGGTGTTTTCTCTCGTAAGTGAGGTAATTGTAAAAGAGTTGTATGAGACTAACTGAATCCCTGAACTTATTTTTCTCAGGGAGGTGGTTAGGGAAATTGTTTCTATTTAAACTGTATATAAAACAAACAAAATGTGTTCTTTATTCCCAGGTTAGAGATGATTTTTGCCAAATTTGATGAAGTGCAAAATTCAGGTGGTATGAGTGTCTGCAAAGGTAAGAATAATTAAGTTATTCCAGTTCTCAAACATTTCTAAGATTATTTAGCAAAGTTTTAGATACTAAAACATGTTTTCAAGCCAACTGTTGTATCACTGATTCAGCAGATTTGATTTCGTGGATTGAAGCTTAGTTAGGGTATAATAACAAAGTCTTTACATACTGCTAATTATTACCTATTCTCTCTTTTAGAGTAACTGAAAATTTAATTTTGGGTCAACTGTGGAAATTGGTATTACTTTTTTGCCTTATTTTTTGTAGCTTCTGGGTTGAAGATACGTTGACCCTCTTGCCTTCCATGTTCCATGCATAAAATGTGTTTTTTATTCTGAAAGTAATTGTTTTACTTAGTTGTTTTTAGTAAAAGTTTTGGGGTTGTTGGGCTTTATTACACCTATGTGTAGACTCTCCGTGATGATACTGGTGAAGAGACCTAGAAGTAGAAACTTCACCAGCATGATCATCTTTGGCTTGTCAGTTGGAATTCAAGGAGGTTTTGGGTTAATTCTGGCACTTACTCAGTTTTGTGGTTGCTCTTCTTTTTGTAAGATTGCTAGATTGTGTTTGGTTTTAGTGGGTGGCATTTACCTAGACTTTAGTTTTTATCCATGTATGTGAAGAATATATTCTATTTCCAAAGATAGTATAGGTGGTTTTTCCACCTAGGAAAGGAGGTTCCTATTAAAGAGAGTGGGGTGGGAAGGCGCCTGGGTGGTTCAGTCTGTGAAGCGTCAGGCTCTTGGTTTTGGCTCAGGTCATGATCTCAGGGTCCTGAACTCTCAACCGAGAGTCTGCTTCCCCTCTCCTCTCCCTCTGCTTCTCCCCATGTGTGCACATGCACGTGCTTTCTCTCTCTCTAAAATAAATAAATCTTTAAAAATAAATAGAGTGTGGTTAGCTTAGTAATGTAATTGATGTTGGGGGGAAAATTGGTATGTGAGTTGTATAGTCAAATAATGGAAAAACTAGTTACTAATATAATTTAGTTCTTTTTCTCTGGGTTAAACCAAGACTGAGCCTTGTTGTGTTGCAGGAAGGCAGATGGAGTGAGAGTTTAGTGTTAAAAAGATTGTGTCTACCCTAATCTAAACTTAGTTCCAGAAGTATAAAATGACTTCAGCACTACCAGTCCTCACCCTGACTGCCAGGTTTTCTTGCTCTTCTCTAAATAGAAGAAGGTGTTTTAAGTACCTTATCCTTATTTTTCCAGCAGTTACCTCTATTTCCGTAGAAACCAGAAACAGCGGGAAGATAGATAGTTGTTAAAATTACTTGGATTGAGACTGCTGTGTTTTCATACCATTCTCATTTGTGTATTCCAGACTATGTAGTTACAACTCTAAGAGAAAAGTATAATGCATATTATAAATTTAAGATATTATTTGGATACAGTTTATTTTGAAAGTGCTGTCTTTCTTGTATTTTGTGAGGTTACTTCTGTTCCTTCAAAAGAGAAGATTTTATATTCCCTATTCTCTTAGCTCCTATTTCTTTTTCTCTTGTTTCTCTCTCGATAAACAGAGGTTTGGGGTCAGTATCTGGCATTTCTTTCTCTTGGAGGGAGTCTTCAGAGATTTTTTTGTATTGGAGATTATGATCTGAATATTCAAATGTGGTCACATGTGAATGTTAAAGTCTAAAAGGTTATACAGTGGGGTGTAGGAGTAGGTCAGGATGTTTTTGATGACAATACTATGCTGTCATTGAAAAAATACTTTAATGGATTCATTAATAAGGGAAGAGACTATAAGAGGGAAGCCTGTTTATCATGTTGGCAAGTCCCAGGGCCCACGTCTCTCCTCTTCCTTTCTGTATTCTCTGTAATGTAATCCAACTCAAAGGCTTTAAATGATAACTATTTGTTCTTGACTCCTAAATGTGTGGTTCTGGTCCTCATTCATCTCTCTTATGTTCTAGATTTAGTAGCTGTGGCCTCGATGACATTTGCATTGGAGTGCCTAATAGGATCTCAGGCTTAACGTGTCCAAAAGTGGAAAGCCTGTTGTTGTCTCTTCCTTCCCCTCAAATCTGTTGTTCCCCCAGTTTACCCATTTCAGTCAGTGCCACCACTGTCAGCTCAGGCTATATAGGACTTGTAAAAGGCAATATTTTCTAGAAAACTATTTACTAAGGACACTGGCAAATCAAACCTGAATTGATCCCCCAGTCTGTCTACCTTTGAAATCCTAATATATCTAAAATTTGTTAATTTTTTTCCTATCTCCACTGCTAAAACCCCACTGTAAGTCTTCAGCTTTTACCTGGATTATTGCAATAGATTTCTATTTCATGTCTGCCCTCTAGAATCTATTTTCTACCCAGAAGTGAGAATGATCTTAAAATGTAAATTAGATCATGTCACAACAAGAAGACGACAAAGTTCCTGAGTCAGGGAGCCTACATTCTAGTGAGGGAGATAGATTGTAAACAAGCAAGTAAGCAAATAAGCGAATGAATATCTAGAGTGATTACAGTTGGTAATGGAAGAAATACAACTACTGTTTGTTTAAGGAATTTAATGAAATTAATTTAAATTATTCCTAAAATCCTTGCAGCTAAGTGAAAACCATTAAATGAAAAAATTATTTCCACTAACATTATAGTATATGTCATCCCAACCCAGGACAATGAATAACTTTTTAATAATTTTTATAGGTATTTGAGGGGAAGGAAGAGACAACAACAGGCTTTCCATTTTTGGACACGTTAAGCCTGAGATCCTAGGTAGAGGTAGAGAAATCTATTAATTGAACATTGAAAATGAATTTTGTAAGTAATAATTTGAAGGCAAAAAATTTGTACCCAAAGTAATACTCTTTTTTTAATTTCTGCATTTTTCCCCACAAAATTTTCAGCCCTTATTGGCTTATTATAATTGTGTACTCAACCTAAAACTTTAAAGTTATAGAACAGAAAAACAGGTTAGGGCAAAATAAAGGCTGAAGATGAAAACTTGTGGAAATAGTTCATGCATATAACAGACTGAGAGCCATTGAAGATACCACCTCTTCTCTCTCTCACTTGATGTACATGTGCAAAGCAAATTGTTATGAATGCACCCAAACATGGCATTCCATTCAGATTTGTTCCATATGATATTCTACAAACTGTTACGGTAAATAAAATTTTTTAGTGTGTCTGTGCCTGAAGCCATAATAATGAAACATCAAACTTTTTATAATATATTGATTTAGAGTGCTTTGGGATGAAAAAAGTCATTTTAGTAAACACAAAAAGAAAAAAACCCAGGTTATAAAGGTGGTATAACCTGATTGTAAGAGTTATTTTTTTCTCTCTAGTCTACCTCTTCTCCACTTAAGCGTGTCTCGGTGCACAATCTTACATCTCATGCTTTTGTCTCTGATTTCTTTCATAACTGCCATATCTATACTATTGATTTAAGTTTTGGTTGAATTCTTTGACTTGATTTTCTAGCAAATTAGTTCATCACACTCAAGACACAAAGTAAATTACATCATCAGAGATTTGAGCATAGCATTTAGTTTAGGAAAGGGAGAAATGCGTATTTTCTTGTCTCAAAGGTTTTTCAAGCCGGACTTTAATTCTCATATTACAAAGTAAGTTAGGCAGAATCCCTAAGTACAGTGGAATTAGCTCTGCTGTTAGAAGGAAACTAAGTTTAATGTTAATCAGATCAAGGCTGGAAGGAGGCAATACCAGCCCTGAAGAAGGAAAAGACAGAGTTGCAGGCCCCCCGTGATTATGGCTGGGCCTGTTGTCATGGAGCTTTCTAGACCATCTCCTACGCTAACTGAGATGTAAACACCAACAGTGTTGGTGGCTGTGACTGCAAGTCTTTTTCTCTTTGCCTGTGAAAAAACTATGCATAATTCTGATTTGTCTCATGTGTGTAGGGCCTAATGAAGTCTTGGGGTGAAATCATTGTAAAATGTTTCCCCACTTCTCTATTTGAAACAGTTGCTAGGAAAAGAATTGCTCTAGGAGGCTGGCAATAAAACAAAGCATAGGAATTAGGCTTTGAAATTACCTTGAAACTGGGCTTAAAGAGGCAATAAGGTAACTTGCAGTGTAGTTTTTTATATGCTTGTAGCATACACATTAGTGAAAAGCAAAGCGGACCTTTTCTTAGATTGATTTTAAAACATGTCTGTTTGTGACCATGAGCCCCAGGGCCTTCCCAGAGCTTGACAATGTGCTGATGGTTGTGCAGCTTGGATGGAGGGTGCTCTGTGTCCTGCAGCTGCGCACTGGCTAGGTTCTGTCTCCACCAGAAGCAAGCTTTGTTCCGTGTGGCTCTGCTGTCCGCACACAGAGCAGCCTTTGATGGGCTGCCTTTGACGTGATTTGTTTACGGCAGCCAGAAATGCTTCCTGCATAATGAGAGCAGTTAATCATGGAAACTGGGCTATTCCTGTTTGTGCACTTCTAGCAATCGTCTGTTGTAAATATTAAAAGGTAATGACAAAAGGATGAAAACCTTTTTAAAAAGGCACAAATCAGTTAATCCATCAGATCATGTGATTGCTACTGATTACATGGTATCTTTAGGGAAGCAGAAAATGATTGCTGAACACATGCCTTGTGTTTTGATGATTGCATTAAAAGTCCCCCAGTGGGATGGCATTTATTGGCTCCCAGAGCTTTTCTTACATTAAATTTCAGGCAGCCAGTACAAGGAGAAGCATCATAACCTGTATATAACCACGTATGTGCAGTTAAAGAATAATCTTGATCAGGCTCTGCTAGGTTCTGCTAAATAGACGAGGATTTTCAGCAAGATCCCAGACTTTTATTTTGAAGTGGAGTAGCAGCTGTTGGCTATTGCGGTGCAGAGCTGCAGCGCGGCCTGGGTCACACAGTGCTCCGGTGTCTGCAGGCTGCAGGCCGAGCCCAGTGGCGCAGGCAGCAAGCTGCATTTATTTGCTGTGCTGTTTGACCTCTTGGTTTGAGAAAGCTCCCTGGACCATCTGAATGGCTATGGGAGATGGTGAGTAAGATCTATTTTTCTTCTTATGCTTGTGTTATGCACTTCCTGTTAAAGTGACGATCATTTGCTGTGTGAGAAATATATTTCTCCCTAAAGAACGAAGGACATTTGTGTGTGTGTTGTGTGTATGTGTGTGTGTACAGTCGTGTGTGCGTATATGCACATGTATGCTTACTTGCCATTTAATATCCTTTTCTACTTGATATGTCTATACGAGATCTGGCAAATATGCCAATTTACCTTGCAACCCAAGCAAGCCCTCAGTCTTTGGTAGTGGATATGAAGGGCTATTGGAAGAAATATGGAATATATGCAAAAGCTTTGAAGAAAGAATATGGAATGTGGCTCTTAGAAGAATGACAGATTTTTTGGCAGGAAGGTTTGGTTAGCAAGCTTGTCATCTTTCATGTTGTATATGACAACAAGTAGAATTTTGTGGTAATAAAGTATTTAAAGAAGCAAAATGGCTTGCCATAGACACTATTTTAATTAATATGTTTGTGATTTGCCAGTGTCCTTAGTAAATAGTTTTCTAGAAAATATTGCCTTTTACAAGTCCTATATAGGGTATAATTTTATTAAAAATTGATTTTGCTAGTGTTTTATTATAATATATTTTTAAATATTTCTATAGTGCTTTATAGTGTTCCAAAGCACTTTAGTATACTTAGTATACATTAACTCCTTAGGTACAAATAACTATATGAAGTGTACAGAGTATTTTGGTGTTTCCATTGCACAGATTGGGAAACTGAGGCTTGCTGCTATGATAAGTCCTAGATCTAGGCACAGAGAGCAAACCAGAAGCAAATCTGGAGCCTCAGGTTGCATTTGGTATTGTCCTTCATAACACTTAACTACCTGAGCGTGGTTCTTTTTTCATTATTAAAGCTTTTGTTAATATGCTTAGAGAGGTATATTTTATAATATCAATGCCAGAGACATGTATGAAAGGGTACTTAAAGTTCCTTAAAAATATTATGTGTATTTTTCACTAGGTTCTTAAGACTGGTCTGTATTTGGAAGTTTTAAGTCTAACAGTTTTATCCTTCCTTATGACGATATAATGACTTCTCTCTCAGGAGTTTGTCCCCTTGGGACTATGAGGAATGGGATGCAAATGTACCAAAATGATGATGTTGGTAAATAGTCATTTAAACTGTTATGTACATGTTAATAGAAATATGATAGTATATTTTGTTTTGGTATTGTGATGGTTTATTCCAAGAATATACGTAACTGTTCTATATGTCCTTTTGGAAATAATTTTAACTACTAATTTTTAAGGCAAAATCCATCAAAATTAGCAAATTAAGTTCTCATATACTTAAGAGCATTGCCAAGTTTATATATTTATTTATGTTTTAAACCATAGTTTACAGGTGACTCTAAATGTTGCATTTGATTGGGGCCATATCCAGATTTTCTTCTTTCTTAAACATAGATTTGATGACTATTAGTGTATATTTAGTTTTCTTTTTCCAAGCAATGCATAAATACATTCAGACTACTTAGGAATGTACTAATTTTAAAAAATCAAAGTAACAGCCTTCTGTGAAGTTCAGAAGGTAACCTTACTGCTCCTTCTGTTCTTCAAAATGGAAATACTTTTATTGGATGTTATTGATAATTATAGTAATACACTTTTATTTAAAAATAGGAAATCTAGCAGGGGCACCTGGTTGGCTCAGTCAGTAAAGCATGAGACTCCTGATCTTGGGGTTGTGAGTTCGAGCCCCATGTTGGGCATAGAGTTTACTTTAAAAAAGTTAATTTAAAAAATAAAAGTAGGATATCTAAACAGTAAAATACATAGTAACAGGTCATCCTGCGATTTGTAGTTTTTAACAGTTTCATATATACTTCTGTATATTAGTCTTTCTCACATGTAGTACACATATACTATACTAGTATCAGGTGTACATGTGTAACAAATGGATTATAAAACAAAACAAAACAAAACAAATGGGTTTTGTTATTCCTAACCTGTGTTGTTTCTTATTCTTTGATTTTAATTAACAAATACCTTCTTTTCAAAATTCAAACAATGCAGATAAATTTCCCTCTGAACCTCCTTCAAGTCCAGATATAAACAGAGGTGAACACTTTTATTCTGTCTTTGCATACCTTTTACTGTCCCTTACATGCACATTAAGTATCAAAATAAATGGTTTTGTTTTTATTGTGTTTACATAAATGATATTGCTCTGAAAGTATTTTTGCCATTTGCTACATCTACTTGGTGTGGCATAGAGTTTTTCTTTTTTTTTCTTTTTTTAATGTCCTCATGTGTAACTGTCTTGTTTGAACTGTTGCATAACGTTCCATAGTATGGATGTATCATAACCATTTCTTCTATAGAATTTTAGGTTGTTTAATCCCATACAATTTTATAAATTATTCTGAAACACCTTCCTACAAATAATGTGTGTGTGTATACACATATATGTTTCTTAAAATACTCTAGAAGTAGAATTTCTGTATCTTAAGTTTTTATTGATTTCAAATTGTGTTAGTTGTAGCTAATTTCCTCCAAAAGAGGCTTTACCACTTATATTCCCACCATCAGTGCCTGTTACCCTGCATTCTTTTCAGTTCTTGCTATTATTATTTTTAAAATTTGCCTGTCAAAGGGGTGAAAAATATCTCACCCTTTTAAAAACATCTCTGCTGACCAATAAGATTGATCATCTTCAAATGTTTGATTATTTGTATTTCCTTTTCTGTTTGTATTTCCTGTATCTCCTTTTCTTTATTCTTACCCAAGAATATAAAACCAAGTAGTCAGATGATTGTGAAGTAGCTCTGGGCAGTCAAATCAGATAGAGTTAAAAACCTGTAGGATTATTATGTGGCACTGAGCCCTGCAATCTGCCTCAAAAGCTCATGAGAGGAATTTGGCCTTTTGTTGTTACACTGCAGAGTGGCTGGAAAGAAGTAAGGTTTTGTTGCAAATAGATTGTTTCTACACTTGTAACATTTCAACACAGTCTATTCTTCCAAACATGAATCTTTTAAAAAAAACGTATGTAAGTGATGATATAACCTTGATTTTCCAAAGGGAAGCCTTCTAGACCACTCTTGATTTGGAGTGGTCATATCACTACTGATTTGGTGGGAAGGGAACAATAGCAAGAAATTAGTGCTGAGTAGATATCTCCTCTTCTGTACCCTTGAATATTCTATGTGCTATGCTAGAATTGGGTTAACACAAATCACTGAAAGAAGGCAACCCTTTAACTTAGTGGCAAAAAGGCCGAACTTTTTTTCTGGAAGCAGTGATAATGGGGAAAACAAACAGTCTGTAAGAAGAAAAAGTAAATTTATAAGGGACAAAAGATTGGGCATTCAGCAATATAGGTGGTAGTAGTGGGCACTAAGATCAAAAATCTCAGCCTTCTTGAAACAGGCTCCGTTTACCCATTTGGGTGCAAGGTCTTGGGGCACCAGTAGCAACATATCCTCCAACATAAAGTTGCTAATGAACCTGAGTCTTCAAGAAATGGTTTACATTATTTTTTGGTACATGTAGAATGTATAGTTGATGTTCTTGACAGCTATTATGACCAAGTATAGTTGTCATGAAGATTTACCCAAAATGACTAGTTTTTGTGAAGGTTCTAAATAAACCTTATTGGGGCGCCTGGGTGTTTCAGTCCATTAAGCACCTGCCTTTGGCTCAGGTCATGATCTCAGGGTCCTGGGATTGAACCCCACAGCAGACTCCATGCTCAGTGGGGAGTCTTCTCCTCCCCCCCACTTATGTTTTCACTCGCTCTTTCTGTCTCTCTCAAATGAATAAATAAAAAATCTTTTAATAAATAGATAAATAAGCCTTATTATGAGCATCATTTATTATTTACTTTGATATTATGGCTGTTGTGAAATATGTTGTTTTTAATTTTATTAATACCAAGTAATGGTTTAAATTGTGTCTCCCCCTTCATTGAACTATCAAAGGTCTTAAATTTTTAATGGGCTCCTTTAAAGAAAAGGATAAAAGTCTTCAAGTAGGTTTTTTAACTAGTGAGTTAATAACTACCTAGAAATTCTAAGAGACTTTATGAAATTTCTTGGTCTCTTTTAAACTTTATATGAGATGGACTTTATTTTTTTTTAAATAAAATTGTTAACAATTTAAGATTAACTGTGCTGCTGAAAACACAGCATCTTTATGTGAATATTAAAATTTGGCCATTTTGAAGCATTTGGATTTTTAATTTCTAGTCATTTACTGAACTTTTTTGTTTTAGTTTAAATTGAATACATTTTAAATGTTTACTGTTCAATTATTTTACTTCTGAAGGCTTGTGATTTTTCTTCAGCTCTGAGAAATCTTCTCTTTTATTTTTTTTGATAAGTTTCTCCCCTTCATTAGCTTTAGTCTCTCGTTACGGAGTTGTTACCAGTTAGATATTGAACCTCGTATGTTGATTCACTGTCCATTATGTTTTGTCTCTTCACCTAAGTTTTATGTCTTTCTCTTTTCCCTTGTATTCTAGGGGATCTCCTTGACTTTCTCATCTAATCCTTCCATTAAATTTTAATTTTAGCAAATAAAAGTTTATATAAGAACTTTTTTTCCCTTTTCTGGTGGTTCCATTTTTACAGAAGTGTGTGTGTATGTGCGTGCACGCACTCACATGCATACTTATATATAAAATATTGAGCTTTCTGAGTTGGGGGTGGGAAGAGTTTAATGATGAAATCATTTCATAGGTTTTCAGTGATTCCTTGCAAATCATTCCTGTACTTGTTGGCTTAGAGAGTGTCACTTCTCCGTCGTTCTGTGAGGTAGATCAATCCTCACTGTTGTTTCAGTCTGCTTCTGAGAATTCTGAGTTGCAGCTTTCTGTGGTTTTATTCTTCAAAAGCTTTCCATCCTTTTAATTTGCATTTTATGAGAATTCTTTGCTATCTTTTGGGTGCTGATTTCACATACTTTGCCCTGCCTCATTTTCTGTGGTCTTACGATGTGCTTATAATTTTATTGGGGTTCCATTACAGCGTTTTAAGCAAGAGAGCAAAGTGATTCAAATTATCATAGTTCTTTTAAAGAAGAATTTCAAACATACCCAGAAATAAAGAATATTGTGACAAACCTCCATTACTACCTACTCTCCAGCTTAAAGAAATTATCAGTACATAGCCAATCTTTATTCATCTGTATCCCTACCTGTCTTCCCCAGCCCTACCTATCATGCTGGACCAGGGTATGGGTGTGTAGACGCACATGCACATGCACTCACACATAAAGTAAAGTAAAACATCTTTTTAAAAAGGCAGTTAGAGAACTTTTTAAAAGACAGTAGGGGGTGCCTGGGTGGCTCAGTCATTAAGTGTCTGCCTTCGGCTCAGGTCATGATCCCAGGGTCATGGGATCGAGTCCCACATCGGGCTCCCTGTTCCATGGGAAGCCTGCTTCTCCCTCTCCCACTCCCCCTGCTTGTGTTCCCTCTCTCGGTCTGTCTGTCTCTGTCACATAAATAAATAAAATCTTTAAAAAAATAAATTAAAAGACAATAGAAGTTTGTTTGTTACCAGGAAATATTTTATTGACAACCAGTTTTCACACCTAAAAAATTAACCCTTAGTATCAAATATTCAGTATTCAGATTTACTCAGTTGTTTCCTAAATACCTTTTTACAAATTGAATTTTAATTCAAACAAGGTTCACCATTGTAATTGGTTGATATATCGCTTAATGCTCTATTCATCTGTAGCAGTTGTCTCTCTTTTTCTCCTCTTGCCACTTATTTGTTGACAAAAAAATATATCTATCAGGTAAAGTTTTCCCACATACTAGATTTTGATGATTACATTGCCATGGTGATTTTATGTTTTTGTTTTAAAGGTTTTTATATCCCCTTTATTTCCTGAAAATTAAAAATTCTGCTAATGGCTTGATCAGAATCAGGTCTAATTTTTTGTTTCTGTTTCTTGGGCGGTTTTTGGTACACATTTTTATAGGTGGTATTATGCAATTTTATCAGAAGCCATGCAGTGCCTGATTGTCCTTTTTTGTGTGTATTAATATTGAACAGTGGGTTCAGGTGTTGTTAGCCTGATCTGTTCTTTATAAAGTTCCCCATCAGCCTTTCATTTAACAGTTTTAGCAGCCACTGGTCCAAATTACATTTTTAGATGATCTCATTGTCTACTATGGGGTTTGGAAGGTCGAGAATGGAAGCAGGGAGACCAGTTAAGAAGTTGTTGTAGCGGGGCCCTGGGTGGCTCAGTCGTTGGGTGTCTGCCTTCAGCTCAGGTCATGATCCCAGGGTCCTAGGATTGAGCCCCACATCAAGCTCCCTGCTCCGTGAGAAGCCCGCTTCTCCCTCTCCCACTCCCCCTGCTTGTGTTCCCTCTCTCGCTGTGTCTCTCTCTGTCAAATAAATAAAAAATATTAAAAAAAAAAAATTGTTGGAGCAATATAGGAAGAGAAGATACTGGTCTGGTCTTAGATTAGGAATGGCACCAGAAGTAAAGTGTAATTAGGTGGATTTGAGATATAATTTGGAGTTACATACAACAAGAATTATTAATACGTGATCCGTGTGGGGCAGAGAACTTGGAATGCGGCTCCTATATCATGAGCTTGAGTAGCTAAATAGATGGTGATGTCATTTACTGGGATAGAGGTAGATTTAGGGAGAACAGAGAACAGGTTTGAAGATGGTGTTGGTGTTAGGTTACATATGTCAGATTAGAGATACCTTTGAGATATCTATGGATGGGGGAGATGTTTAGTAGGGCAGTTGAATATTTATGTCTGGAATTCAGAGATGGTATAGGCTAGAGACAAACATTTGAGAGTTGTCAGCATATAGATGTTTTAAACTGTTGAGAATGGGTGAAGACATTTAGAAAGTGTGTAGTCTGGAGAGAAGGAGGATATTCAACATTTAGTGATTGGATAAAGGAGAAAGAGACTGAGCTAGAGGGACCTCTGAGGTCAGAGGAAAGCCAAGGAGAGTATTCTGTTGTAAAAGCAGAATGAGGAGTGTAGGCAATTGAAACTTGAGTTTTCTGAGACACCTGTGGTACCATAGCTTATAGTGATTATTGTTTCCTAATCTCAGTTACTAATTTATCTGTTACATATGAACCATGGTCATTGTTAGATATGTAAGAGGGTAAAACCACTCAGGAATCCAGAGTCCTCTTACTCATTGTTTTAATTAGAATAAGGAAGGATATAGCTTCAAGAGAAAAGAGGAACTTTGGTATAAGAAGCTACTTAATATGAAACAGTATATTTGTGCATGAAGATCTATGGTGTTGTGGGTTCTTCTTTCTGAACTAGTTGATTTATTGAAGGAAAGCCACACAAAATGAATTTTTTAAATGAGATAGGATATAAAGTTTTGGCTTTCTCTTTTGTTTGGCATGTAAGAATGGAGGAGTTTTTCATCCTTTATGTGAATTCAGAAGCAGAAATTTCAGGTTTGGGAACACATGTACCCATAAAAGTGAAGTGAAAAATTTGAATAGCCATTTGAATATATGGCTTTCCTTTGAAGGGAAAAAGAAAAAAGGGAAGGGATTTGATTATGGTAATATAAATTTACAGTTCATATCTGAAACTTTGGGGACCAGCTATGTTTTGGAATTCTGAGTAGGTCAGATTTTAGAAAAGTAATGGTCATAACCATATATGATACAACAACTTCAGCTGGGTCTGGGGCTGCACCTTATTAACAAGCACATTAATATTTTTACAGTTAAATATATGCAAATTCACAATGAGTGAAGTAAAAACAATAAATAGCCTCATGTCAGTTCACGTTTTGCCATAAACTAAGTTCAGATCAGTTTAGATTTTGCTACCAAATGAATTTTAAAAGATAACAATTTAAAGAAAAGTTAATACCTGTTCTTCTCAAACTATTCCAAAAAAATAGAAGAGGAAGGACGCTTCCAAACCCATTCTATGAAGCCAGCATTACTCTGATACCAAAACCAGATAAAGACACTACAAAAAAAAAAGAGAACTACAGGCTGATGAACATAGATGTAAAAATCCTCAACAAAATTTTAGCAAATCGAATCCACCAATAAATTAAAAATCATTCACCATGATCAAGTGGGATTTATTCCTGAGATGTAAGGGTGGTTCAGTATTCACAGATCAGTCAACAATGGTACATCACATCAACAAGAGAGAGTTTAAAAACCATATGATCAGGGGCGCCTAAGTGGCTCTGTCAGTAAGGCATCTGCCTTTGGCTCAGGTCATGATCTCAGGGTCCTGGGATTGAGCCCCACATCAGGCTTCATGGGAGCCTGCTTCTCCCTCTCCCATTGCTGCACCCCCTGCTTGTGCTCTCACTTGCCCTTGCTCCTCTCAAATAAATAAATAAATAAAAACATATAATCATTTCAGTAGACACAGAAAAAGCATTTGACAAGATACAACATCCATTTTTGATAAAAACTCCCAACAGAGTAGGTTTAGAGGGAACATACCTCAACATAATAAAAGCCATATATGAAAAACCCACAGCTAACATCGTACTCAGTGGTGAAAAACAGATCTTTTCCCCTAAGATCCAGAATAAGAAAAGGATGTCCACTCTCATCACTTTTATTCAACATAGTACTCGAAGTCCAAGAAAAAGAAATAAAACGCATCTAGACTGGGTAAGAAAAAATAAAACTTTCACTATTTGTAGATGACATGATACTATATATAGAAAACCTGAACGAATCCATCATAGTACTACTAAAATTGATAAATGAATTCAGTAAGGTCACAGGATACAAAATCAATGTACAGAAACCTGTTGCATTTCTATACAATAATAATGAGGCAGCAGAAAGAGAAATTAAGAAAACAGTCCCATGTACAGTTGCACCAAAAATAATAAAATACCTAGTATTAAACTTAACCAAGGAGGTGAAAGACCTGTACTCTGAAAAACTATAAAACATTGATGAAAGAAATTGAAGATGACACAAACAAATGGAAAGATAGTCTGTGCTCATGGATTAGAAGAACAAGTATTGTTAAAATGTCTATACTATCCAAAGCAATCTACATATTTAATGCAATCCCTATCAAAATACCAACAGCATTTTTCACAGAACTAGAACAAACAATCCTAAAATTTGTATGGAACCACAAAAGACCCCAAAGAGCAATCTTGAAAAAGAAGAACAAAACTGGAGGTATCACAGTCCCAGATTTCAGGATTCACTACAAAGCTGTAGTGATCAAAACAATATGATACTGGCACAAATAGACACATAGATAAGTGGGACAGAACAGAGAGCCCAGAAATCCATGATTATAGTCAATTAATCCTTGACAAAGGAGGCAAGTATATGCAGGGGGGAAAAGACAAATCTCTTCAACAAATGGTGTTGGGATAACTGGATAGCTACATGCAAAAGAATGAAACTGGATCACTTTCTTACACCATAACACAAAAATAAACTCAAATGGAATAAGGACCTACCTAAATATGAGACGTAAAAACCATAAAAATCCCAGAAGAGCACAGGCAGTAATTTCTCTGATACTGGCCATAGCAACATTTTTCTCAATGTGTTTGCTAAGGCAAGGGAAACAAAAGCAAATATAAACTGTTGAGACTACATCAGAATAAAAAGCTTATGCAGAGTGAAGGAAACAGTCAACAAAATTAAAAGCCAACCTCTGGAATGGGAGAAGATACTTGCAAATGACATATCCAAGAAAGAGTTAGCATCCATTAATATATAAAGATTCTCAGCCATATAAAAGAATGAAATATTGCCATTTGCAACATGGAGGGATCTGGAGAGTATAATGCTAAGTGAAATAAGTCAGAGAAAGACAAATGCCATATGATTTCACTCCTATGTGAGATATAAGAAACAAAACAAAGGAACAAAGAAAAAGAGAGACAAACAAGAAACAGACTCTTAACAATGGAAACAAACTGATGGTAACCAGAAGGGAGGTGAATGGGGGGATGGGTGAAATAGGTGAAGGGGATTAAAAGTACATGTGTCATGATGAGTACTGAGTAATGGATAGAATTATTGAATCACTGTTGTACAGCTGAAACTAATATAAGACTGTATGTTAACTACACTGGAGTTAAAAAAAAAAGACAAAACATGCTAAAGCTAGATAGACTCTTAGAATTTACTGACTTTCGGGCATTGCAGATAAGGGATTATGGGCCTGTCATCTCTCAGTGCTTGCTGACAAGTGTCCCGTTATTATATGAATGCAACAAAAGGTAGAGTCTTCTTCTACTTGGGCTTCTTTTTATTTCTTCTTCCTCCCTATTTGTTATCTCCATCTTTTTCTCCCACTCTCCTTAGCTACTCTCCTTTCTCCTCCTTTTCCATTTCCATCACACACATAACCACTGCAGCTTGCCACTTTATTAGTTTTTATCCTCTACTACCTTTTAATAGGTTCATCTTGTTCATTTTCTGCACCAAACCATAGTAATTTCTTTTTGAAACATTGGAGTGAGAACAAAGGTGTCAACATAATCATGCTTTCTGCATTTAATCCTCTTTTATTCAGTAAATATTAAAGCACCTACTATAAGTATCCCAGGTGATTTTTTTCTGATTTATCTTCCAGTTCACTTCAGCTGTATCTAATCTGTCATGTCTGCCCACTGAACTTAAATTTCAGTCATTATATTTTTATTTCTAGAAGTTCTGTTTGGTCTTTTTAAAAATCTGTCACTTTTTGGGACACCTGGGTAGCTTAGTCCGTTGAGTATCTGACTCTTGGTTTCGGCTTGGGTCATGATCTCAGGGTCCTGGGATTGAGCCCTGCATTGGGCCCCATGCTCAGCAGGGAGTCTGCTTGAAGATTCTCTCTCCCTCTCCCTTTGCCCCTCCTCCGCTCACACACACATGCTCTCACGCTCTCTCTCTAATAAATAAATTTTAAATCTGTTACTCTTTAAATTTTTCTTTTTTAAAGATTTTATTTATTTGACAGAGAGAGACACGGCGAGAGAGGGAACACAAGCAGGGGGAGTGGGAGAGGGAGAAGCAGACCTCCCATGGAGTGGGGAGCCTGATGCGGGGCTCGATCCAGGACCCTGAGATCATGACCTGAGCCAAAGGCAGATGCCCAACGACTGAGCCACCCAGGCGCCCCTCTTTAAATTTTCTGATCCCTGAAATTATTTTCAAGTTTGTCTAGTAAAGCTTTTGTAGTCTATGCTTGATAACTCTAGGATTTTTAGTGGATCTGTTCCTATTATCTATCTCTGATTATTCTTGCTCTTGGTGTCTTGTTTCCTGTCATGCCAAGTGACCTCTCAAAAATTATTTGTGCACGTAATATGAGGCCAGAGACTTTATCCCAGGAAAATTTTGCATTTGCCTTGGCTTTTGCGTGGGAGTAGGAATACTACCAGCGTGAGCCTGCTAAGTTCCAAGGGCTTGACTCTCTTGACTGTCCAAGCAGTTGACCTTAATCAAGCACTCCTTTTGATTTACTTCTCTGTTGCTCTCTTTTGAGAAAAATTGGAAAAGAATAAAAGGCCATTAGAAGATAAGGACTTACTTATGGTTCCCTTTAACCTTGATAGTATAGTTGTTTGGTATACCAGCTTTCAGTGGGAACAATATCCTATTAGACTCTATATCTTTTTTATGTGGGCTTCAAAATCTGTTCCTTTGCCTCACAAGACCTTCAGAATAGAAATTCATATGTACTGATTCTGTCCCCTGTTTCTTACTATTTTGTCAGGTACTTACTGTTTTAAAGAAGATTTTTTTTTAATGTCTATTCTATTGAGTGTTTATAGTTGTTTGCCTTTGGAGTTTTGTTTCAGTAACCTGGAGACTGAAGGTCTCCATACTATGAAATGGGTCCTTCTAAGCATTGTTCCACATGGCATAGTTGTGGCAGTGGACAAAACAGACAAAACTTCTTACTCTAATAGATAATACATTTCAGTGGAAAGAGTCCGATAATAAACAAGGTAAAATATATAGAGGTAATTGCTAAGGAGAGAAATGAAGCAGGGAGGTGTAGGGAATAGATCAGTAGTGTCAGGATGTTGGAAAGTTTATAATTTTAGTATCCAGAGAAGACTTCATTGGGAAAGAGATAGAAGAATAAAGTTCTGAAGTTGGTGAGTAAATAGGGCAGCTGTGGAGGGGAAGAGCATTCTAGGCAAAGGGAACAAGTGCAGAGGCCCTCTTGGGAGTCTCAGCAAGAAGACTGGTGAGGCTGGATTGGAGCAAAAGATGGAGAGCAGCAAGTTGGGTCATGTTGGAGAGAGAACTACATAGTATCTAAGATCTTGCAGATTTTGAAGTACTGGTAGGCCTTTTTATGGAGTCATAAGAGGATTTTGAGCAATGGTGGTGTGACTTCGTTCAACTCAGGACATTATTTTGAAAACAAGCTCAAAAGGGCAAAGGTGGGAAGTAGGAAGAAGGGTTAACTATGATACTTATCCTGGGATTTTTCTAGGTAATGGAGTTATAGGGTAAACAAGATAATGTTTCTGCTCCCTTTCAGTCCAACTTCTAGTTCACTCTTAAAAGTATTATTTCAGGAAGTGATAGGTGCTAGGAAGAAATATAATTGACTTGGTCTTAATATTTTATAGTTAAAATATTTTTAAGCCTAGAATATTTATAATCTTTATAATTACAAAACATTTTTAATTTGGGGACTTTTGATGATGAATTCATTTTATAAATTCTTTTAGCTTATAGTCAAGAAAAGATATAACATTATTGGAGGTTGTAAAAAATTTTCCCCCTCTGTAGATATGTCCTTTTTTATTTTATATTTTCGAAGCTGTGTTACTGGGTACATAAAAATTTAGGGTTCTTTTTTCCCTGTTGGATTGACCCCCTTTATCATCATTAAGGGTCTATCTCTAGTAATGCTTCTTAAAACTGCTTTGTTTGAAATTAGAATAAGCTACATCAACTTGGTGTTTGCCATAGTTTGTCATTTTACCTTTTATGTGACTTTGTAAAGTATATCTCATTTAAGCAACCTATTTTTTAAAATTCAATATTGGTCTTTTACTTGGAATATTTAGTTCATTTACTTTTAAGGTAGTTACTGATATATTTGGCTTCATTTTTGTCCCTTTGCCTTCTATTTCTGTTTCATCCACTTGTTTCAGTCCTTCTTTTTGTCCCCTTCCTGCCTCTTTTCAGATAATCAGATTTTAAAATTTTTCTTGTATTAGTTTATTTATGTATACAGTTACTCTTATTTTAGTGGTTACCCTAGAGCAGGGATTGGCAGACTGTTGCTTACAAGCTAAATCCAGTAGTACCCTCCTGATGTACATAAAATTTTATCGAAACACAGCCACACCCATTTGTTTACATATCCTGTATCACTGCCTTGGCACTACAATGGCATAATTGATTAGCATAATTGAGTAGCTGCACAGAGAGACCACATGTATGGTTTACAAAGCCTAAAATATTTACTATATGGCCCTTTATAGAAAAAAATTTGCCAACTCCTGCTGTTGAGCAATGGTTCTTAAACTTGACCATACATCGGAGTCACTGGGAGGGTTTGTTAATACACAGAATGCTGGGCCCCCATCTCCAGAGTTTCTGATTCATTAGATTTCTGTTGGGACCAGAGAATTTGCATTTTTAAGAAACTGCCAGGTGATGCTCTGCTGCTGGTCCAGTACTGCTGTCCTAGGGGCTACAATATGTATATTTGACTTACTCAATCAAAAATTGTGTGTTTACTGCATCCACAATAATGCTTACAAGTCTTAGAACCGTTTGTTTGCTTACCTCTTAGGAGCACTATTTTATAATAATTTCAAACTGGCAACTCAAAGGTCCATCAACAGAATGGATATTGCTAGATTATAGTACACTAGATAACTATAAGCAATGAAAATGAATCTTCCAAACATATTGAGTGAAAAGAAGCTAGATATCAGAGTAGATATTGTGTGATTCCTTTTATATAAGGCTCAAGAATGGGCAAAGCCAATTATGAAGTTAAGACTAGTTAGTTGGCTTTGATAGGAAGTAATGATTTGGGGAAGGTCAATGAGGGTGTGTATAGGATGCTGATAATGATCTCTTGCTCTGGAGACTGGTTACATGGGCATGTTTGTTTTGTGAAAATTCATTGCACTCATACTTAGGATTTATACACTTTCATCTACCTTATTTTGATAAAAAGTTAAAATTTAATTTCCCAGTAGTTTTAGAATGTTAAGAGTTAAATTTTTTTAAGTGGTAGAGACATTTACTCTTCATTTCTTGTGTGTGTAGGAACAGAACACTGTTTCCATGGGAACTTCTGGCTACTCGGTGTTTCAGTACCTATCTTTCTGTGGATTTATGTGTCTACTCTGTCTCTCTTAGCTGTATATTTTTTTACATGGTGATGGCAAAAAAGTTTATTTGGGATCGTATTAGTGTTTTTATTTTTATTTATTTATTTTTTTAAAGATTTTATTTTATTTGAGAGAGACCACAAGGACAAGCGGAGGGGGAGGGAGAAGCAGATGTCCCGCTGAGCAGGGAGACTGATGCAGGACTCAATCCTAGGACCCTGAGATCATGACCTGAGCTGAAGGCAGATGCTCAACCGACTGAGCCACCCAGGCGCCCCCCCATATTAGTGTTTTTAACAGAACAAACCTATATATATATGTAGGTTTTAAGTGATCCCATCTGGCTCCCTAATATTATTATGCTAAAAAAAAAATGTCTTTTAACTTGAAGGTATTTTTTTCTTATAAATTGTGCTATTTAAGGGAAAAAAAACCACTTGCTGAAATGGAGTTCGGCTTTATATTGGTGTGTCTATTTGATTTTCTTTTTTCCAAATAAAAGTCTTACCACTTATTTGGTATATTTTCTTTAAAATATATTTAATAGTTGGACTTGAAGTATCCCTTTATAGTAATGATTTCATTTTAGTTGATTTGGGTATTTGCATAGGTAAGGGGGAGCAGGTTGAAAGGAAAAAGACTCTGACATATTGATCTGAAGCCTGTGGTAAATCTGCTCTGCCTCGCCCATCTTGTTTGTCGTGGTTGGTTTGTGCAGGGTCCTAGAGAAAACCATCTTCTCAGACAAGTAAATGCATACAGCTTGTGATTTTTTTTGTGGGGATTGGGGGGGTTCCATTTTATACAAGGAGATGATCCTAGCGTGGTCATTAATAAATATTCTAAAAGGAGCTTTGGGTAGAATATTTTAGAATCATTTATGAAAACAAATTGTTTGGTTTGGTTTCTGTGCCCTAAATAAACAGAAAATTGTAAGATTACAGAGTTAATTATGCACAGTAATGAGCACTGTGATATTCCATGTTTTACTGATGCAATAATAAGCACCACAGCAGAATGCATATTGCATAAAACCTTATTTTGTATTTGTATTAATTTTCATGTGAATTACATAGGAGAAAACAAATTTAGGTTTATAAACCTTTGTATTGAAAGCCTTTGAAATTTAGGTAAAGAATAAGGATTGCAGCTGCATAGATAATATTTTAAATACATGGAGAATTTTTACCTTTCATCTGGCAGTAGCTGCCATAAGATGATGTCACCTTGTAGCTGATTGGCTGTTACAGCACCTAGGGCAGGGAAGAGAAAGAAAAATGCCGGCACAAACCTCAGCGGTGGTTCTGTGGTTGTTTCTGTCTATTTTTGATAGAATCTTTGATTTGTACTGAATCTACTGTATTTGGCCATGTGAACCATTGGGAGCATCCTAGGGTGAGGGAAATTAAGAGCTTTCAGAGGAATGAGGCGACTGATTTGCAAACGGATCTGTGATTGTAAGTTGCAGGATCTGGGTGTAAGGAATAAGGCAGGGTGTGCTGGAAGATACACTATGGGAGGAGCTGGGAGAAAATGCTTACATGAGTAGCAGAAAAAATGAAAATGCTCTTTGCTGTCCTTCGAGTTAATATATTTGGTTTTATGTTTTGACTTAATATATAGGTAGGAAATAGGATAATAGTGCAATCAAATTTTAAATTATACTGTGTTATTTTATGTGGTGTTAGCCAATATATAAATGCTTATTCAAAGGAGCTTTATTTTGTATTATATCTTATAGAGTAATGATTTTATATGTAGCTTTATTTGATTTTTGATTCTTATGGAAAATGGAGCAAAGCTTAGTTCTCTTAAAATACATTTTTCTAATGCTTTGTGCAGATAAAAGCTTTGATGATGAAGAATCAGTGGATGGAAATAGGCCATCATCAACTGCTTCAGCCTTCAAGGTTCCTGCACCTAAAACATCCGGAAATCCTGTCAACAGTGCAAGAAAGCCTGGTTCAGCAGGTGGCCCTAAGGTTGGAGGTAATGTAAATCCATTTCAAATCTGATGTGCATGCCTCATGCCCTTCATATGGACACACATACTTAGAACTTCAGAGGAATATGTTTATTCATGACTGCAGCACGATTGCAGATCTGGAGAGTCTATTGCAACACACAGAAGAATATGCTGCCTTTTCAGAAATGTTTTTAAAATACTGTATATTGCTGTTTCCTGTGGATTAGTGAAGTCTTAAGAGTATTCATTTTTCCTATGTCATTTTTAAAGGGAGACATTTAAGGGAGTGTTGGGATTTGGGGGTTTTTTTATTTTGTTTTTTAAGGAGAGAGCAGGTTTTTCAGAATTTGGCTCTTTTCAGGTTCTATAGTTGTTAAAGAAATACTGATTTATGTAACATTTCTATAAATTCATATAGTAGTGAGTCTTGAATACTTCAGTGTTGAAAAAATGGTTGAAGATACTGGATATTGAATCATTTGTCACAATGGGAAATGGGTGGTGGTCAAGTAAAATTGCCTTAAAAATGGTTTCTGAATTAGATAATAATAAATAGGATAAAACAGTTTTTATGAATATATACAACACATAGTACATTCTTTGATCACATTAGAACTGCTTCTAGCATATTGTTTATCTTTTTAAAATTTTTACGGGTTTTTTTCATATTCTAATAAGAAAGCCATGAGTACTTTTCAGGTGCTAGTTTCTGCCAGGTCTTTCTGGTAAAATGAATCCTATTAGAATAAGCAAATATTTAATGCTAAAAGGACATTAGCTTCTTTCTCTTTTTCTCTTTCTTTCTTTTCTTTCTTCCTGTCTGACTTCCTTTCGTGTGTGTGTTGGGTGTGTTTTAGTTATAATTTGGGAAAACAGATTTTCCTTGTTTATGATAACTGGTAGGAAAATCATAGTCTTCAGAATTTTTGTTTTTCTTCTTTTTATCTATATCTCCTTTATTAAAAGCATAAAGGAAAGAAAAATAAACTGTATATTTTGACCAGGTCCTGTAAGTTGTGTTCTCTTGATCTTTCTATACCACTGAACATTAATTTCAAGTCATATATATTCTAAATGTAGGAAAAATACCATAAATACTGCATTTTAACTATCTTTTTTGTGCCATATAACTCTCAAGAAAGATAGTATGATATATATAGACACACTTATATATTATATGTAAATGTATACATATATTTACATATATTCATATGCATATAAATAAATAGGTGAATATTGTGAAACAAATGTCTTACTGATTTTTCTGGGTATTTTGAGTATTTACATTTTACTAGTTTTTTGTTTTTTGGGGTTTTTTTTGCTTTGCAATTATAGGAATATATTCTTATCCAAATGTTAGTTATCATATCCTATTACATGATATTTTCTATTATGCATTCTTATCTCTGGTAAAAAGTATCATATTCTGTGGTTTCTTTCTTTTGTAACAAATGGCTACCTCGAATTACTGCAAGGGGAATTTTTTGTCTTAATTTTTGAATTAGAGATTTCGGATATATATAATTATTTCATGAAATGTCTTATTTGACTTAAAATGAATTAATAT
The DNA here is from genome assembly GCF_011800145.1 of Mirounga leonina. Classification (NCBI taxonomy): domain Eukaryota; kingdom Metazoa; phylum Chordata; class Mammalia; order Carnivora; family Phocidae; genus Mirounga; species Mirounga leonina. The sequence continues at coordinate 1,701,345 of NW_023270268.1, forward strand.
TTGAAATACATGGTGATAATATATAATATTTTTGTGATTCTGAGCCACGGTGTATAATTAGCTCTGTATTTCATGTTTTATTATCCTTTCTTAGATGAAAATTGAGGTTGTAGTTTATCCAGCAAAGCTCACTTAATTTTGATGTTAATTGAATTGATAAAATCTGATATTCTTTTTAACGAAACAGATTTTCTTTATGCCACCTCGCCTTCTCTGGTTTGTAGTCCTGCCAAATATGAAAATGCTAGGTAGCTTTTGTGATCGTAGGCATTAATCACTCATATAGATTATATCATCCATCTAATCAGCGGCTCTTTTGATAAAAAAATAAGGGTAAGGACTTCATTCTTTCTTCCTTCTCCTCCTCATCCTCTTCCTCATCCTTCTTCTTTTGGCAATTGCAGATTCAGTCTGCAGTTTTTTGTTTGTTGCTTTTGTTTGCCACAGCTCATTTAGGTTCACTGCCTATTTTTCTAAGAAAAGAGTACTAGCCAGAGGATATTGATACTGCTTCAGAAATTAATGCCCTTCTTGGCTGTCAGTCCTTTGAAAATTTAACTTTAGAGTTTCTGTTCTTGGCACAGGCTTATTGATTTTTAAATTAGTTCTAGAAAGTTTTCCGAAAGTTGTAGAATCTTGGAGTTAGAAGGGACGTTGGCATATAGTTCAATTTACTATTCAAATATAGTAGTCCCTTTTATAATGTTCCTGATAGCATGACTATTCAACATCTGATTAAAATAATGTGTGCTCATGGATTAAAATTCGGAACAAAACCATCTACAGTACCACTATATGTGGGTATAATCAACTGATAAATTATGATGTAATTCTAGTTGCTTTCATAATTACTTTTCCAATAATTTTTATACATAACACGTTTTCTTAAGAGGAGGACAGAATTGGCACCATTCATTGTATCGTTTTGTATACCTTTTCTCTTACTAGTATTTTACCTGGGGCATTTTCTCAAATTATTAATTGAAAACTATTCATAGCTAAATAATATCTAGGTTGCTTTCAGTATTTTTGCTGTTATAAACAATTACATTATCCTTTTACATATATCTTTTAGCACATTTCCTCCAGTCATTTCCTTGGAATAAATTTCTCAAGTTTATTGAATCAAAAGATACAGTTATTCTTTCAGTTTGGCATAGTGTCCTCCAGGAAGGTTATAAGCCAAATTCAGTTCTGAATAAATAAATTCTATTTTATATTGCATTAAAACCTGCCTCTTTGTAACTTAAGCAAAGAAGGTGAATTATTTGTTAACATGATACTTTGAAATACTTGAAGGTTGGGTTCCCCTCTCTCTTTATAACTATTCTGCTTTCTAGACTAGACACTTTCTTTCTCACAAGTTTATATGGAGTAATGGGGATTCAGTATAGGCATTTCATTTGCTACTCCTAGTTACATAATATACAGATAGGTATAATTAGTTCCTAATTAAAGGAATATGGTAGATGGGGGGTATGTCTATATTAGATGAATAAGCCCATCACAGACCACTGAGTTTAGCAAATATTTTTTCAGGTAAGATTACCAAAATAAAAATAAAGTGAACTTCTTTGAAATCCTGACTGAATCTACTTTTGAAATTTGGGAGTTTAATTTACTTCTCTCAAAGATATATGTCAGGATTAAAGAGATGCATTGCTATTTTTAACAGAGTATCCAATCCAGTTAATTAAAGCCAGTAGGACCTGTGTTTAATCTTTAGTGTGTTTTTCATTGTATTTTAAAATTGTCTTTTCATTGTCTTTAGTGTAGTTTTGTAGTTTAGTAGTGTAGTTTTTCATTGTTCTTTGGCTCCCTGTGCCAACCTGTTCTACTTATATTGTAATTGTGTGGCCTTTAAGTCAGGGAGAATCAAAAAAAAGGATTGTGGGTTGCTCCATACCAATATATTATTGCTATAGAAATCCATATTATGTGAGAGTCAAAAGTGTTACTTACTTTTGTGCTTTACTAATTAGAATAAGGATAAAATGAATTCCCTTAAATAGTTATTTTCTGAATAACATTTATAACTTCATAATAGGAATTACGGTAAACACGTTTTCTTTTCTTTTGGCTTAATGGCCTAGAATATAATTGCTGAAGGTACCTGATTGTTTAAAATATTTATATCTCTGGAGTATTTTAGGTAATTTTTTAAAAAGATGTTTGAGTGTTCTCACATATATTCTCTTATTTAAATCAAAACCCCTCCAGTTAGGTACTTTATTATCTTAATTTTACTGATGAGCAAACTAAAGTTTAGAGAAGTTAACTTGCACAGAGTCATGCATCTAATAAGTGCACTAAGCACAAAAAATACTTTGCTATACTGCTACCCACACTAATCTCACCGAGTAAATAAGTATTCTAGATCCTTTAGCTCTGAGATTATAATCTACAGTAATGATCACTACCTTTCAACATCCATAAATCAGTCATTTTAAAGCTCAACCACTACGATTCTCAGCTATTTTATTTGGAAATAAAGCAAACCTGAATTTTTTTCATTATAAGTATTTTTAAGTATTATAAGTATTTCATTTTTAGTATTGTTGAAATCACCCTCCTGTACCAATAATTTTGGCTCCTATTCTTTTTAAGATACAGAGATTGAATTAGATGATAATATAATTGTTATTGTTTGTAATTTGTACCAGATTTTGAGGTTAATCATTTTTTACTGAGGCTTGTATGTAATCATGGAGACACGTCATTGGCTAAATCATTAGTTCTCAGAGTTCTGTTGTTCTTTCTCACTTGCTCATTCATTCAAGTAGACAGCATTTTCTCTCTATGGTTGTTTTCATCTAATATCAAAGACTGCTTTGAAATAGTTTTAGTTCTTATAATTAACTACCACCTTTCCAAATTCAGGAGTGCTTAGTCATTGTTTTGATATATTTGTTTTACTTCATTTATGTCTGACCTGAGGTTTTATTAAGAATGTCCAAATACGGGGGCGCCTGGGTGGCTCAGTTGGTTAAGCGACTGCCTTCGGCTCAGGTCATGATCCTCGAGTCCCAGGATCTAGTCCCGCATCGGGCTCCCTGCTCGGCGGGGAGTCTGCTTCTCCCTCTGACCCTCCCCGCTCTCATGCTCTCTCTCATTCTCTCTCTCAAATAAAATCTTTTTTTTTAAAGTAAAGATTATGAGAATCAGTATATATTTAATAAATCTCACAGAATTTAGTGTTTAATCTTGGAATCCAAAATTTTAACTGATAAACCTCAATTTCTTGCTTTTGAACTTTATATAAAACCAAATAACTTTTCTGTTTGTGTGTTTTGTTGTGTTTTTCTTCTTCTCGTCTTCCCCTGATGTAAGGAAAGATACTAAACCAGAATGTTTTAGCCTTTATCTTAAAGATTATCTGGCCCCAATTCAGGTGAAGAGACTGAGCCTCTAAGAGTTAAATGATGTATCCAAGATAAGACAGTTAATAAGCAGAGATGAAACAAGGACCCAGTGCTTGGCCAGAGGCTTTTTCTGGATCATCTCTGGGTCATCTCCTATCCAGTACTGCATGTGATACATATTTTTATCCCATATAGCAAGACACTATTATTGGCGTTTGGAAATTAGGGATTGGCCAGTAGCCTTTTTCTGTTAAATTACAATGAATGCCACATCTTTTACCATCCATCATAAGAAGCGCTGGTGTTCTTTTTTTTTTTTTTTTTTTAAGATTTATTTATTTGAGAGAGAGAGGGGTGGAGGGGGGCAGAGGGACAAGGAGAGAAATCCTCAAGCGGACTCCCCACTGAGTGCAGAGGCCAACACGGGGCTCAGTCCAGGACCCTGAGATCATGACCTGAGCCAAAATCAAGAGTCGGATACTCAACTGCCTGAGCCACCCAGGGGCCCCTGGTGCTGTCTATCTAAACTTTAGTTTCAAGGTAAATAAGATTCAAGTAATTCAACAGGTTTAGTCTAATAGTATCTTGCCTCTTTAATACTGTTGCTCTGCAGTAACAGGTGTTAAGTTTGATATGTATCCTTCTACATTGTACTCTATGTTCATTTATGTAGGTACGCAGATTAGATTTTATGTTTGCCCATATTAAACACACTAGTAAATACTTTGCAACTTGCTTTTTTTCACAGAATATTCATCCTTCAAAATCAAGAATGACAGCTCTCACATCCTTTTAATAGCCATACAGTATTCCACATTATTGATGTACCGTGATGTAATAAACTGTTTACAAGTCAGGGTCATTCAGGTTGTCTACAACTTTATGCCATTACAAAGAATGCCAGTCTCCATGTCCTTATTATATTTGGACATTCTGGTGCTTCTAATTGTGGAATAGATTCCTCCCAGTGTTCAATTAAAGATTGGGTGTGTTTTTAATAAAGACATTATTTTACCTTTTCCAGCATTGAATGTAACAGCCTCATTAATTGTTGTCATTTTGATAGGTGAAAAATGGTGCTTTTTTTGATTTTGTTTTAATTTGTACTTTTCCATCCACCTATCCATCTGACTAGCAGCTAGCAAATGTTTTCTGAAAGCTTTTAGCATGCTTCTGCTTTTGTGACCTCTGGAAAACATAGTGAACCAAAACAAAGACCCTGCCTTCCTGGAGTTTTTATTCTCTTGAGGTTCAGAATATTTAAATTCATTAATGAAGTTAGCATATCTTCTTCCGCAAATTACATGTTGTTGTTATTTGCCCATCTTTTAATTGGGCTGTTTTGTCTTTCTCATCAGTCTGTTACACTTTTTTAAATATTCAGATCTTTTATTCTTTTGTTAAAAGTCATAAATATTTCCTCAATGTCTCCTTTGTGGCAATTTACATCAAAACTTAAAAATTTTTGTTGTGGTAAGTAAAATATCTGTTCTGTCCTTTTTGACTTCCATATTTCCTATCCTGAATAAAAAGGACTATTTTCCAGTCCCAAGGCTATGCAAATGTTTTCCAGTTTATTCTAAACATTATTTTACATTTAATTTGTTCAGTATATCTGGAATTTATTTTTGTATAAGGTGACAGTATATTCCTTTTAATTTATATTCTTATGCATGGCAAATTAATGTCCATGCAATTAAAGAAAACATTCTTTACTTCATTGAATGAATACTATTGTATGTATTTCAGTTATTTTCTATAGTTTCTTTTCTTACTTTCCAGATCTGTATTTCTACCTACTCTAGCTTTATAGTGAGTGGTTTCCCAAACTTTTTATTAAGAAAAATTTTGAGCATATAGCCAAGTTGACAATGCAATGAACACTTATCATCTAGATTGAATAACTAGTGTTTGCCATATTTGTTTTAACTCTCTATATAAACATATTCCCATATATATTCTTTTTTTAATCTCAGCAGTTGGAAAATAAGTTGTAGACATTATGACATTCCAGCCATAAATATTTAATAAGCTTCTCCTAAGACTTAAAGGCATGCTGCATTATATCCATGATATCATTATCATATGCAAGAAGATTCCATAATATTATGTATAAAACAATCACATTACCAATTTTTATACCCATAACATTGATACATTTTTTGAAGAGTCTAGGCCAGTTGTCTTAGATTGTCTGGGTTTGTTCTGAATTTGTCTGATTTCTTTGTGATGTTACTTAACTTGTTCCTTCTAGCCCTTTTATTTTTTGTAAATTCTTTTTAAAATTTTATTTATTTATTTGTCAGAGAGAGAGTACAGGCAGAGGGAGAGGGAGAAGCAGGCTCCACGCTGGGGAAGGAGCCCAATGCGGGACTCAATTCCAGAACCCTGGGATCATGACCTGAGCCGAAGGCAGATACTTAACCGACTGAGCCACCCAGGCATCCCTATTTTTTGCAAATTCTTAAACTATATATTCATGTCCTTTTAAGCCCTTCCATTCTATATTCAAATTTCCTAAAGTATCCTAAAAATGGTTTTTATAACAAGTGATTCTTTGAGGCTAGGAAGAATTTTTAGTTTCTTCATTCAAGAATGCCCTCTTCTGTTGGTATGGTGAAATGGCAGCTGCTTTCCTAAATGATACCTGGGCAGCTTTCTTCTTCTAATTGTGTTGTAGCATCTTATTTCAGTAGAGCCCTCATCTTCCCTTTCTTCCTTTCCTTTTTCCACCAAGCTTCGAAGGGATACCTCCCCTTTTTAAGTGCTACTTACCTGAGGGTCTTGGGGGGAATCCTAGTTAGAGGTCTGTGTTCCACCACTACCAGGATCTTCGTCCTCCATACAGTTTCCTCTGATTTTTCTCTGTGAGGACTCTATAGTTGACATTGCTGGCCTTGGATGTTCATATTTACCCATTTACTTGTAAATTGAAGTTTGAAGTGTTATTAGTCTTCTCTTAGTTGTATTACAAGTATGTGCTATGGGTAATTTTATTTGTTCTTCTTTTTGGTCTCTAGTTTTTGGAATATGTAGTTGAATATTTGATTTGAATTTGGATAACTACCATTTCCCATGGGAATAAAAATGTATACTATAATTTTTAATATTTAGTAAGGAAATGCTTTTTTTTCTTGATAAACCATTATTTCAGCATTTTGTTGTATTTTAGGACATTATTATTTTAATAGTTTCTACTTTCACCATTGATCTGAATCACTTCTTTGTTATGTATCAAAGTCTCATATATTTGTGGGCCATTTTTGAGTCTCTGTTTTGTTCATTTGATTGATTGTTCTGTTCCTACACTAAAACCTAATTGTCATAATTAGCTTTTTAAATCTTGATAGCTGGTAGGGCAGGTACTTCCTCCCCCATATTCATGTTTGTTCCTAATGTCTTTTGTTGATTGGTATCTTTGTGATTCTGTCCACATTATTTCTTTAAATGTTATATTCACATATGCTTTGTAGTCTGTAACTAGACAATATCTATAGTGCTATATCTATTATTTGTTACCTATGACTCTTAGTGCAAAGTGGTTTGCCTAGTGTATTTGAACTTTGTGAAATTGCTTGAAGGGAGTTCTTCGGGCTTAAATTGGGGATTGTAGAAGCTTTTCTTCAGAGATTTATTGGTGCTCAAAACTGGGGAATCACCAATCAGGGACCCCTCCAGCCTCTCCTAGGTCTTGTCTCAACTCAAGAATTCCAGGTTACTCCTCCCCACCTGTTGGCTGGGGAACCCTCTTGGATGGGAAGAGTTGTAAAGTTACGTTGTGAAAGGGGCATTCAAGAATATGAGGAATTGTTACAGCTATCCTTGCAAACAATCTATTGCAGTTTGTCCTCTGACCACAGTAATTCACATGCCTTTCACATACAAGATACACTCACAGACTTTTCTCAAAAGTTTCAACTCATATATAGCATCAGGTTCAAAGTCCATGATCTTTAGTCTGTATCAGGTCACCTGCGAGGGTTCTCTGGTGTGGCTGCTCTCCATCCAGAGGCCTATGAACTAAAATAATATCTTAACTTGCAACCCACATGCTCAGTATACAATGGTGGTATAAGGACAGAATATCCATAATAGATATTCCATTCAAGAAGGGGAGGAATAGGGAGGAATAGCGTTGGCCTTCAGCTCAGGTCATGATCCCAGATTCCTGCATCAGGCTCCCTGTAGGGAGCCTGCTTCTCCCTCTCCCTCTGCCTCTCCGCCTCTCCCCTCTCCCAGTGGACGCTTCCTCTCTCTCTTTCTCCCAAATAAATAAATAAAATCTTAAAAATAAAAGGGGGGGATGCCTGGGTAGCTCAGATGGTTAAGTGAATGCCTTCGACTCAGGTCATGATCCCAGGGTCCTGGGATCAAGTCCCACATCAGGCTCCTTGCTCAGTGGGGAGCCTGCTTCTCCCTCTACCTGCTGCTCCACCTGTTTTTGCATGCTCTCTCTGACAAATAAATAAAATCCTTCTTAAAAAATAAATTAAAAAAAAAAGAAGGGGAGGAACAGGAAGTTCACTGACATAGCAATTTTCGAATCCAACAGGAACCTGTTGTCAGTTTCCCTTACTTCAGTGATGGTGTTTCTTTGATGAAGGTTTCGTTCTCTCTTGGGGTGTGGTTCTCTAAACGAATGTTTTCCTCTCTTCTTGGTTCTGCACTGAACTCTGGGCTCTGCCTCCTGAAATATTACCTTCTTTTGCCTAAAAATCTTGTATTGCCACTGTGCGTTATCTTTTTCAGCCCTACTTGAAGGAAGGCTCTTATCTAAACTGTCTCTGTCTCTTGGTAGCATTCTTCAGAAGCACTGGTAATGCTCTTATTGGTTAACTCTCTTTAAAAATTATGGGTTTTATATTAATTTTATTGGGGTTTAAGCCATATTTACCCCCTGTTGTTTATCATCTATTTTTCTCTTTAGGGCTAGTCTCTTCATAGTAGCATGAGAAGAACCTGCCCCTTTCCACTTTTGAGACCTGTTCTCCTATATCTGAAACATACTGCTTTACCCTTTGTCTCAGTCACCTTTGTATCCAGCACTTCATCTTATTAGTTGTTAAGGACTAAGTAGAATGACGTTTTCACTTTATACTTAAACCTTTAAGTAATATTTAGGAATTTCTGAGAGTACCTACCCTAGTCAGTCTAGCATACTAGAAATCATGCTATCTCAGGAACGTCAGAAGCCTCTAATCTCCACCACCCCCACCCCCCACCCCCCACCCCCGGCCCCCATCCAAGTGAATACTAGTTTAGGGTGAGTTCTAGAGCAGGGATCAGCAAACTAGGCCACAGGCCACATCCAGCCAACTGTCTGTTTTTGTTTTATGCATGAGCTTGGAATGTTTTTTTAATTTTTAAATGATAAAAATATTCAAAAGAAGAATAATATTGTGTGACATGTGAAAACTATATGAAATTCAAATTTTAGGGTCCATAAATAGAGCTTTATTGGAATACAGCCTTACTCATTCATTTACATGTTGTCTGTGGCTGCTTTCATGCTACAGTGGCAGAGTTGAGTAATTGCAGCAGAAACCATATGGCCCACAAAGTCTAAAATACTTATTATCTGGCCTATTACAGAAAAAATTTACTGACCTCTGTTTTAGAGTAGTTAGACAACTGAGCAAAGCTGTTCTGTTGTGTTTTTGCCCATTAATATCTTATGGTGTGACTGTTAACCCAGTTATATTTAAAGAGCTTTAGTCAAGTTGGAAGCCAGCATTGTTCATTCCTTCAGTGCTGCAGCCTCTACTTGTGCTCCTGCTCTCAAACTTAACTTTATTTAAATGCAGCTCTGCTTTGTGTATACACTCACTGTCCTTTTCTTGCAGTAATATTTGGCATTAGAGCCCATCACTTGTTTTGACTCTCTGCCTATAGTATTCATTCTCCTTCCTGGTGCTAAAAGTATTTTGTAGTATTTTTTAGGTGAACTTTAAATCGATATCAGGAAATGGAATAATGCTTGTGAGAATGAACAGTTTATTCAGCAGATTATTCCCTATTAGGCAAACTAGGATTGTAAAAAGGTTTACTTGCAGTACATATAAGAGATAAACGAGGCCAAGCTCAGCATGTCCTGTCTTTACACTATTCACATACCCAATACGCTCCCATTAGCAAGAGCTTTGCTTATACAAAATGGTTCTCAAAGGTAAGAGTGAGATAGATTGGGGTCAACTATTTAAAACCATGCAAGTTCTTATGGAATTTGGTAATTTCCATGTCTAGGTTTAGAGACCTAATTGTCACATCTGAACTGGTAATAAGGCTGCATTTAGTGATATTTGTAGCCTTTTGTCTCTGCAGCTTCTGCAGGACTTTTAAAAGCCATTTGATTTCTACTTCACCTACCCTCCCCTTTAGGTTATTTGTCCCTACTCATAAGACATAACTGACTGGATATTAAAACTAAGACATTATGATCAGAGTGAATTGTGACTTTTAAAGTTAGACTTTACTATGCATGTTCTTAGTCAATGGCACATTTTTCTGGTTTTATTTGGGATTTGTTCAGATGCTCTGCGTTCTCTTGAAGGCGTTTGACAATGTGTTGTGGCTGGTGGGTTAATGTGTTGGAGTTAACATTTTATTCTACATTTGATACCTTTTGTAAACTGCCCATAAGCTGTAGTAACTCTTCATGCTGATCCCCCCTTCACTTTTTCATTCCTCTGTAAAATTTCTGTCTTCCACACTTGAGCACACTGATGTTGTCAGTTGGCTGTGCTCTGGTACGTCTGCACAGGTCTCCTCCACCAGTGGCCTCCTCCAGGAACCACTTGTTCTCAAAACTTGCCTAGTGGTTCCTCTTGTTACTGTAACAGAGTAATTTGCAAGAAGTGGTATATAACTGAACAGACTATATTTAATGAATGTGTAAAGAAAACTGTTTTTTTGAAAACTGTGTTGAATTTTTAAGAACTACATGATAAGGACAAGTCCCTAAAGAAATTTCTGTTCAGGGATGTCTGAGTGGCTCAGTCAGTTAAGCGGTTGCCTTCGGCTCAGGTCATGATCCCAAGGTATTGAGATCGAGTCCTGCATTGAGCTCCTTGCTACGCAGGGACCCTGCTTCTCCCTCTGCCTGCCGCTCCCCCCGCTTGTGCCTGCTCTCTGTCTCTTTCTCTCTCTCCCTCTCTCTCTGACAAATAAATAAAATCTTTAAAAAGAAAAAGAAATTTCTGTTCAGTGGCCTGGGCTGGGCAAGACAACTACAAAAGTTTGGGAAGAAATTGTAGAAATCTAGGCTTCTGCTTTCCTGTCAGGGAACCCATTGTCAAAAACAATGAAACCCAGGGGTGCCTAGCCAGCTCAGTCAGAAGAGAGAGCTACTGTTGATCTTGGGGTCATGGGTTCAAGCCCCACGTTGGGTATAGAGATTACAAAACAAAAACTTCAAGAAAAATGAAACCCATATTAAGAGATTGATAAATGAATGTAGTATAAGATGTTAAAATAATGTGGTTAGGTATCTTATTTTTTGTTTCTTTGCTTAAACTGATTATTTTCAGTTAATCTGTTATTAGTACTGATCATGGGGATAGGGTCGAGAGTTTTATTGTTATTGGATTTTTTAATAATATTTCGGGAATAACTAATTTATTTACTATTGTAAATGAATTTCGTACAGCAAGAATGCATTCCTGTCTCTCTTAGTTTATTAAATTGTCATTGCTTTTCATTTGTAGTTTTATATTGTCTTACAACTTTGTTACATTTTTCTGTGGTCCATCTCTTATTGCTGTTAAAACTCACATGCAAAAAGATTATCTTCAAAGGTTTTTTTTTTTTGTTTTTTCAGGATGAGGAGCTTCTTATATACCTTTGGAAATCTTTAGCTTTTTTTTTATTAGGATGTTAAATTTTTAAACCCAGTTTTGAAAATAATATTTCCTTTGGTAGATGATAAACCTAATTGGGGAGCTATTATTATTTAACTTTTTAATTGGATAGATTTTTAAGCTAATTATCCCTTAGGATATGCATCTTATGTGGTTGAAATCCATTTCAGTGTGTTAAGTTATTACCATGAAGAAATAAATACACAGAGTTAGAAACTAAGTACCACCTGTATTGGCCAGAGTTCAGTCAGGAGACAGAAGCCACAGGGGCGCTGGGGTGGCTTAGTTGGTTAAGTGTCTAACACTTGGTTTCAGCTCAGGTCATGATCTTAGACTGTGAGATCAGCCACGCATCGGGCTCCATGCTCAGCGTGGAGTCTGCTTGAGATTCTCTGACCCTCCCCCGGCTCGTGCACGTGTGTGTGCTTTCTCTCTCTCTCTCTCTAAAATAAATAAATCTTTAAAAATAACTGTTGTGGGGTTTTTTTTAAGATTTTATTTGTTTATGTATTTGAGAGAGAGAGAAAACACAAGTGGGGGGAGGGGCAGAGGGAGAGGGAGGAATCCCAAGCAGACCCCCACTGAGCCAGGAGCCCTACACGGGGCTCTATCCCACAACCCTGAGACCATGACCTAAGCCGAAATCAAGAGTTGGACACTCAACCAACTGAGCCATCCAGGCTCCCCAACAATTATTTTTACAGAGAGAATTTCATATGAAGAATTGTTAAATGGGTATGGTGAATTAAAAATGCAAAAAGAGAACACTGAAGTGTCATCGAGGTAGCAATTACAGTCAACAGCTCCTACTCCTAGAGCTGAAGCAACAAAATGAGGAGCTTAAAATTATTAAAACAGAGCGGTGGGGTCCTGCAGAGCTGTGGCTCAGACCTTTGTGAGGGAGTACTAGCTGGCTGGTGTCTCTGACGGGCCCTGTGAGCTGGATCAGTGAGGGTTAGAAAAATCGCAACAGGAATCAGGTGCTGGGAGCCTCCTGACAGAGTTGCTAGGGTTTTACAGACAAGAACAGGGAGCCAGAAGGAGCATGTCCCTTCTTCTGTCAGCTTCCATCTTTCCAGCATCCCTATTAACAGAGTTTAGCAGGAAGCCATTAAAATCAGCAGAAAAATGGTTTGCCCAATCCTGGCTAGGCCCAGCATCACTGAATATGAAAGATAGGATTTGGAGCTGAAAGTAGCTTAATTACTGGCTCTTAAACAGCTACTACTTCTTAAGTTTACTTTTTTATTGTTTATGTGCAGTAAAGGAAGATGTGTTTGCATATATAAATTTAATTTTAAGGCCCTCATTTCTTTCACATTTGCTTTCCTGAACACTGCAGCATACATGGATCCTCTACTCTGTTATTTGCCATCATTTATTGACATTTAGTGTCATTTAAAATTGCCATTTACCTTTTTAAATGATTATCTTTTCACCTGTATTTCTTGTATACTTGCTACTGCATTGAATAAGGATAGGAGGGCTCTGTTCTTACAGTTTGAAGTTTACAACTAGCCTACTTTATAGAGAGTTAATCAACCATTGCTATGGACCTTGACTTTTCTGAAAGATGGTGATTTTTTTTAATGCTGTCTTATAAAATGGAATGTCTCTCAAAATTATGCCTTTGTTGATATCAAAGGAGTTATATTTTTCATATTTTCTTTGGTGCTAACATGCTTAAACTTTAAAAAAATAAATTTCCTTTTGATTAGCAGGTGCTTCTAAAGAAGGAGGTGCTGGAGCAGTTGATGAAGATGATTTTATAAAAGCTTTTACAGATGTCCCTTCTGTTCAGGTAAGGATACCAATAAAGTGGCACTCCCCAAGAATATTGCTTGCCACCTGTTCATATAATTACTTTTGTCCCTTTTAAAAATTCTCTTTTTCCTTAAATGACTATGTAAGTAAAATACTTGGCTTATTATTACCAAGCTGTTATTTGTTGGTACAATTAGGTTTTCAAATGATTTTTCTCTGAGGCTAAAATAGAATCCGTAATGAATTATGACATTGCAATGTTCAACTACATCCACTTTTTTTAAGTTGTGATACATTCTCCCTTTTTTTGTTTTGTTTTGTTTTTACCTCCTCCCTTTTTGTCCACTTTATCTCTGTCTCTTTTACAGGCATACCTTTCTCTACCGGGCTGTTGAATATTGGAATTTCTTAGGGGTCAGTTGTGGGCCCTCTCCTCTCCACTTTCTTACTAAGTCATTTCCTTCAGACCCATGGCTTCAGCTCCTGCCTTTACATAGATGACGCATCTCTCTTGAGTGCCAAAATAATTTCTCCACTGTCTGTTTACCTGACATGTCCTTATAGATGTCTCAGAGGCATCTCAGACGCAGCCCGTCCAAAATGGGGCTCATGATCTTACCCTTACAAATCTGCGCTTCTAGTGTTTTCTATGTGAAAACCATGACTTACTTCAGTTATAAAAGTCAGAAATCTAGGACTTATTCTACTGCATCAAATTTCTAACTTAGTAGTATTCACACTTCTTTTGCTTATATTATCTCCAAAAAGAATGTTTGAAAAGTTGTCTACCCTCTCACCAAAGTAAATTTTTGACTTTTCTCTTTTTCTCGTTGGGGAAGGGGGAACCTTAAACTGTATTCCAGAGCAATGCATCATAATAAGATTCAGAGTGGCAGAGGGGCCTGCCTGCCTTCTGAAATTGGGCAGAAGGACTGTTGTGAGGGGAGTTTGGAGGCAGGAAAGAACTGGCTCAGTATCCTGCAGTAGTCATTCTCTAACAGAATGTTATCTTGACCCCCTCCTACCTCCTCACCTTGTCTCATGCCCTGCTCCCCTTTGTACTGTTGTTGGGGAAATTAATGGCTGTTGAAAGTGAAAGACTCTTTTGATGAAGGTATCTGTTTGATATTACTTGGATGGTATCACCAGGACCCCTTTCTCTACCTCTCTCATTTCTGGATTCCTCCACATGATCTTCCCTCATGGTCAGCAACATGGCTGCAACTGTTTGAGCGTCACACCTTCACTGCCCTCTGTGTCTTTTCTGATTGATCCTGTAAAATTTGTGAGAATCCTTCTGATTGAACTGATTTAGATCACATGCCCACCTCTGAACCTTTGTGATGTAGAGAAATAATGTGCACCAATTGATTATGGTTGGGTCATTGGCTCTTCCCCTGTCCCCCTTTGCACTTTTTACTCCTGTGCTTTGGCCTTCTTTCAGTTTCCTTCTGTCACAGAGTCTTTGCACATGCTATTCACACTAGGGAAGGCTAATCTCCCTACTTTGCCTGATGATGTTCAACTCATCCTTTGCTCTCAGTTCAAGCTTGACTCTTTTAACTAATTCACACCTCCCAAATAGACTTTCATGAAACTGTAATTCTTTGACAGTACTTTGTTTGTGGTTTTATATCATTTGATTAATTTTTTTCCCTCCCTGACTGGATTATAAGCTCCATAAGGCAAAGACCATGCCTGTTTTTGCTCACCATAATATCCTTCATGCCTAGCATCGTGCATCCCTGTTATGTGAATATTTAAGTGAGTGAAAGGATAATGGTGTTTTTGGCAAACAGTTGGCTCCTGAGAAAACAAAGCATGTAGCTTTCCTGGCTACAGTGTGGGGGAGCTAACCTAAACCATGTCCTTTTGCAATAGTGTATATGAATGCAGTAGGTACATACCTGAAGTCATTTTGAGAAATTAGGCCTATCATTAGTTCTTAGGATATTTGCATCATGTTTTTAAATGACAAAGCATTTTAAGAGTATATCTAAAGTTAGTCATGAGCAGAGAAATAGCACAAGGGTAACAGGTAAGGAAGACAAAGCATTTTACTTTATTGTATATAATGTATATCAATTTTCCATTAATGGTGCTAGAATAGGAAATAACGTTATTATTTGAAAGATTACTATAAACATTGGGGCATAGTTTTGATATTGCTTATAGCAAGAAATATTAATGTTATAATTTTGTATCTTTAAGATCTATTCTAGTCGAGAACTTGAAGAAACATTAAATAAAATCAGGGAAATATTGTCAGATGACAAACATGACTGGGATCAGCGTGCCAATGCAGTAAGTTTTTTATTTTTTATTTTGTTATCCTTCTCTTTTTTTTTTAATGTTCCAAAAACATGGAAATTCAGTAATATTACTACATGGTATTTGCTTATGAAATAGAGCATATGAAAGCTAACATTTCTTTCTGGAAAACACTTTGAGGTAATAGGAATTTTCTGAATTAGGGTCAGGTTTTACTGTTTCTGCTGATCCGTGGAGCTTATCTTACTCATTTGTTAGTCTCTCCACATGTGCTACTTATTGACTGACCAAGAAAGTGTGAGCTTCACTGATGTCTGGGTGATGGGTTTGTGTGGGTTTACATAGTTGTTCATCAGTAGGCAGTGTTCTCAGTTCTTATAAGGTTTTCCTGTAAAACAGTTCACTTTGCCCACATGCTCGATAATTTCATAGTATTGACATCAATTAATGACAATATATCTGTTTGTCTGGCTTATTTTCTTTATTTTCTCACATATGTCTCTGAATATGATGAATATTTTTCACCTGTGATTTAAAAAGAAAAAAGTCTCCTATCCTTGAGTTAATAATATTGTATCCTAAATTCCTTGATAAAATATTTGATACTTTTAAAATAATATCTACATTGACAAAGGACTGTATATTTTAAAATTTGTAAGCTTGCCAGATTTACATCTGAGGTTCCAGATGTGTCCTCTAGAAGCCAGAGAAAGGGTTCCATTTTTTTTTAAGATTTTATTTATTTATTTGACAGAGTGTGAGAGAGAGAGCACACGAGCAAGGGCAGAGGGAGAGGGAGAAGCAGACTCCCCTGCCAAGCAAGGAGCCCGATGCAGGCCTCCATCCCAGGACGCTGGGATCATGACTTGAGCCAAAGCAGATGCTTAACCTACTGAGCCACCCAGGCACCCCAAAGGGTTCCATTTGAAGACTTCTGCTCTGAGAGTTCTCAATCTCCATTTTGATTAATTAATCCTATATGGCCCTTTGAAAATTGCCCTTTTTGATGCTACAAACAAAAGATTTTTCAGCTTCTCTTTAATAGGAAGTTTACATATTTTAAGGTATTAAAATATTTTAAGAGAAAATGTTGCTCCATATTTGCTAAATATGATTCATTATTCTGTCTTCAGTTCTGAGATTAGTCTGAGATAGAAAGACCTCTGTCATAGGTAATCTATGGAGAAACATGACAAATTAAATGTTGTCAATATAAAACACAAACTCTGTACTTAAGAGTTTTTTGTTGGGGTGCCTGGTTGGCTCATTCAGTAGAACATGAAACTCTTGATCTTGGGGTCAGGAGTCCAAGGGGTTGTGAGTTCAAGCCCCGTGTTGGGTGTAGAGATTTTTTTTTTTTAATGAATTTTTTGTTTTACTTCGAAACAACCCTTTTGGAAACACAGGTGGTCTTTTAATTTTTTTAATTAGAAAAGTGACATGGGCTCATTGTAGTAAATGGAACAGTACAGAAGATTATAAGGAAAAAGTTAATAGTTTACTCCCTATTAAGGAAACAAATGTTTTCATTTTGGAGTATATCCTCTTCTATGTATATGTATGATAAGATAAACACAGTTTTTTTTCCCCACTTCTATAAAAATAAATGAGATCATACTAGATACGTTACTTAATAGCTTGTTTTCATTCACTTTCTTTCATAATTTATGCCCATTCAGTACAATTGCTATAGATGCCAGGTATATAGTAGTTGCTCAGATATTTATTGAATGCAGATCAATATGTGCATATATTTCTTAGTTAAAAAGATACCATGTAATTTATTAAACCATTTCCCATTTGATGGACTTACAGTTTTTTATTTTTTGCTATTTCGACAATATCGCAATAAATATCCTTGCACACATTTATAACAATGGTGTTTTTATTTTTGTAGGTTAAATTTTTCAAAGTGGGGTTGTTGGGTAAAGAGTAGATATAATTTTATTTTAGTGTTGCCAAAATATTTTGAACAAAGATGTTAGTGACTCAGTCTTACTTACAATAAGAGCATCTCTTCTTTCTCATACTGGAAGCTGTTAATTTTTGCTAGCCTGTTGGAGAAAAATGATATATCTTTGTTGTAATTAGCATTCGCTTATCAGTAGTAAGGTTGAGCACATTTTCATATATTTATTTTGCTCAATTTAATATTGGGTTATTTGTCTTTATCTCATTTATTATCATTCTTTTGTATTGTACTTAATATGTTGCAAGTAATTTTTTCCAATCATGTTGTGATTTGTTTGGTTAATCTTGTTTAGGTGCCTTCTGATTTCTCTTCTACCTATGATAGTTTCCCTTATATGCGTTAAGATTATATAACTTGTTACAGAATTTTTCCTACTATTGTAATATCTTTTTTATGGTTTTCATTGTCAGTCCATCTGATTTAGTTTTAAAGATCTCTTTAAAAATTTAGAGAACCTCAGAGTTTAACATGAAATTATATATAATAATGGATATGATAGGTAAACTTTTAGCTTCTCAGTATGTGTGAGCACAGATATGCAAATGTGGGTATCTTTTGATTGATGTAATTTTATTAGGTATGTCTGGTGTTAATATGGAAAACATTTGTCAATCCTATATTAAAAAGTAATGCTTAAGGATAGAAATGGGGAGAAAGAGCTATTTATTTCACAAAGTGTGAAAATATTAAAATACGGACCTGGCTGACTAGTTGGTCCAGTTGATTCTGTACTTTGGCTTATGGGTGAATATAGTTTCCAAATTTGGCCCTTTTAAAAATAGTCTCCTTGGTAGATAGTGGTAATTTTGCCCGTTTTGAATGTACTTATGCCTCTGAATTGTGTGCTTTACAATGTTTAAAATGATAAATTTTATGTTAATGTGTATTTTACCACAATAAAAACTTTAAAACTTACCCTTAAGACTTTAAAATGTACTTAGCTATTCATACGTTACATATATCCATTTTGTATATAACTAAATCTGTAACATTCTTTTCCAGAAAGCTTTCTTTAGTTTGCATGTTTATTTATAAGATACATTTAATGGTATTAAAATGTCTGAATATAGTTATAAAAATTTTTAAATTTTTGTTCAAATTTGGTAACTTTTTTTTTTTTTTGGAATTGACACTCTTTATACCAATAATGAAAATTCTCTTTACTTCAGCTCAAGAAAATTCGATCATTGCTTGTTGCTGGAGCTGCACAATATGACTGCTTTTTCCAACATTTACGCTTGTTAGATGGAGCACTTAAACTTTCAGCAAAGGATCTTAGATCCCAAGTGGTTAGAGAAGCTTGCATTACTGTAGCGTAAGTATGTTCTTTCTGTGATAAGTTTTTTTTATGAACTCATTCAGTGCTCAGTGATTCAGTGCTCATTAAGTAAAGCAGGACAACCCCAAAACAGCATGTATATAATCCAAAATTAATTTTTAATATAAATAAAGAATCCATTTGTGTGATTTTTTTTTTTTTAAGATTTTATTTATTTATTTGACAGAGAGAGATAGCGAGAGCAGGAACACAAGCAGCGGGAATGGGAGAGGGAGAAGCAGGCTTCCTGCCGAGCAGGGAGCCCCATGTGGGACTCGATCTCAGGACCCTGGGATCATGACCTAAGCTGAAGGCAGACGCTTAACAACTGAGCCACCCAGGCGCCCTGTGTGATTTTTTTTTTAATCTTTCTTAACAACACTATATAAACGTTAAAATGTGGTTATATGTATAAAGCCCATGGGTGCCTTTTTGGTCACTAAGTCTTTAAGAAGAAAATTAATGGGTCTGAGAACTATTCAGTTTTCTCTTTACTAATTTGGATATTAAGCTCTCTATTTCTGATATTTTAACAGTTGGAATTATAACCTGGAATTATAATTTATAACCTGGAATTATAACGTGTCATTAACCTATCAAGATTCTAATGTATTCCGCAGGTTTATATTCTTCCAAAATTCTAGTATGGTACAACACTTAAATTTCTTTTACCTCTACTTCTGATCTGTGTACTGTTGTTATATAAGCATTTCTTTGAAGATAGGGAACACAAAGATGCCCACTATTAATATTTCTAATCAAAATTGCATTAGATGTCCTGGTCAGAATAGGGGGAAAAATCCCATGAAATAAAAACTATGAGGGTTTGCTAGAAAAGGAACAAAGCTGCCATTATTAACAGGTGGTATAATTATCCATGGAAAACAACAAGAATATATAAACAATTATTTTAATTAAGGGACTTTAGCAAGATGCTAGATACATCAGTATACAAATATAATTGGGTATCTTTTAAAAGCAAAAATAAAAAAACAAAAGTCTACAAAATGTAACCTTGAGAAATATTCCATGGTGAGAGTTCTGCATCTAGCAATGCTGCAATAACTGGTACAGAGCTAGCTCTCTTGCAAAAATTGGATAAACCATGTGAAACAGCTATTTATAGATAATGGACAGTGGAGGGAGCAAGACTGTGATTCTTGAAAGAAACAAATCAGTTGAGCAGTATAAATCAGCACAGTTTTGACCTGGAGGTACTTTTTGGACCATGGAGAAGAGAGGAAGCACCCAAGGAGAGCAAGACAGTTTCATGAGTTGAAGAAACAGAGACTGGAGTTTCTGAAAATTGGAGTGGTTAAAATTTACAGTGCAGAATCCTGGAGAGTAAAGAGAGAAACAGAGAGCTATAGAGAACTGGATAAGGGATCCCATGAGTCTAGCTGAATATGTATCTGTGCATGTGAAAGGTGCAACTCCCTGAGGATGGGAAAGAACTAGTGCTGGAGGCTATAAGGTAAACAACAGTTCCCAGAGCTCATACGGGCTGGGAGAGGTTCAAGTTCTGATGAGTCAGAATGGAGAAACCTAGTTGAATACCCAGGGCATTTGGCAGAGATCCCAGAAAGGCCATTGTATAGGAATAATACTAAATTAGTTTTAAAGTAAGGCTCCTTCTGATAAACTGATAAAGATCAGGCTGATTCCCTAGTACATCACCTGCCTACCAAAATAAAACACACTCTTTAAAGGAAGACCACCCTATCTAGACATAGGTGGTACCTCCTTGCTTCTGATTTGAGGTTCCTTTTTTTTTTAAGATTTTATTTATTTATTTGACAGAAAGAACACACAAGCAGGGGGAGCAGCAGAGGGAGAGAAGCAGGCCCCCCACTGAGCAGGGAGCCCGGCGTGGGCCGATCCCAGGGGATCATGACCTCAGCCGAAGGCAGACACTCAACCAGCTGAACCACCCAGGCGCCCCTGAGGTTCCTTTTTGCCTGCGCGTTTAGACATTAGAAAACTTGAAAGTATAACGGAACACTAAAGGTCTGAGTACCTCTGTGAATCAAGAACCTGATCTTTTGGAGCTAATTGTATCCCAACAGTGTATTTTAAATAAGACATGAATATATAGAAAGTAACCAAAACTGCAAGCATTGTCAGAACTGTGAGTGATGACAGCATCCTTCTTAAGTGTTCTAACTAAATCATGCAATTAGAGGCTGAATTTAGTAGTTTAAGGTCACCCAACGAACTAGTGTATGATAGAGTTGTATTTTCAGCCCAGAATTCTGAAACCCTACACCAAAGATGTAAGGGAGTATTTCGGACTAAAACGGTAGTGGTACCATTAATAGAAATAGAGATTGTCTTGACGAGTACTAATGTGGGTAAGATTTTGAACTTGTTTGTAAAATATGTTGAATTTAAGATTGATGTTGGGGCATCAGAGTAGAAATATATGATGGATAAAGACTAAAGGTCAGAGCAGTCAGGGCTGAATGTTTTACCTGTCAAGATAATGGTTAAATTCTGACATCAGATGGCTTCTCTTCGCCATTGTAAAAAGATTGTAAAGGGGCACCTGGAGCAGCGTCTGGGCGGCTCAGTCGGTTGAGCGTCCAGCTCTTGATTTTGGTAGGTCATGATCTCAGGGTCTGGGATTGAGCTCCCTGTTGGCCTCTGCGCTTAGTGGGGAGTCTGCTTGTCGCTCTCCCTCCTCATCTGACCCCCCAAAGTAAAAAGTAAAACCTTTTTTAAATGTGGGGGTGCCTGGGGGGCTCAATTAAGCATCCAACTCTTGATTTTGGCTCAGGTCGTGATCTTGGAGTCATGGGATTGAGCCCTGCAGGCTCTGCATTCAGCATGGAGTCTACTTGAGATTCTCTCCCCCCACACACCCCCCACACTCTCTCTCTAAATAAACAAATAAATATTTTTAAAAAGAGAGATATGGTAAAATGCCAGATTTCAACTTTGGACTAGACAAAGGGAAGGAAAAACAAGGAAATGAAGTAATATTTGCACTTCCCTTTCTCTTTTGTTTTTTTGCCATTAGTAGTGGTTAAAATAAAAATTTTAAGTCAATTCAGTAAGAGAATATTTTTAAATTATATAGTCCTACCTATACTTAATATTAAAAAAAATTTTTTTTTTTTTGTCTTCCTTTGTAGACATCTTTCAACAGTTTTGGGAAACAAATTTGATCATGGCGCTGAAGCCATTGTACCTACGCTGTTTAATCTTGTCCCCAACAGTGCAAAAGTCATGGCAACTTCTGGATGTGCAGCTATCAGATTTATCATTCGGGTAAGTTCTTCTCTTCTGTGTTTCTCCTTCACTCTCCCCACTTCTCTGTTTTCAATATACTTAAGTAAGTCATTGGTACTTTTTTTTTAACCCCAAAGGAAAATCACTTTTGAATGACTTTTTCTGAAATAAAAGCAATACTTGGTTATTACAGTTATTATAGAACATTTAAATAATACAGAAGATTACCAAGTAAACATGCTTGCATACAGAATATAATATACACAGGTACATGTACTTGTGTGTGTGTGTGTGTGTGTGTGTGTTTAAAATTATGTTACAGGTAGTAACGGACAGATGTAAAACAAAGATGTTATAGGCAGTGGTATGACAGGGAGATTCTTAGTATTTCTCATCTTCCATATCTTGAATGTGCTCCCAAAAAACAGTGTTAAAAAAATGAATCTACCCTCTTGAATTCTGTTCTTCTCCAACTAATCACTCCAGCCATTCAATATATACTTTTCCAAACTTCTAACTGTACTTATTACAAAATATAAACATAATATTTGTATTTTACATATATATAAATAATATTTTTTAACTTGTTTTTTAAACTTCATTTACTTGGGCAGCTTCCCTTGTCCATCCATATAATTCTTCTTAATGTCTAGATTGGTTCTCTGTTAAAGGACAATAACATTAAATCATCCTCACCATTCTTCCCCCTGAAGTTTATGGAGTCCTTTTTCTCCATCCTTTTCCAACATTGTGTATTATCAGTCTCTTAAAGGCCTTATAATTTGATAAATGAAATATTTTTTCATATTCTACTTCACATTTCTTAGATTACTAGAGACATTAGGCATTTTTTTCCTTTCAGAATTCTTCTGTGGATTGCCAGTTTATACTTTGTACATTTTTTCCTCACTGATTTCAAAGGTCTTATGTGTCCTATAAGTATATTGATTCTGTGTTATAGATGTAGGTACCAGTCTGTCAGTTCTTCAAATATTGTTTAAGCTATTATTTCTTTATATGAACTTTCAAATTTTTATGTATTGAGACAATGCTCTTTTTGTGGATTTTGTTATAGTTAAAATGACCTTCCCCATTTCACAATTATAAGATATTCAGTTGTTTGAAACTTTTATAATATTGCTTCTTACATTTAGATCTAAGTGGATTTTGTTTCCTTGTGAAGGATAGGTATCTAATATGATTTTCCCCCCAAATACAAAACCAGTTGACTCAGTGGCATGTATAATTCAGTCTTTTCTTGGCAATGCCAGCATGTTCACATAATAAATTTCCATTAAGTATATGAGTCTGTTTTCTAAACTCCTATTCAGTTTCTTTGATCAGTTTGTTCTTTCCTAGTAAAGAAATGAAGGTTTGTTTCAATACTGCTGCACCAGAAGGTTGTTTCAGCAGTGAAATCAAATGATTATTTAGAAAGCTATGAATCCTTTTCTGTTTTAGTATTTTTTTAAGGTTCTCTCAATCCAGCACCTGGGTAACTGTGTTAAAAAGTAGTAGGAATTATTGAGATCTTTGTTTTGTCTCTGAGTCTATGGGAGTACATTAATTATGATGTTTGGTTCAGGTTTCTATACTCTATATTAGATTATGGGAATTTCCTTCTGTTGATATTTTTGCTAAATTTTGATCAGGAATAGATGTGAAATCTTATCAACTATCTATTTAATATCTTTAGAATTGATTATTTATCGGGCACCTGGGTGGCTCAGTTGGTTAAGCGACTGCCTTCAGCTCAGGTCATGATCCCAGAGTCCCGGGATCGAGTCCCACATCGGGCTCCCTGCTCGGCGGGGAGTCTCCTTCTCCCTCTAACCCTCCCCCCTCTTGCGCGCGCTCTCTCTCTCTCTCTCTCTCAAAGAAATAAAAAAAAAAAAAGATTATTTATCCATTGTACATTCATGAACTGAATTTTGGTTGGCCATTGTAAATCATTATACTGCTAGATTCATTTGGCTAATACTTCAGTTAAGATTTTGGCATTCGGGGCGCCTGGGTGGCTCAGATGGTTAAGCGTCTGCCTTTGGCTCGGGTCATGATCCCGGGGTCCTGGGATCGAGTCCCGCATCGGGCTCCCTGCTAGGCGGGGAGCCTGCTTCTCCCTCTGCCTCTGCCTCTCTCTCTCTCTCTCTGACTCTCATGAATAAATAAATAAAACATTAAAAAAAAAAAGATTTTGGCATTCATTTTAATATATGAGTCTTTATAGAATTTCGTGTATTATTCTATTATTAGGGCTTGCTGACCTTGGAAGTTCTTTAATGACTTTTCTAGTATTTTAGACTCTGGGCACTTTTGTGTTTCATTTTGAATGGTTAGTTGTATTTTCTCAGTATATCCGTTTCATATAGACTTTAAGAATCTTTGGCATGAGGTCGTATACTGTATTCTCTTAAAAAAAGTCTCTACCACTGTGGTTCTATTACCATTTTTTCTTGTTACAGTATTTTTTTTACACTTGCTGGAGGCAATATCGTTCTTTTTTTATTTTTTAAGATTTTGTTTATTTATTTGCAAGAGACAGAACGAGTGGTGCAGAGGGGTAGAGGGGAAGAGAGAGAGAGAGAAGCCGACTCCACGCTAAGCAGGGAGCCCGATGCTGGGCTCGATCCCAGGACCCAGAGATCATGACCCGAGCCAAAGGCAGATGCCCAACCGACTGAGCCACCCATGCGCCCTGTTTATGAAAGTGCTTTTATAAGCTTCAAATTTTAGTTTTATAGTTTTCAGGGGTGTTCTTCAGCTTTTTTTCTAATCTTTTAGTTCCTGTAAGTTTCTTAATTCCTTTCTTTGACTTGTGTTCTCTTCTTTTTTTTTTCCCTAGATCTTTGTGGTATGTCCTTAGATAATTTGTTGCAGTTTTTATTATTTAATATTATAAGGCTGTAGGTTTTCTTTTGAGTTGGCATTAGCAGCATCCCAATGATTTAGATTTACCAAATTCTTTTTATATTTATCACTTGTAATTTTCATTTCAACATTCTCTTTGAATTACATAATGATATTATTTGCATTTTCAGTTGGTTCTTTTGTTACTCTTGTCGTCCTTAGTATAATTTCATTACATTCTGATCAGAGAATTTGGTTATACAGTTTCTTCTTCAGTGAATGCCTTGAATTTTGTGTCCCAGTACAACCTAAATTTATATAGGTAGTCTTTTAGTACTTGCAGAATATGGAATTTGTTTATAGAGTACTTTGTTCATCTCTAAATCTAGCTTGATATTTCATATTATTCAAAATCTTTATGGTCTCATTTTTTAAAAAGGTACTTTATCTGGCAAATTCTGATTCTAGATTTTTGTCAATTTCATTTCCCCAAACAATTCTTACTTTATGTATGGTCAAAGTTTTTTACTGTTACCATTTTGAAATAGTGTTTTTTTTCCTGTCATTTCTGTTTTCTGTTCATTGTGCTTTTTTTTTTTACCTGTTTCTTATGTTCTTAGAAGTTCCTTATTCTTGATCAGTGTCAAGAATAAAACCTCTGTTTACTTCACTCACATTTTTAAAAGTTTATATTTTATCTCATTCATGTTGTTTTTCCCTTAACCATTAAATCGAACAAAAACATTTTCATTTTCAGCAATTGAAAATTGTAGTTTTTTGGGTGCTCCAAGGTGGCTCAGTCATTACGCGTCTGCCTTCAGCTCAGGTCATGGTCCCAGGGTCCTGGGATCGAGTCCCTCATCAGGCTCCCTGCTCGGCAGGAAGCCCGCTTCTCCCTCTCCCACTCCCCCTACTTGTGTTCCCTCTCTCCCTGTCTCTCTGTCAAATAAATAAAATCTTTTAAAAAAAAAAAGAAAGAAAGAAAATTATAGTTTTTTACTTTCATTCCTGACCATTGTTTGTTAGTAAACTCTTATTAACCAGTTTTTAATTGGTTCTGCATAATTTGTTTGATGTAGTGTGTTCTCAATTTTCGTGCATATTTATCTTTGCATGTCTTATTTTTTATTTTTTATTTTTATTTGAGAGAGAGCTTGTGCACACACATGAGTTGGGGGTGGGGCAGAGGGAGAGGGACAAGCAGACTCCCCATTGAGTGTAGTGCCCAACACAGGCTTGATCTTAGGACCTGAGCTGAAGTCAGAAGCATAACCAACTGAGCATGTTTTGCTTATTTGAAGTGGCTTTTCTTCGCCTTTACAGAAGAACTAAAAAATTGGACCTTAGCTACATATTCCTTTTTCCTCAGAATTGTTTATTTTTCAGGGGCAGCTGGCTGGCTCAGTTGGTAGTGTGTGACTCTTTTTTTCTTTTTTTTTTTTGAATGCTCCAAAGGACATTTCTTTTTCTTTTTTTTTTTTTAAGATTTTATTTATTTTTTGGCGCCTGGGTGGCTCAGTTGGTTAAGCGACTACCTTTGGCTCAGGTCATGATCCTGGAGTCCCTGGATCAAGTCCCGCATCGGGCTCCCTGCTCGGCAGGGAGCCTGCTTCTCCCTCTGACCCTCCCCCCTCTCATGTGCTCACTCTCTCTGATTCTCTCTGTCTCAAATAAATAAAATCTCTAAAAAAAAAAAAAAAAGATTTTATTTATTTTTTTAACACGGGGGGTGGGGAGAGAGCAAGCACAAGCAGGCCGAGCGGCAGGCAGAAAGAGAGGGAGAAGCAGGCTCCCCGCTGAGCAGGGAGTCCAACATGGGGCTCAATCCCAGGACCCTGAGTTCATGACCTGAGCCGAAGGCAGACGCTTAATGACTGAGCCACCCAAGTGCCCCTAGTGTGCAACTCTTGATCTCAGGGTTGAGTTTGAGCCCCATGTTGGGTGTAGAGATTACTTAAAAAGTTAAAAAGAAATTGCTTCTAATTGTTTACTTTTCATTCAGAATTGTTTTCTTAATTTTTTATTGTTTATCTAAGAAGTGAGATACCATTTGTTTCTTTTCTAGAAAAACAAAAATAAAAACTTCAGGAAGCTTTACAGAATTGTCTCTGTGTTAGAAGTTTCCCTACAGCAGGTCTAGGAGTCTTCCTCCATTAGTGTTATCCTTGCACACAGTGGATAAGGATTTCTGACGAAGATGAATTTTCCTTAAATTATGTTAGTTTTCATGGATCATTTATTTATTGCTTCTGTTTTCTTTGTCAGGTTTTTTTCTTCTGTTAGTCTTATTATACAGATTTTGCAACCTCAGTATCATTTATCATTTCTTAAATTTTTTGTCTTTTGCCTTATAGCTGTATATGTTCTCAAGAAAAATATCTTTTAATTCTACTTACATGACAG
Source organism: Mirounga leonina (assembly GCF_011800145.1). Taxonomy (NCBI): domain Eukaryota; kingdom Metazoa; phylum Chordata; class Mammalia; order Carnivora; family Phocidae; genus Mirounga; species Mirounga leonina. The sequence continues at coordinate 1,728,369 of NW_023270268.1, forward strand.
TATCCATGTTGTCATTCTTAGGCTTTACACATCATAACATTGCTTTCAAATTTCTCATTTTTCATAAGCTTGCTTAATGTTATTGATATATTATTCTGTCATCTCAATGAAAATACAAATCAGGTGGTTTTGTTGTTTTATGTTATTTCCTGTTTTCTGTATTGTGTTTGTCTCCCAGAGGACTGCTTCCTTAGATTGCTGTATTTGATTTCTAATTCTTTTAATTCTAAAGAATCTTTGTATTTTTCAGTTATTGACTTGTATTAATACATTAAAATCTAAATCGTCTGACTTGATGTTTGGTTGAAATGCTTCACCTGTAACTATGAGGTTCACTGTTTATTTTCCTTTGGTACAGCTCCCCCTGAATATGGTGTAGTAATAGGTCAGTGTATCTCCCCATCCCTGCCACTGTGTTGAATGTGGGCTAATCAGCAGTAGGGTTTTGGGGAGGTTATGAGAGAGAGGAAAAGGATGGTATGTAAGACCTATATAGTGTGTTGTGACTGGGGAGTCTCCTTGGGCTTTAAGTCCATAGCCGTGTTTGGGGAATGGGTTCTTCCGGGTGCTGTAGGAAACAAGTCCACACGGCCCTTCCATGCTGAGTGTTGTATAATTCTCATTTTGAAAACTTCAGGTCTATAGGTGGTTTCCCTCTGTAATAGCTGAAAAAAGTTTGCACTTTTATTTTGGTTGAGTTAGTTATAGCAGACACAGATGTGATACATATTCTCCTTCAGTGAAAGACTTGTTTTTCCAATACTGTAAGCACTACTGGCAGACAGTTTTTAGCGGCCTCCTCTTCAAGGATTGCCTCAGCTGTAGAGAGCTGCCTTTTCCAAAGTCTTGTGCCTTCCCTTTATGGCCCACATCCAGTAACTGATTAATGTGGAAGGATAAAGTTTTGGCCATTTTAAACTAATTCAAGACTACTCTGAAGGGCCATTTTAACTCCAGAGCTCCCTAATGGCTTTTAGCGAAAATATCCTGTGGCTAAATCAGATTGATTTCTTTGTCTGCCAATTCCTGCTTCCTTCACCACCCTTCCACAGGTGTTGATTCCAAGAGCACTTCTTAATATCCTGTATGGTAGACTTCATGTCAGAGCGTGCTTTCTAGGTAATCCATCTTGTACCATTAGCTCAGAAGAAAAAGTAGGATATTTGAAGCATCAAATACGTATGTTTAGATTACTATTTTATTCTTCTGTCTCCTGTGCACTTTTTAGTGTTTACTTCACTAAAGAAGAGTGTTTAAGAATTACTGATAGAAATCAAAAGATTGGGGGCACCTGGGTGGCTCAGTTGGTTAAGCAACTGCCTTCGGCTCAGGTCATGATCCTGGAGTCCCTGGATCGAGTGCCGCATCGGGCTCCCTGCTCGGCGGGGAGTCTGCTTCTCCCTCTGACCCTCCCCCCTCTCATGTACTCGCTCTCTCTCTCATTCTCTCTCTCTCAAATAAATAAATAAAATCTTTAAAAAAGAAATCAAAAGATTGTATCTGTTGGGCACCTGGGTGGCTCAGTCAGTTAAGCATCCAGCTCTTGATTTCAGCTCAGGTCATGATCTCAGTTGTGGAATCCAGCCCTGCATCATGGACTCTGCGCTTAGCAGGGAGTCCGCTCGAGATTCTCTCTCTCCCTCTCCCCCTCACACTGGCACACGCTCTCTCGTTCTCTCAAATAAATAAATCTTGAAAAAAGAAAAAAGATTGTATCTGTTGAACTTTACCTGAATTCTAGACAGCTGTGGTTCAGTCACAGTAAAGGTTACATTAAAATCACCATTTCCAAGTGCATTCCCAGTAGTTAGATGTGCAGATTCACTCTGCCTACTTGCTTTGATGACTTAGTAGTTATTTTTTCCAGCAGCAGTAGCCATGGCACCTCAGAGAGCATGATAGATGCATGCCCACTCCCTCTAGTGCTCCCTCCCCAGAAATACACTGTCCTAACAGGTCTTTGCAGTTACACAATTAACTTATCTTTCTAATATAGTATTTCAGCCACACCTGCCCTTCTGAAACTATATCATCATTACCGTTACTTTAATTGGAGAAACTGTTTGACAGTCTTAATTTCTTTCCAAATCTGATTTTATGGGTTTTTTTGTTCTGTTCTAATATATCTAAATGCTGGGTTGTAAGGCAAATAGAAGAAGGGATTATATGAAGTAGAAAATATTTTTCAACCTTTTCTAAAACATCTTTTTCAGCATACTCATGTACCCAGACTTATACCTTTAATAACAAGCAATTGCACATCAAAATCAGTTCCTGTAAGAAGGTAAGTTTTGAGGGAAAAAAATTCTTAGTATAGCTTTAATATTGTATTATGATTAATTGTTATTCTGGTGTAAAAATTAGTTGTCACTGATTTCTTGCCTTCTAGAAACCTTAGTAAATTTTTTATCTTATGTCCTATAAGGAAAAAGGAATGAAATGATCATTATAACCACTCACGTTTCTCAGTTTTATCATATTAAGCTTTGATTTCTTTGGGCCACTGATTGCCTGGTTTTCAGAGAGGATGGAGTCTAGAGTCAGGTCTTTGCTAGAGTCCTACAACTGCCATTGAATCACTGTCCTACCTTGGGCAATTTAAACTGCTCTGAACTTCAGGATCTACATATGTTAGTAGGGCTAATGATATTGATCCCATAGAATTGTGAGGATAAAATGAGATAGATACACATTAGTAGAATTCAGTGTAGTGTTTGGAACAGAGTAAATAGCCATATCAGGTCAATCTGTCAGTCTCTCTGTCTCTCCTTATGATTTCTACTGTTTTAATGTCATCACTGTCACCAGCAATACTAAAGACAACAAAAACAAGATTTGTACATTTGATGTTTAAGAAAATTGTGAAGAATCAGGGACGCCTGACTGACTCAGTTGGAAGAGCATGTGACTTGATCTCGAGGTTTTGAGTTGGAGCCCCATGTTGGGTATTCAGAGTACTTACTTAGTTACATAAAGAAATACATACATACATACATCACACATACATACATACATAATACATACAAAAATTGAATCAGGGGTACCTGGGTGGCTCAGTTGGTTGAATGTCCAGCTCTTGGTCTTGGTTCAGGTCTTGATCTAGGGGTCGTGAGTTCAAGCCCTGCATTGGGTTCCATGCCGGGCATGGAGCCTACTTAAAAAAACAAAAAGGAAAGAACAAGAAAACAAAATTGAATCATACCATGTGATTTCACTCATATGTGGAATCTGAAAAACAAAACAAATGAACATTCAGAAATACAGAGAACTAACTAATGGTTGCCAGAGGGGAGGTGGATGGGCAAAATAGGTTGAAGGGGATTAAGAGATCCAATTTGAGTTATAAAATGAATAAGTTACAGGGATGTGTAAAGTGCAACATAGAGAATATAATCAGTAATATTGTTTAACTTTGTATGGTGACAGGTCATAACTACAGTTGTTGTGGTGAGCATTTTATAAGTCAAATCACTATGTTATATACCTGAAACTAATATAATATTGTATGTCAAGTACAATTAAAAATAAACTTTAGAAATAAATAATTTTAAAAATAAAGACATTTAAGTATACCATATTTTATATGCTAATTTGGTACATGTACCCATCTTTTTTGAATTCATATTCTTTTCTTGATCTCAGTTTCTTAACTATTTTAAAATTATGTTGGCTTGATTTATTTTATTCAAAAACCATCTTAAACGATTTTTGCAAGACAGTAGACATAAGAAAATAACTACATTTTTTTATATTTGCAATGAAAGACATTTGGTTCACAACAATTTAAACTATAGTCCTATCTGATCATGTTTTGATATTATTTCTATTGCTATATGCTTATAAAATCTGTTCTTATTCATTTGGTCATTATTGTTTAAATATTGTTTGAGTAACAAAGAAAATTGAAAAAACTCTTTTTACTTGATAAATATGTATTTAAGTACTTTGACTGCTAGGAAGAAGCCGAAAGAGACATTGTTGCCTTTAAGTGATTCAGAGTTTTGGCAATAGTTGTTTGATCACTGATCTCTTAGGTCCGTCCGAGGTCAGCAAATGACAGCTTACTGGTCAAATCCGGCCAACAGTCTAGTTTTATACAGCCTGCAAGCAAAGATTATTTCTTACATTTTGAAGGGTGGTTATAAAGGGGGAAAGAAGAAAAATATGAGGTAGAGACTTGTATGTGGTTCACAAAGCCTAAAATATTTACTGTCTAGCCCTTTACAGAAAAGGTTTACCAATCTCTGTCTTACATTGAGGAAAGTGGTAATTGGAGAAATAGGAATGTGACAGAGAGGAAGAGTCAAGAAATGCATCATAAAATTGCCTTGAAAACGGGGAGCAATTCAGTAACTGTAGGGGAATTGAGTGGGTGTAACCTACGCAGAGATGTAAGCTTGCTGAGCGCTGCAGAGCCATCAGGCAGGCCACTGAGGCCAGAACACATGATAAATGGAAAGTCTCGGTAGGAAAAGAAGCTAACGGGGTGGAGGGGCTGTGTAGGGAGGGTAGGATTAGGTTGAAGTCAGAATGTAGAGGGCTTTGAATGTCTACAAAGAGAAATTTTGACATTGCTCCATACTTTGACAGTTTTTGGTGAGGAGGTAATGTCATCCATCTTAGTTTTTATTTCAGCTGTGACCAATGATTAAAAAGGGACAATGAAAAGTATGGGTTTAATTAAGTAGGAATTCTTATAGCTTATATAAGAGGGGCAGGGTCTGAACTAGAGCTGTATTGATGATAATTGATTGAGGCTTTATTCAGGAAATAATTCAAGTGATTTTGGGTGTAGAAATGAGAATTTGATCATTGGATATGGATGAAGAGGTGATACCAAGTGCTTCAGACTGAGTTCTGGAATCAGAATGCCATAGTTTAGGTCCAGTCACTTTAGGCAAGTTAATTTAACCTCCCTGTTTTCATTTTTTAAACTGTATAATATGGGCTATAAAAGACTGGATTCGAGAGGGTAAGAATTAATTTGTTTTTTGTAGGTAGTGTTTGAGTTGATAGTCTCCGCCTATGTAGGGATGTCCAGTTCAACCATGAACTGCTTGAAACTTTGACTTAACAGCTGAATCGTAGAACCAGTGCTGGAGATAAAGGCCTAGATGTGAGAAACATAGCTAATAGTCACAGCTGAGGGCACAAATACAGATGTTGTTACCCAAGTAAAGACTATGAAAGAGAAGTGGGCTAAGATCAGCACCAACCATGTGAGCACCTATTTAAGGGAAGGTGGAGGAAAAGTGTTAATAAAAGAAGAAAGAGGGAACAACTGTGTCATCAGATGCCAAGAACGAAGAGAAGCTCAAGAATGAGACAGTTGAAGAAGTTGAGAACTAGAGGTCTTAGGAGAAAAGATAGAAATACTTGATTAAAAATTATGCATATTTAAGAAAAGCAGAAATGGAAGATCCATGCCATCTTTCTTGGTCACCATTGTATATCTTCAATTTCTAGTGCAGAGTAGGTGTTTGACAAGTATTTTTTAAATTAAATGGATTAAATTTTTATATTTGACGAACATTTTAAGGTAAAATCATGGGGAACCCTGAAGGTTTTTTGAACTCTTTAGCATAGGAATAGTTGAAGCCTTAAAGTAAGTTAAGTATTTGACAGTTAAGATATCTAAAAACATGTGTTATACTTTAATTCAGAGAACAAAGTTCAGTATTATAGAAGAAACTAATTAACATTTAAATTAATATAACTTAATATGTTATAACACTTGGTTATAATTAACTTTTATTTTTCAGGCGTTCATTTGAATTTTTAGATTTATTGTTACAAGAGTGGCAGACTCATTCACTGGAAAGGTATGCATTGACTCTTCCTTTCCCACTTCCTTCTTCTCCCATTGTCACCAGTTCTTTAGAAGTGGATGGGTTTTGGGGCGCCTGGGTGGCTCAGTTGTTAAGTGCCTGCCTTTGGCTCAGGTCATGATCCCGGGGTCCTGGGATCGAGCCCCACATCGGGCTCCCTGCTTAGCGGGAAGCCTGCTTCTACCCCTCCCACTCCCCCTGCTTGTGTTCCCTCTCTCACTGTGTCTTTCTCTGTCAAATAAATAAATTAAAATCTTAAAAAAAAAGAAAAAGTGGATGGGTTTTGCATTATTTCTCCTTTTGCTTAAAAGTTATTTGTACTGGTTTTCCTTTAAAGCTGTGATGTAGTGTGGCTCCTCTTACTCGGTGCAGCTGTGATTTTCTTCATTTGTGAGTTGAGTGAGGATCTCTTAAGTAGAATGGGGTTATAAAAGGTTAAATTGGGCAGAAATTTTAAAATGTATCTCCAGACAAGTGACCTAGGTTTCCTGAGGTGTAATTAATCAAGTAATAAATGATTTAAGATAGGAGGAGGGCCCTTCTTTTCAAAAGAAAGAGATTTTAAGAAGAGATTCATTGAGAGGTTTCTCTGTACCAGTTGTCAGGTGTCATTGGTCAGGAATATACTGGGTGGTGTCTAATGTAGCTCTGAGATGAACAAGAGTAAAATGTGCACAGCTAGTTGGTCAGTAGCTAGTTGGCTATTTGCATGGTAGTAATTTCAAGTTTGAAGCTTGGGGTATACCTGCATTTACTATTGAATACCTTGCTGATTTTCCATTTTCATGGAAATCGTTAAACCTATTTACAGCCCTTTTTTAAAAAAATAGTTTGTTGTTTAATGTAGGCATGATATAATTCTAAGTTTCCTTTAAGTTCTTTTGTGGCAGCTACTATTCAGTTAGGTCAGATCATAACTAATCATACTATTAGCAAATCATTTCTACATTGGTGGGTTGGGAGAAACCACACCAAAGGGTTTTTTTTTTTATTCATTAAGAATTTAAAATGTGAGTACTATACTTATGTACATTATCTGGACTCCTTGTAAACATAATTATATTCAACTTTTTAATGTTTGACTTGTCAGGAGGAAACCATACATGAATGAAATGTGTGGGGTGGATTATGAGAAATCTTAGATTTATTATTGCGCACTAATCTTTTTATCTCCCCTACCCCTTTGTGACTGATGTGTAACATAGAGGTAGTAAGTATAATTTGTGGTGAAATATAGTTTTACTCATGAATCTAGAGGTGCTTGGGGCACCTGGTTGGCTCAGTTTGTAAAGCATGAGACTCTTAATCTCGGGGTTGTGAGTTCAAGCCCCATATTGGGTGTAGAGATTACTTAAAAATAATAAAATCTTCAGAAAAAATAACATGTTTTGTTTTATAGACATGCAGCTGTCTTGGTTGAAACTATTAAGAAGGGAATTCATGATGCTGATGCTGAGGCCAGAGTGGAGGCAAGAAAGTAAGTCTATAATGTATTTTTGTGACAGTTTTAATGTACTTGGATCTTTACTTTGAAAGGAATTATACTGCAAGAATGAAAATATCACAAGTGTCTCAAGTATTCTACTTGATTAGCTCTTTAGTAATTTCGAGATAGATTTTTCTCCATTAAATCTGTACTAGATATATGGGACCCTGGCTAGCTCATTTGGTAGAGCATACAACTCTTGATCTCAGGATTTTAAGTTTGAGCCCTACATTAGGTGTAGAGATTACTTTTAAAAAAACCTGTACCAGGGGTGCCTGGGTGGCTCAGTCGGTTAAGCGACTGCCTTCGGCTCAGGTCATGATCCTGGAGTCCCGGGATCGAGTCCCGCATCGGGCTCCCTGCTCAGCGAGGAGCCTGCTTCTCCCTCTGACCCTCCCCCCCTCATGCTCTCTCTCTCTCTCATTCTCGCTCTCAAATAAATTAATTAATTAATTAAAAAAAATCTGTACCAAATGGCTAACAGTTGACTTCACATTGTCATTTGTATAATCATCATTATTCCTATTCCATCATAACATCCTCACTTTCATTATGAATAAAAATAGCTCTCATTTATTGAGAATGTGCTAAGTACCTGCTACTGTGGGGTACTTGGTATACATTACTATCTAATCTTGAAAATGATCCTCCAAATGTGGTATTTCTATAGATTGGCAACAGAAGTTTGGAGATTTGGGAGTTAACTCCAGGCCACACAAACTGTAAGGAGCACAGCCAGATTTTGAACGGAGATCTGCTTTTCTCAAAAGCCTACCGGCTTTCCACCAAAACTTGTTAAATTTAGAAAGTATTCACTTGAGGGGTACCTGGGTAGTTCAGTTGGCTAAGTGTCCAACTCTTGGTTTTGGTTCAGGTCACGGTGTTGCAGACGTGGGATCAAGCCTCTCCTCAGGCTCTGCGCTCAGTGCGGACTCTGCTTCAGATTCTTTCTCCTACTTCCTCTGCTCCTCCTCTCTCTCTTTCTCAAATAAATAAATAAAATGTTTTTTAAAAAAGTATTCACTTGATATGTGGTAGCTATATTAATATGGTCTCATCTTCATTCTCAGATGTACACATTTTATGTTAAGCTATTACTTTATGTTCTCTTTTCCCCTTTTTGTTGTTTGTTCATTTGTTTTACAGGACATATATGGGTCTTAGAAATCACTTTCCTGGTGAAGCTGAAACATTGTATAATTCCCTTGAGCCATCTTACCAGAAGAGCCTTCAGACTTACTTAAAGAGTTCTGGCAGTGTAGCATCTCTTCCACAATCAGACAGATCCTCATCTAGCTCACAGGAAAGTCTCAAGTAAGGTCATAGAAATGATATTACTGATTTCTTCCTCTCCAATTCCCTGTAGTTTCTTAAATTAGATGATTGAATATCTGCTTGCTTTCACTTGAAGCCTTGAAAGAATGATAACTGGAATGTGCAGTTGACCCTTGAACAGTAGGGGTGCCTACCCATAAAGTTAAAAATCTGCATATAACTTGACTCCCCCAGAACTTAACTACTAATAGCCTACTGTTGACTGGAAGCCTTACTGAGAACATAAACAGTCGATGGGCACATATTTTGTATGTTGTATATATGTTATGTACAGTATTCTTACAATAAAGGAAGGTAAAAAATATTAGGAAAACCATAGGAAGATAAAATACATTTAAAGCACTGTACTCTATTTGTTGAAAAAAAATCTGCATAGAAGTGGACCCACACAGTTCAGATCTGTGTTGTTCAAAGGTCAGCTGTACTTACTTTTTTGGCCTGTGTCTCAAGGGTTGGATTACATGGTGGTGTAACTTCTTTTGGGGTGAAGAGTTTAGTGATTCAAATTTTGTTTCTGTATGTTCATGTCTGTGAAAAATATTGGGAAACACTGATTTATATACATTTTTTAATAACCCCAAAATAGTTCATACAATAAGCAACCTATTTCTGGGGCATTATAATGGAGGAATGGTAGTGGGGATTCAGAAGTCATCTTCAGAACTCTGACACAGCACTGTGTGACTAGTAAAAATACACTGCTTTCCTGCCTCATCTTTTGCACAACTTAAAACTTTAGCAAATCCCTCAGGGGGGCCAAATTCCCTAGTATCTGACTCACTTCTGTGTAGTTCCATTCTCATAATTATGTTGGCTTCCTCAAACCCTTGCTGCCTTGGTAGCCTTAACTCTAATTTTCTCTCTCTCTAGCCCTATGAGGTTGCTAAAATTTCTAGTGCCATCTCTACTCCCAAGCAGTGGCCTCAAGTATCTGCAGGTTTCCTGACAGAATGTGAGCTTACCCCTATGTAATTCCTGTCCCTTTGAGATTTTGACCCCACAAAGACTGCTGCTTGCCTTGGCAGCTCTCTGATGTGGGAGGGAGACCAGGGTGAGGCAAGTGAGGCAAGCTAGGGCACAAGACTCAAGGAAGCACTCCCAGGGTCTTATGGGTACTAGACTAACATACAGTGACTTAAAGGTTTTCAAAATAAAAGCTTTTTAAATCCGATTTCAGTATAATTATTGTAGGAATAATTAACCAAACTTCTGTTTAAATTAAAACCGGGCGCCTGGGTGGCTCAGTTGGTTAAGCGACTGCCTTCGGCTCAGGTCGTGATCCTGGAGTCCCGGGATCGAGTCCCGCATCGGGCTCCCTGCTCGGCAGGGAGTCTGCTTCTCCCTCTGACCCTCCCCTCCCCCCTCTCATGTGCTCTCTCTCATTCTCTCTCTCTCTCAAATAAATAAATAAAATCTTTAAAAAAAAATTTGTGATAAAACCTTCACTGCAAATGAGCTTTGTTGTTTTTTTTTTTTCCCTTTTATTTACTTTGCTCAAACTTCAAAGTGCCTATGAATCACCTAAAGATCTTGTTAAAATGCAGAATCTGATACAGTAGATCTGGGACGGGGCCTGAGATTTTGCATTTTTTAACATGTTCCTAGGTGATATCTTTGCTTTTTGAGTATGGACTGTACTTTAAGTAGCAAGTATCTAAACAAGATATTTTATCTTATTTCAGTATTAACATCTTTAAACATAAACAACTTTTAAGTTCTGTGAACCTTGAAGTGGTCTGCCTCAGTCTAATAGAATAAGTTTTAAGGGCCAGTTATAAAAACAATACAATACTGGGTTTAATAACCAACTACCAAATTTACAATTTGATAATAATGACTTAAAGAATATTTTTCAATAGCCTGCTGTTAACCTGTTTGGAGTCTTTGCTTCTCTCTTCCCCGCACTTTTAAGATTTATAGATATATTTTCCTAATCCCCTTACATACAAAGATAATCAAAAAAGATACTAAAAGAGATGGTGGATTCTTTGAGATGATTTGAGCTGTTTTGCTTTCTAATCATGTTATCCTCAGCAGTAGTTCTTAGCCTCATTTCTCTTATGCCATGCAGTAACGCTCAGTAGCACTGCTATAGGTGGTCTGATAACCTACATAATAACTGCATGAATTGCCAGTGGCCACAGCCATTATGGCTTAGGTGAAAGAAGCTTTGGTCATGCTGAATTCCCTGTGTGCTAGTGATAACTCTCTCTCTCCTTCTAAGGAAAACATCTTGGAATACAAGTGTTGGAGTGTGCTTTATTGTATCCTCTGTGGTGAGCCCTATAATGGGTGCTGAGGACCAGAGTGAACAATAGCAAGCTGGTTGCCTCTCTTTGTAGAGCTTACAGTCTGTTCATCACTAGTTATTTCATTTTTGCTTCACGGCTAACTGAGATACCACTGATATGTGACAACGACTGTTCTAAAATGATTTGTAAAAGGAAAATTAAAATTTAGAAGTAAACTGTTCAGAAAACTCAGTAGTATTTCATTAATTGTTTTGAGAGGAGTAATAAATTACGTCTTCTTACTAAAAGTCTTTCTTATTACCTTTCAGTCGCCCTTTTTCTTCCAAATGGTCTACAGCAAACCCATCAACTGTGGCTGGAAGAGGTAAACGGCCTTTCTAAGCAAGAGTCATAGCATATTTTACATAGAAACCTAATACCACATGTATATACGTTGTAGCTGTGTTTGTATACTATATACATACACTACACATAATATGTACAATGTAATGTATACAACATATATACATATTATATAGTATACAGCATAATCCAAGTTCTCTGAAGCACCGCTTACCCTTACTGATGCACTCTGTTTTCTCTTGTTTCAGTTCTTTACAGTGCTGGTCATGACCCACTCTGTTGATTTCGCCTATTCGTGGATCATAATTCACAGTTTATAAAACTCTTTATAAAACTGAAAAACTAAAGACCAGAAATTTAATGACTTAATGTGCATTGCCTAAGAGTGGTAGAATCTGCATTATTTTCTGAATAACCGTATCCTGGAGTAGTTCTCCTTGCATTTTTCTGATAGTAAAAAAATAACAGTGCTGCCATCTATTTATCATACAGTGCTTCATTTTCATGAATCAGTCATGAACATCATCTCTTCATCTACAAAACGGTTGTATGAACTTTACAAAGGATAGGTGCTTTTTTCCCATTTTATGGAAAGGCGGAGAAATGTTGAGAAAATTGTCCAAGAAAATGTAGTTGTAACAGGGTTGAAACGGAAGCATTCTTACTTTAAAATACTATAGAGTACTTTCTAGTGTTCGTTTGTACCCTGCTTCCTTTTTGACCATTTGTCATCATGGATTAGCTCGTGATGGTTTCAGGTTTATATAATTTTCATGCTGTTTGCAGTGATTTAAATAACATAGGTTACCTATGCTTTGTTTCCCATAGTATCAGCAGGCAGCAGCAAAGCCAGTTCCCTTCCAGGAAGCCTGCAGCGTTCACGAAGTGACATTGATGTGAATGCTGCTGCTGGTGCTAAGGCACATCATGCTGCCGGGCAGTCTGCACGAAGTGGGCGGTTAGGTGCAGGTGCCCTGAATCCAGGTTCCTATGCATCGCTAGGTAAGACAGCTAACTATGGGGTATTGTACATTGTTTTCTCCCTGGTCTCAGTGAAGTCAGGACGATGGTGATATCTTAATCATTTCTATTTCATTCTTGCTAGTAAAGGATAGTCCATATGTTATAATATGAATCTATACTTAGAACACAATTCTAAGTATTTAAACTACCTTGTTTCTACTTTTTCCATTGTTATCCTGCTAATCATCTTGATCAGAGGAACAGTTCTTGATTCCATGTTTGCCTGTAGAATTTTCATAGTTCTGCACTACTGCCACACTCAACTACTGGTTACTAAGGGAGTTGGGAAGGACATTGGCCTTGTATCCAGCTTCTGTTTCCTTACCAAGAAGTTAAAGCCTTTTGGGGATCTGGGAAAAATGCAAAGCTTAATTAAAATCAAAGTTTAAACATGTATTCCCAAAGCTATTTGGGATAATAGTAATAATAATAATTTATGTTTATCGACTTTATTATAAATTTTTTTCGTCTATCTATCTTTCTCTCTGTCTATTTAAGTAATCTCTACACCCAGCGTGGGGCTTGAATTTATGACCCCAGGATCAAGAGCTGCATGCTCTTCAACTGAACGAGCCAGGCATCCCTGTTTTTATCAACGTTAAAAATTTGAGGCTAGTTATTCATATTGCTTATCTCTGTTTTGTGCTTCATTTTTCTTTCTTTTGGGTAGAACACTAGGCAGGCAGATCATTGGAACACAGTAGGAAGTGCAGAGATATTGGGATGAACTGTTGTACATGATAAAGTTGGCACAACTACATTCAGTGAGGAAAGGATAAATAATTCAGTAGAAGGTGTTTAGACACATGGTTTACAGTTTGGTATAAAATTAAGTTAGAACCATTTTTCACACCATATAAAAATTTATTCCAGATGACTAATGAGTTGAAAAGCAACTTGATGAAACCAAGTAGTTGTGTATTCATCTAATCTCAGGTTGGGGAAGGAATTTCTAAACATAAATGCCAAAAAGCCACAAGGGAAAAGTCCCTCTGATTTAAATATTAAGTGTGAAAATATAAAATCAAGTGGCTGAAAACTTAAAGGGGAAAGAAAACGTTTTTTCACATACTACCAAAAAAGCTAAAATGTCAGCAAGTTTTATAAGTCTATGAAAAATGGGCGCCTGGGTGGCTCATTTGTTAAGCATCTGCCTTCGGCTCAGGTCACGATCTCCGGGTCCCTGGATCAAGCCCCGCGTCCGGCTCCCTGCTCTGCGGGAAGCCTGCTCCTCCCTCTCCTACTCCCCCTGCTTGTGTTCCCTCTCTCGCTGTCTCTCTATCAAATAAATAAATAAAATCTTTAAAAAAAAAATAAGTATTAAAAACAGATGAGCTTATTTTTATAGAAAAATATTTACATATATCAAAATTGTCCCCCCAGAACACCAGAACAAGTGTTGAATCTTAGCTGGAATCATACAAGTGCAAATTGAAAGAGCTGTAAATATAACAAAAAAGTTAGGCTTAGTGCCTACTGCTGATAAAGAATGTAGTTAAAAAGTGCTGATGTGAATTAAACATGGAACACTTTTTCTTTTTTTTTTTTCTTTTTATTTATTTATTTGAGGGAGAGAATGAGATAGAGCATGAGAGGGGGGAGGGTCAGAGGGAGAAGCGGACTCCCTGCTGAGCAGAGAGCCCGATGCGGGACTCGATCCCGGGACTCCAGGATCATGACCTGAGCCGAAGGCAGTCGCTTAACCAACTGAGCCACCCAGGCGTCCCAACATGGAACACTTTTTCTAAGTGGCAATTTAGTAAGACCCATAAAGCTTTTCTTCTTTTTTTATTATTGAAATAAAATTGACATACAGTATTATATTAGTTTCACAGGTACCACATATTGATTCAACAATTCTATACATTACTCAGTGCTCACCACAATAAGTATAGTCACCATACAATGTTATTGAACTCATGAAGCTTTTTAAATGTTCAGAATTCTTTTTTTTTTTTTTAATTTTTTTAGAGAGTGCAAGCATGAGCAGGGTTGGGGAGGGACACAGGGAAGGAGAGAGAGAATCTTAAGCAGGTTCTACACCCAGCGCAGACTCCATTGCAGGGCTCACACAACCCTGAGATCATGACCTGAGCCAAAATCAAGAATCGGATGCTTAAATTGCACTGCTGGGTATTTACCCCAAAGATACAAATGTAGGGATCCGAAGGGGCACATGCACCCCGATGTTTATAGCAGCAATGTCCACAATAGCCAAACTATGGAAAGAGCCAAGATGTCCATCCACAGATGAATGGATAAAGAAGATGTGGTATATAGATACAATGGAATATTATGCAGCCATCAAAAAAAAAATCTTGCCATTTGCAACAACGTGGATGGAACTAGAGGGTATTATGCTAAGTGAAATAAGTCAATCAGAGAAAGACAAGTATGATCTCACTGATACGAGGAATTTGAGAAACAAGACAGGATCATAGGGGAAGGGAGGAAAAAATGAAATGATGAAACCATAGAGGGAGACAAACCATAAGAGACTCTTCCATCTCAGGAAACAAACTGAGGGTTGCTGGAGTGGTGGGGGGTGGGAGGGATGGGGTGGCTGGGTGATGGACATTGGGGAGTGTATGTGCTATGGTGAGCGCTGTGAATTGTGTAAGACTGATGAATCACAGACCTGTACCTCTGAAACAAATAATACATTATATGTTTAAAAAAAAAAAAGGAGGAAGGGAAAAATGAAGGGGGGGAAATCGGAGGGAGAGACGAACCATGAGAGACTATGGATTCTGAGAAACAAACTGTGGGTTTTAGAGGGGAGAAGGGGTGGGAGGATGGGTTAGCCCGGTGATGGGTATTAAGGAGGGCACGTATTGTATGGAGCACTGGGTGTTATACGCAAACAATGAATCATGGAACACTACATCAAAAACTAATGATGTAATGTATGGTGACTAACATAACAATAAAATTAAATTAAAAAAAAAAAGTCAGATGCTTAACCGACTGAGCCACCCTGGTGCCCCCTAAATGTTCAGAATTTAGATCCAGTAATCCAGTGTTTATAGATAATTATGCCAAGAAATAAAAAAGAATATTCATCACATTTTTAATAATAGATGTTATTAGAGTCAACCTTGATATGTAACAGAGGGGGTATGATTGAATTATGATATGTTCTTGTAAATACTGTGCAGCCATTAACAAATAATATTTTCAACAAAGATCAAATGATACTGTCAAACAATGTGATAATTTCATCATTTTATATAAAATTATACATAGATAAATACACATACTAGACAAAGATATTATCAAAGATGTCAACAGTGGGTTGTTTAGTGCTTTTAATTTTCATAAAACTTTTCTGTATTAGAGACATTACTTTGCTAGGAATGCAGTGTTATTTCAGTATATGAAAATGAACCAACTAAATACACTTTATTAATAGAATAAAGGACAAAAACCATGTAGTTATTTCAGTAGATGCAGAAAAGGCATCTGACAAAGGCCAACACCTTTTCCTGATAAAAAAAATAGTCAACAAACTAGGAATAGAAGGGAAATTTGTGAACCTGATAAAGACCATCTATGAAAAATCCATAGCTAACATCATACTTCATGTGAAAGAGTGGATGCTTTCTCCCAAGATCAACAACAAGATAAGGATGTCCACTCTTTATTTTTTATTTTTTATTTTTTTGGCTTGGTTGGACTTTTAAAATCATTTTTTTCTTTTCTTTTCTTTTATTATGTTAATCACCATACATTACATCATTAGTTTTTGATGTAGTGTTCCATGATTCATTGTTTGCGTATAACACCCAGTGCTCCATGCAGTATGTGCCCTCTTTAATACCCATCACCAGGCTAACCCATCTCTTGCCCTTCCTAATAACATTACCATGGAGGTTCTAGCCAGGTCATTAGTGCAAGCAAAAGAAATGAGATGTATCTAGATTGGAAGAAAAGTAAAACTGTCTGTAGTTGCAGAAAACATGACCTTATATAGAGAAAATCCTAAGGAATCCACAAAAAAACTTTCAGAGCTTAGTAATGAGTTCAGCAAGGCAGCAGAGTACAAGATCAATATTTAAAAATCAATTGTATTTCTAAATGCTAGCAATAAACAATTTGAAAATAAAGTAAGAAAATGATACCAATTTATAATAGCATCAAAAATAACAAAATGCTTAGGAATTAATACAACAAAGGAAGTGTAAAACTTCTTTAGGAAAAATCACTTCTGTGTTTCTTCTTTACTCTTAGACTCATAATACTGCTGACACCAGATTTGTTGGTTTTCCACACCAACCAGTTCCCCTACACCAGCTGGGTGTCCTACATTTCACTTCAGTTCTGACAGTAACTATAATTAGCACAGACCTCACAGATTAAGGGCTCAGTCCTATAAGACTGCCCATGCCTGTCCCCAACCCCACTCTTCAGACATTAATTGCAAATCCAGGTTGTCACCAGTGCTTTTGACCAAACTGACTATAAATCAGAGGTTCCCATAACCTCCTCCTGAGGTTCAATTAATTTGCTAGATTGACTCAGAAAACTCAGGAAAACAGTCTACTTACTAGATTACTGGTTTATTACAAAGGACTTGTAAAGGATTTGAATGGGCAGCCAGATGAAGAGATACATGGGGCAAAGTCTGGAAGGGTCCTAAGCACAAGAGTTTTTGTTCCCATGGAGTTAATAGTGTGCCACCCTCCTGGTACATTTATCAACCCGGAAAGTCTCTGAACCTTGTACTTTTGGGATTTTTAGGGAAGCCTCATCACATAGGCATGATCAGTCATTAACTCAGTTTTCAGCTTTTCTTCCTCTCCCAGAAGATGGAGAACGGCTAAAAATTCCAAGCTTCTAATCATGGCTTTTCATCTTTCTGGTGACCAGCCTCCATTCTCTCCAGGAGCCCACCAGGAATCACCTCATTAAAACAAAAGACACTGCTATCATTCAGGAAATTACAAGGGTCTTAAGTCAGGGTATCTGTGTCAGGTACCAGGGTCAAAGACCAAATAGTAGAACAAAAAAGATACTCCTAGTGCTCTTATAACTTAGGAAATTATAAGGGTCTTAGGAACACTGTATCAGGAACCAGGAGACAGAGAACCAAGCGCAAAAATTTTATATATATATAATTATTTTCATACTTGTTCACCGAAAACTACAATACATTGTTAAAATATAAATTAATGGAAAGACACCCAGGTTCTTTAAAGACTTACTACTGGGGGCACCTGGGTGGCTCAGTCGATTGAGCATCTAACTCTTAGTTTCAGTTCAGGTCATGATCTCACGGGTCGTGAGATCAAGTCCCGCCTCGAGTTCTGTGCTCAGCAGGGACTCTGCTTGAAATTCTCTCTCCCTCTCCCCCACCACACTTGCTCACTCTCTTTCTCTAAAATCTTTAAAAAAAATAAAGACTTAACATTGTTAAGATCGCAAATTGACCTATAGATTCAATGCAATCCCTGTCAAAAGTCCAGATGTCTTTTTATAGAAATTGACAAACACATCCTGAAATCCGTATGAAAATGCAAGGAATCCAAAGTAGATGAAACAATTTTGAGAAAGAACAGTCTTGAAAAAGTTGGTGGACTCACACTTTCCAATATCAAAACTTACTCAGCACTACAGTAATCAAGTCTCTGTGGTACTAGCATAAGGATAGACATATAGACCAATGAAATGGAGTTGAGGGGCCAGAAATAAACCCATATATTTATGATCAGTTAATTTTTTCACAAGGGTGCCAAGACCATTGGGGAAAGAATTCTTTTCAACAAATGGTGCTGAAACAACTGGATAGCCACTTGCCAAGGAATGAATTTGGATCCCTATCTCACACCATATCCAGAAAGTTAACTCAAAGTGGATCAGAGACCCAAATGTAAGAGCTAAAACTGTGAAACTCTTGGAAGAAAACAGGTGTGAATTTTTTAAGTACTGTTTTCTTAGATACTACACCAAACACACAAACAACCTGAGAAAGGATAGATAATTGGGTTTCATCAAAATTTAAAACTTTTGTACTTCAAAGGGCACCAACAAGAAAGTGAAAAGACAGCATAGAGAAAGAGAGAGAGAACATTTCAAAACACGTGTCTGATATTAGGGACTTCTGTTCCAATTACATGAAGAACTCTTACAACTCAGTAACAAAGACAATTCAATTTAAAAATGGGCAAAAGATTTGAATAGACATTTCTCTAAAGACAATGTACAGACCACCAGTAAGTGCATGAAAAGATGCCTAACGTCATTAGTCATTAGGAAACTGCAAATCAAAAGCACAATAAGATACCACTTCACATCCATGAAGATGGCTGTTACCAAAAAGATGGACAATAACAAATGCTGATGAGGATAAGGAGAAATTAGAACCTTCATGCAGGGCTGATAAGAATGTAAAATAGTGGAGCTGCTATGGCAACAGCTTGGGAGTTTCTCAAAAAGTGAAACAGAGTTACCAGGTGACCAGCAGTTCTACTCCTAGCTGGTATATCCAAGATAATATGAAGGACATGTTATCATAAAAATGTGCACATGAATGGTCGTAGCAACAGTATTCATAATAGCCGTGGAAACAACCCAAATGTCCATCAACTGGTGAATGGTTAAATAGATATGTCCATACACTAGAGTGGAATATTATTCAGCCATAAAAAGGAGTACGTTACATAAAAGTACTAATGCATGCTTCAAGATGGGTGGACATTATGAAGTCAGACAAACAACCACTTACTATTTGATTCCACTTACATGCAGTGTCTAGAATAGATGAATCCACAGAAACAGAAAGTAAATTAGTTGCCAGGGGCTGAGAGTCAGGGGAATAGGGAGTGACTCCTAACAGGATTTCTTTCAGGGGTGATGAAAACTTTATGGAATTAGTGATGAGGGTTGTGCAACCTGTTAATATACAAAACACACTGAATTGTATAAAAAGGTGAATTTAATGGTACATAAATTATATCTTATCTTTTAAGTGGGGAAGAAACAGGAAGACATAAAACCTATTTATCTGGAGTCTTAAAAATGTGATATTTAATATCTATTATTTTTATTACCAGAAAAATACAATATTTGAAGTGTTCAATGTGAACTAGGAAAGAAAGCAATTTGTAACAATATTTTTTTTGCATAAGGAGGTCTATAATAGTGCTGTGAGATTGACTTAATTAGTTTCTTTTGGTTCTTTAAGGTTTGAATTGCACATTTACTTCATTACAGAAGGGAAAGGTGTCCCTCTGTCCTCTTTATCTGGTCCATGTTTACACTCAAGAGTCAATGAACTACTTGCCTTTGGCTCTTTCCAGGGCCTAAATAATGGATTTTCTCATTCTTCCTCTCTTTATTTCTTTTCTGTTTCTCTATTCCTTCTTCCTTTCTTTGTCTCTCTCCCTCTCCCCTCCTCTCCCCAGATGCCTTTCTTTGTTTCTCTCCTCTCCCTAGATGCCTTTTTATAGAAATTGACAAATACATCCTAAAATCCGTATGAAAATGCAAGGGATCCAAAGTAGATGAAAAAATTTTGAGAAAGAACAATCTTGAAAAAGTTGGTGGACTCACACTTCCCAATTTCAAAACTTACTCAGCGCTACAGTAATCAAGTCTCTGTGGTACTAGCATAAGGACAGACATGTAGACCAATGAAATGGAGTTGAGGGGCCAGAAATAAACCCATATATTTATGATCAGTTGATTTTTTCACAAGGGTGCCAAGACCATTCATTGGGGAAAGAATTCTTTTCAACAAATAGTGCTGAAACAACTGGATAGCCACCCCCCTCTTCTGCCTCTCTCCTTCTGTTATCTTCCTCCCTCTCCCCACTCCCCCCTCTCCTCCAGACAGCTTTCGTATACACATGTGACTGATGTACTCTGCTTTCTTCTACTTTGAGCCTTGCTTGTCATGGCTGAACGTTTATGGATCAGAGGGAGTGTTCCATTGTTTTTCAGCAAACACTTAATGAGCACTTAGTTTTTGCCAGGCATCCTACTAGGTAATGGAGATCCAGAAATAGATGCTTCTGTACTCAGAGTCTCTCAGTCTAGTGGTAGATTGCTGAAGGATGAGCAGCTGAAAATCTTGTTGCATTTTATGCGTTTAGAATTTGAAGTCCCAGTGAGACATCAGACTGGAGGTGTTGAGGAGTCACAGTAGTATAATGAGAAAGAGAGAGAGACAGTGGCATCAAGATAGCATGGCAGTGGAACTTAGGAGAAAGATCTGTGCTTGTGAGATTAGATTTGGAAGTCATTAGAGACTTTTCTTACTATAATCTTGCAATGTTAAACTTAGTACATTACTTAAAACAGTTGCTACTGGGTTTTTTCTCCCAGTTCCTTTGGGAATGAGGAGAATGGGGAATGGGGATATGATGAGTGTTTGATTTCAAGAAACTCAGAAGACCAAAGCAAGAGGTCTGCCTGATGATGGCAAGGGTCCCAAGTTGGGATATGGGCTTTACTAACTTCTCACTCTGGGGGAGTGAAAATCAAGTTCATTAGCGATTCTTTGTATCTTTTTCTCACAAAGGAACCTCATCTTGTTTAAATCTCCTAGTATGTTTTAGTTGAAAACAAGTTTCATATACATGTCTGTGCTATGAATTCTGTCGTCTTAAAAATAATGTTCTAGGGATTATAAAATCATTTTTCTAATATACTAAGTTTTCCTCTGTTCTTTGCTTGCTCTTTCATCAAAGAGGATACTTCTGACAAGATGGATGGTAAGAACTTTTCTAATTCTACAGATTTTTACAGCTCTTGGATTCTATATAATGTCTTCATTCTCTTTTTGAAAATAGACTGCATATTTTGCAGCAATCTGAATGTAAAAATGACTGTGTAATTCTCTAAATTTTGGGTTAGGCATATCCATTTTTGGGTTTCCTAGTCTATTCAAATATTAGGTTACTGTTTGTTGTGAGTTAAATCAGTTATCTTAATTTTTTTTCCTTAGCTCATAGAAATATTCTTGATTTCTTAAGTCTGTCTCTGAAATAGAATCAGAATCAGAAGAATGCAACTCATAAGGCATTTGATAGAACTCTTTAGTTTACTAACTGTGATAGAGAGACAAATGAGATATTTTACAGATTCATATGGTTATTTGTGAAAACAAAGTGCAAGTTACAATGCTGTCTTTTTAAGAGTAAGTTTTAAATGAACATTTATTCAGGACTGAATTTTTAAGTTTTAATTTCAGTATTCAAGTGATTGTAGCTTATCTATAGTTGCTTGGATCAATGTGGTATTTTTTATCTGTATGGTATTTGTCAAATACTACATGGCATATTATCTACATTTTCCCTTCACTTCATCAGATACCATAATGTTGTCTAGGAACTTGAGCTTTTTTTTAAGAACTTGTAAGAAGATACTGAATCTATAAGTCTTAGTATGAGATATAGGAAAGTTGGAGAATTATATGTTTTTCTGTCAGTTATTACATAGCTCTCAGACATATCTTCCATTCTGATGAAATGGGAGATTTATTTAATCTTGGGTTGGGTACATGACTGTTATTTACAGTGTCTCTATGTTCCTCTGTATGTTTAATATATTTCATAAGTTAAAAAAATTATTGAATGAAATGAAAGCCCACCACAAGATAGTTTCTGTATTTTAAACCCTTTATGGTATCACTTCTCACACTGAAATTATCTGTCCTTAAACTATTCTCACTTTCCAGATTAAGATCTTTTCTTGTTTGGGTCAGAAACATCAATCTATTTGAAGAATCATCTGTGTCACGTGATGTGTTACTCCCACTGATGTTCAATCCTATGTTTAAAAAAATCTGTATATACACATACAGAGATATATCTGTTATTGCCCTTTAGTGAGTTGTGATATTTTCACTTGTTCATTTCTGCTACTTTTCATTGACATCTTAGGGAGCATACATAAATGTTGAGTAAATACATGATGGATTGATAGGTCTTTGTAATGCTGTAATGAAAATACTGGGTTAATGAGGCCTACGTCATGGATTTGACTCCCATGTTTATCAGTTAGCTTTTCTAGTTCTTTTATGGATAACTTTTTGAAAATGCACAGAAAGTATTCTTATTCTGTAAAAACCTCCATTTCAGAGAGAGTAATGACAGGGTTACATCTTTCTTGAGTGATTAACTTCTATAATTTTCTTCACCATTTCAAATTTTGAGTATGAAATGTAGCAGATAAAAGAGTTATGGAATTTTGCCATTTTCATTTGTTTAGTTTTAACCTTTTCTTGTGCTGTGAGTCATTAGATGACCTCAAAGACTAGAAGATATTTTTTTTCACTCTTTCATTGTAGTCTTGGGTGGGAGGTGTAAATAGGTCTTAATATCAGCATTGGCAGAATTTGATGAAATGTTGTTATTTTATTTCTCTTATTTAGGAGCAACATCTGAAGATGGTAAGAATTATACATTTTGTTAGTAACACAAATACCTCTACGTTAATATTTTCATTAGTAGGAATTAAATATTAAACACTAAAATAGGCTAATTTTTTTGCAAAACTATATAATTTGCCAACTGTGATAGCTTCTACATTTTATGTTTGGTTGCGTTAATTACACATGTGAATTTTTTTTCTTTAGTTCTTCATCTGGAGTTTTGCTTTGTATCTTGGATCATCTCATGCTGGAAAAACATAATTGCTTAACATGTTTAATAATATCTAGTATAAAGTTAGTAAATAGTGTTTTTTCAGTAGCATCATTAGTGCTTTTCTTTATTTTTGTGGTTTTGTTTTTTAATTTATGCTAATTCATTTATACTTTGGGGGAGCATGCTCCATTGCTTTATCATGGGAGTTTAAATACATTGATTTAGGCCGCTTTTAAGTGTGTCTTTGATTTAGAATCAGTGGAGAATTGCATATATGATTTGAATTTGGGATTACAAAAAACTTGCTAGATAGACTACTTTATTGAGCCAGTTTCCTTTAAGAAAATAACTGTTTATTGCTTTTGAATTTGTAGAAAGGAAAAAAATTTAGTTTTTTAATTTATATTGCCTGAAGGCTGTCTTATTAAACCTGTGATTTTGAAACACACTTCTTTTTCTCCTAAGTTTTACATAGATGACTTTTTCTCGTGATATAAAACCAAGTGTATTTAACATTTTTAGTCTCATACTTACTCTGATATAGTTGAAATATTTCATATTTTCCATACCAATTGGAGTACTCTAAAAATGGTTTCTGGCACTGTAGCAGTATAATTTAGAACGATAGTATCAGAATAGTTATCCTAATTTCTTTGTTATATTGGATAAATTTTCCATTTCAAAAATAATAATTTTGTCTTTCTGTTTTACTTCTTAGTTGGGAGAACATTGTATCCTACTCTAAACAGACTCTAAAAGGGTGAAAGGCCTGAACTATGGGCTTATTGAGGGCCTTGAAGAATTGAGAATGCTAGACTCACCAACTAGACTTCTGGTTTTGCTTCTGTTTTATTCCCGGTTTTTAATCACTCTCTTATCTTCCCTCACTCATTTCTTAATTTTGTAATTTCTCCTTACTCTTCATTTATTTTTTCCTAATTAATATAGCCATATCAGGCCAGCCAGTATAATGATTGCCCCACAAATTGTACCTTTTAACTTAACAGGATTCTGAGCCCTTCTTCATGATTATATTTAGTATTCGTTCTGATTTGATATGGTTGAGACTGCTTGAGAACACCGTAGTAGCTACCAGTAATATATTTTTGTTTTTACTAATGACACCTAGGTACTTTGATAAACATTATCTCCTTTGGTTCAAAATTCTAAAAATAAATGTGGCTTGGTTTTGTGGAGGGGGATGAGGCAGTGGTAAAGGAGAAGGGAGTATGCTGAGAAAAGTGCCAACTCTTATGTGATTGGTATTTCCTCAAATCATTTTATAAATGAAACTGGTTGGGGGAAGAGAATAGTAAATGTGTCCATATCTGTCTGTAGTAATCTGATGTTTAGCACAAGATAAAAATACTAAATATTTAGCTAATATTATCTCTTCCTGCAAATCCCTTTTAGAAGTATATTTTCAGTCAAAAGAATTATTTGGGTTGTTGTTTCTAATAAGATTAGGCTGATACTTAAAACTATAGACTGTATTTGAGAATAAACTAAATTTTATGGAAACAAATTTTAGAATTGGAACTGCCAATTAAGAAATAAGTATCATGCCTGTCGTAATTATGTTAATTATGACTCTACTAGACTAATAATATCAAACTAAGAATGGAAATCTTTTAGTTTGATTTTATTTTTACCCTTGAAGGAAAGTTAGCTTAATGGTGCAACACATAGAAAGCAGTATGTATGCTAAAATTTTTTAGGAGAAATATCACCTGTCAGTGATGGTTACATTGTTACAAAATTTAACAGTACTTAAAAAGCACACCCAATTAGAAATTACAGTGAGATTTTTTTCCTCATTACTAAATATCATTATAGAAAAATGTCTTTAATTATGTAAATAATTTTATTCCTTAGGCCGGGTGAGAGCGAAGCTTTCAGCACCACTTGCTGGCATGGGAAATGCCAAGACAGATTCTCGAGGAAGAAGTCGAACAAAAATGGTGTCTCAGTCACAGCGTACGTATTGCCTGAGTTTTCCTGCATTTGTAATGCACTAGGATAAGTGTGTTGCTTGTATATGACTGTATTAGGAGATTGACCAGTGGATAAAGACAAAGCTAACTTCAAAAAAGACAAGCCACATACTGAGTTCTTGTTCTGTACTTTAGGTTCATCATCACCTGACAAAAATGAAGGTATTTTTTTTTTCAATGTTTTGGATCAGTTGTTGTGCATGTTTTGGAATTTTTTTGAGTGAGTGTTGTCTTGTCTTTGGTGTGTTACTAGGGCTGCATCATTGATATCCGCCACTTAGAAAGAAAAAACTTCATCTGCTGTACAAAGTTTTGCATGGAGATATTTTAAGTAGCACAAATCTCTTAGCATTAAGGTTTTCACAGTCTACTCAGAAACTTGCAAATGTAGAAAATTGTGCTTTTTAGAGGCAAAATAATTGCCATATGTTAGCATCTAATCTGGTTGCATCTAGCTAATACTATTCAAGGACAGACATGTGTGTCTTCATACTCTCCCAAAATCTATTAGAATACAGTTAGCATTTTTGGCAGGTGTATACTGATTCATAGTGAGGAAACACAAAATGACCAGTTCTATTATATTTCTTATTAAATTTAAGATTTATATTTTTACTATTTCATTGGAAGCGGAGTTCCTCATAAGCACAATTATTAAAAAGCACAATTTTGAGGTCTAGGTAAAATGAATGATCCATTTCTACATGTTCCAGAATAGTAACCCATACATTTATGGCATTATTAATTTAAGAGTTTGTTCCTATTCTTTCTTTATCAAGAGATTTTCATTAGCACTTAGCTCTAAAAACAGCTTTTTTTTTCCCTAGGGAAGTAATTTGGGTGTTATTCTACATACTTGGCTATTTTGAAAAGAAATATATTTAACTATCTTCCACAGTCGTGTAGGTGATTTATCAAGATATAGATGTCCTAGTTGTCTGTTTTTTAATTTGATTCCCAAATCTTGGAATCAGGGAAAAGAGCTGGGCTTGGAGGGGGCCAGGTGGTGATTACACAAGTCCTGCCAGCAGGTTCTCCTTTTCTCCTCTTTCCAGAGTCAAAAAATCCAGGCAGAGAAATGATGGGAATATTCAACAAGAGCCCTAAAAATGAGGAAATCCTTGGTAAAATTGGTTTGCAAATTGAGGATTATTTATAAATAAGAAAAAAATGGAAAATGCCCTCTGGGTAAGGGCTCTTCTTCCAAATTCCAAATTAGGAATAGATCATATCGCATTTTCCCCTGATCTTCTGTATTTTTAATTTTTTTTCTGTATTTTTAGAGTAATTGTTTTAAGTAACTCAATCATTAGCAGTTGTAGCATAGTTGCTTAGAGGTTTGCTACTCCAAATGTAGCATCAGAATCACCTGGGAGCTAGTCAGAAATGCATAATTTCATGCCACCATAGATGTCCTGAATTCAATCTTTTTAACAAGATCAGCAAGTGATTTGTGTATAATAAAGTCTCAGAAGTATTTGATCTGGATCATGGACTCTGGAGCCATATTACCCATATATGAATCATGGCTCTTCCAGTTTACTTAAAGTTGCTGTGTTTCTGTATATTTATCTATAAAATGAAGAGGATAATCTCAGAGGATTGTAGTGAGGATTAAATGTTATATTTTTATTCCATTAAATGTTATATATTTAATGTACCTTAAGACATACCTGGGCCCAGAATAGGCGCTCTATATTTCAGCTGATAAAATTGTCCTCCTTGTTGTTATTAACCTAATGTCAACTGAATTTTAAACTCCTGTTGTATACTTTTGTACCTTGTTACGTTTATGGCCTTCAGGAAACAACGAAATAAATAATGATAGGAAATTTAAAGCATAAAGAAGAATAAAGATAGCAACCTAAAACTGTCTCTATCCAGTATCTTAAGGATAAACTTTAATTTGATGTGAGCTATTTTATTTAGTTCTTTTCTAAAGTAATACCAAGACAGAACTTGTGACAAAGATTCAAAGTGCTTTGTGTATGGTTTTCTAATATATTACCTAAGGACTTCCCTTTTAGGTATATTGTAATTACTGATCACTTCAGTAAGATTTAGAATAATTTTTTTATATTTGATTTTTCACTTTGAAACCCAGTCTACAATACTTCAAATCCTCTCCTGAGTATGGGAACATAATAATAGGTTTTTTAGACCTGGTAGGATTTTAAAATCAGAAGACTTTCTCACTATAAAATCCCTTAGGTTTTAAATCATGTTGAAGAAGTTTTTGTTTGTTTGCTTGCTTATTTATTTGAATGACTGTATATTCCATTCCAGATTCTTTTGAAAAAAGAAATTGTGGCCCTGTACGATTTGATGCAAGTTTCTTTACAACATATTTGCACAGAAATATTGCTATGACCTCTGTCTTCACTTTGTTGTGAAGTAATTCATTAGAGTTTGCATGATCTTCCCAAATTTTTATATTACCATTTAGGAAAAAAAAAATCCCTTGGGTCAAAGCAGGTGTGTTCTGATGACTAACCAAAATAAATAAAAGCAGACCCAATGGAGAGACTTCCAGATTTATATTTACATAAGGATGGTGTCTTTTGTTATTGTTGGTAGTGACTGGTTGTGTACAAATGGCTGTACTACAGCCTGTCAGAAACTCGGTCTCCTTACCCCAACCTCCTGCCGTTTTTTGTTTGTTTTTTTTTTCTGTGCATCTTAAAAAAAAAAAGATTTGTAGCTTTTTCATGTAAGCTTTCTTCAGCTATAAGATGTTGTAGTTCTTCTTTACCCGTAGTTTTAAATTAAATGTTTAAATAATAAAAAGTTAAACATTTAATTATTTAGATTATAGGCTATTAGTAGAAGAAAAGCTGAAGAATTTATATTTACTTTTGCAACTTCATTTCATCTGCTTTGTACATGAGTGTCTGATTTCAGCTGTAAAAGCTACTAAATGTACTGCTTTTGTTACAGACGTCTATGGCTTAGGGATTTTTCTTTTAAAGTTTGCTTTTTTTGCTTTAAGGTTTTTTATTTTCTAAGAACTGACCAAAGCTTTCTTATTTCCATCTGCCATTCATTTTAAATCTGCTCCTTCCCTCTTCATGGATTATAACCCTTACCCTAATTCTGCCTTTACACTTGTTCAGGATCACAATCTGCTAATACCATTGGTGGTAAGAATCTATAGACTTTATGTGTGCATCTATTGTTTGATCACCTATTTTCATTATCTAGAATGGGTTCTATTCAGCAGAAATTCTCAACATAAAATTCCATTGTTGTGTAGCCATACTGGGGCAAAAATTGCCAATTATCTTTGGCCTGTCTTTATTACCAAAACCTTGAATTGCTGAAATTATCCAAGTCGATCCCACAGGTTTAGACATTCAAAAACAAAGGAGTTTTAGTAATGCCTTGAAAATACATAAAAAGTATAAAATGGTAGTTTGAAAACTTTAGGTAGCACGAGAGAAATTAGGTATCCGGTTTCAAGTTTTGCAAATTAGAGTATTTTCTAGTAGCATGCTATTCCCTAGGTATATCATGCCCCTTTTCATCAATTCTGTGGTTTTCTTATAAGTAATTAGCCTAGGTAGTCCTTGGCTGGGGAAAGAGCCCTGATATTTTCTCTAAGTACAAATAATTCCAAAATGAGTCATAGGCATTGGAATGATCACACTGTCCATAGGGGTTTGGAGTCCGTGGAGAAGAGAGGGTAATGATGAAAGCAAAATAAACACTGCCAATTTTTCATCAGAATGAACACTGCCAATTTTATTTTCTAGGAGAGGGTATGAATGAATTTAAATATAGAAAGAGTGAGCTTGCATAGTTCTGATAAACACAGTTAACCTAGAATAGGTGGGGTGATTACTCTGCTTCTATACTGCATGTTTCCTCTCTGCTGAATAGACCCACATTTCAAGGAATTCTTTAGTCTCCTACCAACACCTTTACCCCTTAAATTTATATTAGTTTTAACAGAATACCATAGTGTATGTGTTCATTCAGTTCATTATTTATACTTTTTATATTGTTGCAAGTGTTCCCATAAAATACTCCATTGGCTTATCTTGCATTGTGAGTTTGTGGCATGTTGGGTGTTTGGATGTTTTGGTGTGTATGTTTAGTTTAGATACTGCATGGAGAAAATAGGTGCCTTGTGGGTATCCTTAAGGTTATAACTGAAAAAAAACCTGATTTGAAGATTCTTCACCTGAAACATCGAGAAACAATTCAAACGAGCCATCGTTTTAAAGTAGAATTGAGTAATTGCCCTGAAATAATTTAGAGTTCCTTCTACTCAAATTGTTAATTTCGGAAGTACTGCTTTATTTTATACAGTATTGCTATAACCAGTGGAAGATAATTTTCATTTTGTGTGCTGGTAGAGTTTAGGAATTAAGCATGAATTTAATTTGTATTTAGTAAGACCATGCCAAGAAAACTAGTGAGGGTCACAGATCAGCAGTCCGTGGACCACATCCAGCCTACCTCCATTCATTTATTATTTGGTCTACACAACATGATAAAAATGAGAAAATTTCAGAGTTTTCATTTAAAACAAAACAAAACAAAACCTAAAACCTGGCCGGTATTACCTCAAGACACAGCTGGCTGGAACTGAAAAGTCACCCCTCCCTGCCTTACACTCAGTGCTCCTCCCTCATTAACATCTCCTGCTTGACCACATTGGCATTTGAGTCTTTAGTTTTTGCTCTGTGAAAATGAAGCATGATTGGGTAAGATTATACAAGGTGAGCAGTGACTGCCCTGTTGGTTAAGAGAAGTGATGCCCAACAAAGGGGAAAGGTTGCTTTCATGAAGAGTTGCTTTCATTTATTTAAGTGCAAGTTTAACTTTTCTATAATGCTACCATTCAGAATGTAGAGTTAAATTATATTCTGGAGTTATCTAGTTTGTTTCCCTAGTCAATGCAGACATAAAATATTTTGATTGACAAGGAGCTCATTTCCTTAAAAGTTAACCCATGCAATTCTAGTTTAAAACCATCTTTCGTAACTTTTTTTTCTTTAACCCTTGCCCCAATCTGAGATTTTATCTGGCTCCCTCTCTCTTTTTCCCTGACCACATATCCTCTGCCTTCCAAGATTGAGAATCACTAGTTTGGAAAGGGTCTGACTTCTCTGACATTTGCTCATAGTTCTTTTCTACTCTCAGTACCCCTACATCTACATCCTAGGCATGGCCACCCAAGATGCCTTTGCTGTTAAGCAAATAGCAAATAGCAAAAAGCAAATTTCTTATTCAGCTGGCCCAATTTTATAAACATTTAAATTGTAATTTTGTAAAAATTACAAGTATACATAGTAGCAAGATAATTTTGCATCTCAGAAAGCAAACCATTTTAACATGAAGAAAATTTTTATTATATTCTTAACAAAAAATAGCAGTAATGGAATGACTAATTCTGTTCCTTGCAAATACATAGCTTTCTAATACATAGTTGTAGCCATGTGAAATGTACTGTCAGAAAAGTTATTTTTTTTGAAATCTTATATACTATTTGTGTTCTGAAACAAACATACTATTAGTGTTGTCCTATACCCCTCAAAACTGAAAATAGATTTTACATGATTTTTACTGTTCAGTCCTAGTATATATAGCATACTTTTTTTTTTCCAGGTTATGACTATACATGTCTTCCTCAATCCATTTCCTTTGAACTCAAACTTGCCATACTATCCCAGTTTTCTCAGATGTATTTCTTGAATTTTTATCCTTTCAACAAGTTCTCTTAGAGTTCACATCTTAACATTTGTATGTATGTTTGGTGTTCAGCTGGCAGCCGGTCGGGGTCTCCAGGAAGAGTTCTGACCACAACAGCCCTCTCCACTGTGA
The DNA here is from genome assembly GCF_011800145.1 of Mirounga leonina. Lineage (NCBI taxonomy): Eukaryota > Metazoa > Chordata > Mammalia > Carnivora > Phocidae > Mirounga > Mirounga leonina. Next base: position 1,759,047 of record NW_023270268.1, read on the forward strand.
GCTCTGGTGTTCAAAGAGTCTTGGTCAATTCAGCCTCAGCGCCAAAGAGAAGCAAGATACCGCGGAGCCAGGGTTGTAGCAGAGAGGCTAGTCCCTCTAGACTGTCAGTGGGTAAGGTTTTCTCTATGAGACTTGGGACCTCTTCTCTTGTATTTCAGGCTTGGGTATTGGAAAGCATGGCAGACATCAGTTGGGTGCTTAGAAGCCAGAAGAAAACAACTCAGAATTCAAAGAAAATTGAAATATAGGTTATAAATTGAATTAGTTTCTTACCTGGAAAGTATAATTCATTTATATTTTAATCCTTTTGTTGGCAGCCTTCTTACACTTGTAGAATGCTCTTTTACCCTTGTAATCTCATACAAACTAGATGACTATATTCAAATTTAATTGTATTCCTGGTAATGCTTTTTCAAGGGTAATTTGTTCTCAACCTCAGAAAGATTGATCAGTTTTTAAGAAAGAAAAATAAAACTAACCTATCAAAAATGCAAATTCTGTCTTTTATTTCCTCCCTTTCTGTGCTGCTGTTGCCTGGTACCAGCCCGAAGTAGTCGTATTCCTCGACCAAGTGTGAGTCAAGGGTGCAGCCGGGAAGCCAGTCGGGAGAGCAGCAGGGACACAAGTCCTGTTCGCTCTTTTCAGCCCCTCGGTAAGTACTTGGGCAGGCGTTGGGTGCGTTTCTTTCCCCTGTGTTACCACCATCTGATAACCTCAGCATACGTGGGGTTTAACTTTCTTCATCGGCTGTGTCTTTGCCTCTCTTTTCTATCCTGGTACAAGAAAGAGTCAGAAGGAAATTACATGTTTGGGCAATTCCTTTGACATTTACTTGTTTTAAATGAGTAACTTAGACCTTGTATAAGCAAATTGCCTCCATAATCAAGTAAATATCACAGATTTAAACTACAGAATATTGCATTCAATCAAGATTTATCTTAAGAAATAAACCTATACAATTTAAAGGTAATATTTAAATATTCTCAAGTGAAGTATGGACCATTTCATTTGATAAAATAAATGCTGTTGGTTTCTTCAGCAGAAGTATTAACATTTCAATTTAGATATTTAACTTAGGTTATTAGAGTGCTGCAAAAGACCATATGAACTACTAACTAAAATGGGACAAATTAACATTATTTTTTTACTATTTTACAGTTTAATGGTTGTTTCCCATATATTAGTTTGTGTCATGTCACTGCTGTAAAACCTCTGTGTTTCTGGTTATATAGATTATATTATAACCTTGACTATAATAGTATAGTTACCTCAATTATAAAAATCTTAAATGACTTTTTTTAAGCTTTTAGTATTTGAGAATAATCGGAGAGGTGGAATTTTTTACACTGAAAATTTTTAGAATTTCTGCATGGTCCTTCAGGTTTTTAACTAGTACTTTGTTTATATATATGTACATACTTAACACCATTTCAGATTTTTTCTTTTAATTCCATAAAATGTAGGTTACTGTAATACGTAGAGAATTTCTCATAGTTCTCGTTGCCTGTTGGAATTATTTCATTCAATAGACATGTTAGTAGAGGATATCTAGAGATTAGTTTCTGTTCTCTGGGCCATTTGGTTCAAATAAATCACTATACTGTCCTGCACTGACCTAGAAAACCCCCATTGAGCTAGGGACACAGATAGGGATATCCTCAGCCTTCATTGTTTCTGTTCCAGTCCCAGGTGCCAGAGCTCCCTTTCAATACTTTGCCAGAGATATTTTTAGTTCATATACAATAGTCATACACAATATTTTTAGTTCATATACATACAGGCTGTGTATATGCACACACACAAATATACATGTAGATGTACAGGGTAAATCTTCATGTATATATGTTTTAAAAATGAAATAAATCCTACATTTGTATAAAATAAGCATGCCATCTTGAAGGGTTGAAGGAAATGGAGTGGGAGCTTAAGAGCATATGTTCTAGGGTCAGATGGCCTGTAACTTCTGTACCTGAGTTTCCCAATCTGTAAAAGTAGGATAATAATAGTATGTACTTGTTAGGATTGTTTTGAAGAAGCTATAAATGAGCGAATTCCCCAGAAAGAGTGATTTGTGTAATAAAAGTATTTTAACTGCTCTGATTAATTGGCACACAGTGAGCACTTGGTCATCACCGTCATCGTCCCTGCCTCCACTACTGCTCGTCCACCTTTTCCCCTAAAGCTCTTAATTGCTTGCCTAGAAGTAGTTCCTTGTACTTTAGTGGCAAGGATCTTTGATATTTTTAATGGTATAACACCTGCATCTGTATAATGCTAATGCTGCAGAATTATTAGAAAACATGAGATATCAAGAAGAGACCAAAATGTGTTTCTGTACCTTTTAAACCTTGCAGTAGTCAGAGATTAGAGGAAATTTATAGTCAACTATTAATCACTTAAAAAATAAACATTGTTAATATGCCTGTTTTTAAAGAGAAATGGTGGCTAGCCATTCATTTTCTAGATTCATCTCAAAGCCTCCATTTGACAATTTAAATCACTTAAGTTTTTATTATTAAAGGAAGCTGTTCTCCTGATTCTAATGAAACATTCTATTTGGATTAAAGAAGATCATATCTTTTAATCATATAGTTTTCAAAGAATTGATTTTTATAGTCCTTTTATTTACATATGGATACTGCATGGTAAAGGTAGCAGATTAGCCCTGTTTAGTACACAGGGGTGAGGAGTAGCATTCTGGAAAATCAGGTTATCCTTCCCACTCCCATTGTTTGCTGTGTTTGCCTGCATTCTGCTGTCCTTACTGTGTTTATTTGGTGGATTCTTTTTTCACCTCTGACTTGAATATCGCCATTCAGCAGATGAGCCCCAAAGTTTGCCTTGCATTCAGTTGTAGCACAAGGTCAGTGTGAAAATCCTAAAGCATCAGAAATAAATCAGAGCTGAGCAAAGCCAATCTTCTCTAGAATTTGTACCCTAGCTATTATTTATTTCTGGAGCCAAGTTTCAAAAAAAAAGGGCTTATGTTATTACAAGAATGTGAGTGGTGCCTCTTACCTCTTACCTGCAGAGCCACAGGTAACCATGATTCCAGAAAATTTTTCAAGAATTTTCATCCATTAGGCATTTCCATATTGGTAACTCTCACCATTTAAAAAATTATTTCTGTCGGGTAAAATTAAAACTATTAGTATGTTTTATTAACAATACCAGTCACCTTTCAGGGTCTGATTAAACCTTTTGTGCAGCATTCTTTCTGTTTAATCCTTTCTCTCAATCTTTTTGATCTTTTTTGCGTTCATTAAGGTCCCGTGGCAAAGAAAAGAGTGATTTGTGTAATGGAAGTATTTTAACTGCTCTGATTAATATATCTAAATAAGAGTAATCTATCTCATTAAATATTAAAATGAGTCTTTCCTGGCTTATTTGTTTCTGTATGTAAGAAGAAGAATGACTTTGTGGTGTTAGGAAAATCAGGATTTTAAGATACAAAATTTAAAATATGCTAAAATTAGATTCAGAGAGACATGTCGTAAATAGAGGGAGACATGTCACATTTGTAGGTCTTCTGATTAGATTATTAATACTTTTTTATGTTCAAATGTGCTTTGATATTTAAATAATTTTTTACTGAATGCAGAACTCATATTCTATGAAACATTATGGAAGATATTTAGGCTAACGTAAATGAGGTATGTTATCTTTTGAACAATGTGAAGATGGTACATGTACTGTTTAAGAGTAAAGGCCTTGAAAGAGGACAGGTACTGAGGTGTTTCACTTATAGTAGTATGGCTTTGATCACATTAATTAACTTCTCTCTATGCTTGAATTTACCCATCTATAAAATGTAATAGTAATACCTGCTTCATTGGGTTCAAGATTAAAGGAGATAGGGCTATTATTGGTTACTAGTTACCATAGTGGTTTTTTTTTTTTTTTTAACTACAGTGTTCATTTTTTTGTTTCATGCTTGTACTTTTGACATTTCCTTCCATTTGAATACTTGCTTTTTTTTTGTCTCCTGTGGGCTTATGTCTGTCCCCTTAGGTGTAAGATCTTTTGTGTGTCAAGGATGATATTACAGTGCTAATGTTCAGTTGCCTGACTTGGCAGTATTCTGATCCTTAACTAGTACTAGTAATACCAGTGTTGACTAACTCTCCTTGCCTGACTATAGTGCTGCCACTATTCCTTGTTTCTGTGGTAATAGATGAGGTTTGTATGGTCCTGTTATTCCAGCCTCCAGACACCATTCCAGATCTACTGGTGCCCTCTACGCCCCCGATGTGTATGGGGCCTCAGGTGAAGGATGAGTACATTTTCACTATCATCTGTGCATTCATCTCAGATTTTTGTCCTTTTCAGTTTCCATTGAATTGTATATTCATGTTTTTAAATCAATTTGTTTTTATTTAAATTTAATTTGTTGGATAGTAAGTCATTTGTGATTTTTTGATTTTCCCCTAAGTAACTTTTTCCCCTTCCACAACTTTATTTGGACATTTTTCTCACTGGCAGATGACATTTTTGTGTGTGTGTGTAACCTAAGTTATGTCATGTTTAAATATGGAATTGTTTTATGTTCTCAATTATGTACTTCATCTTTGTACATGTTTTGGAAAAAAAAAAAAAAAACCAAAATGGTGGATGAAGTGTTTTAATTGTAAATGATGGTGTAGAAAGTAGTTGAGGGGGAGAATCCATCTCTAGTTTGTCTTTACATACCTCAGAATGTTGGGCACACAGTAGGTGCTTAACAAGTATCAAATGACATGTCTTAGTTATAGATTGAAATCAACCTATCTTGAAGAAGGAGAAATAATAATTGGAGGTTTTTTCCCTGGTAAACTGGTGTGGCTTTATTGAGCTCCCTAATCATTATTGGTTTGAGGTTTGATCTTTGTTCTGGACTACTCCGTGGCTCACCTGAATGGAAGAGATTTGCCTGACTGATAGAGCTGGACTAATTGCACGGGCTATAGATTCGCAAGCCCTTAGCCAGCCATTCTTTCTTCTATCTTCTGGTCATAAATGTATAATAGCTACTATTCTTTAAATTTATTTTCCACACACTGTCAGTAATTTTAATTGCCTTTACCATTTTATTTGACCAAAAACCAAATGTACCCAGAAAATACAGAATTGCTTTTAAAATGCTTTGCCCCATTGGTTTTTTTTTTTTTTCCTCCCCTTAAGGATCTTAAAGTTTCCAATGTGACACTGTTAAATTTATGACTCTCTCAAAGCTGTTTTCCTCCTTCTGACGAATTAGGTCCAGGGTATGGGATCAGCCAGTCAAGCCGACTGTCATCTTCTGTCAGTGCCATGCGAGTCCTGAACACAGGTTCTGATGTGGAGGAGGCGGTAGCAGATGCCTTGGTACTCTTCTCCATTTCCTTATCATTATAGATGTTCCCACTATGAAACTAATGTATGGGTAAGGCAGTCCACCAGTGCCGGAAAGGACATAGGAAAATGCTTGTGGATATAATTGAGGATGATCAAATGTGGGCAATTTAAAAAGCAGAGCAGTATAATCAATTCTTGATCTTTATTTCTTGGCCAGAATTTTAAGCCAAGGCTAAAAGTAATTGATGGCATGTCAGGAATATAAATATTGATGTCCTTAATAGGGTAATGTGTTTTATGCACTGTAGTACACTAAGAGTAAGGGTAGATTAGATTAGTACATAAATATGTAGACTACAAGCAATATATTTCAAAGCTTGCTTAACTTTGAGTATTTAGGGATTGTGTTAGTTTGGGGTAGGATTTTGTTTAGTCTTATGTATATTTTCTGAGCTGAGAGAAAGTACAGCTTCAAGACACATGATAATTAGAATATCCTCCTGGCTCTTTATGCCTAACACATTCAACAGTGAGATTTAAAAACATCATCTATAGATCCATGATAGTTTGTCAGAGAGTGCTGTACATATTTCACTGCCGTTTTTCTCACTTAAAATTATGAAAGAAGTATCATTTGAACAATGACTATAATTGGCTTTTGCCAGTTTCCCAAATCAATTCAGTATGACACTTTCTGTTTCAAATTATATTAATCCAATGTTTGGGAAGCATTTACTCAGTAGTTTCTTACACAGAACGTATAAAAGGTCTCATCTTTGTTTTGTTTGTTTGTTTGTTTTAAAGATTTTATTTATTTATTTGACAGATAGAGAGCACAAGTAGGCAGAGAGGCAGGCAGAGGGAGAGGGAGAAGCAGACTCCCCGCTGAGCAGGGAGCCCGACGCGGGGCTCGATCCCAGGACTCCAGGATCATGACCTGAGCCGAAGGCAGCCACTTAACCGACTGAGCCACCCAGGCGCCCTGGCCTTATCTTTGTTTTGAAATAAGAAATACATTATGCCTTTTAAGACTGTCTTAGCCAGTGTTGATACAATACAATTTATGCCACATATTTGAGAAATAAGTTTTGAAAAATATTTGATGGTCGTAGCTATAATAAAATAAATGTAATCCACATATGTAGTTCTGTTCTAACAGTCTGTGTGTGCTGAGTTTTTTCCTTTATCTCAGCCATTTGATTGATTTTTTTATAAATGATGTAACTAAGTAGGAATTTTGTTGTCTTGGGCATGGGATATATTGATCACATCTTGTTCTGATGATCTTAAATCAGATGCTTTAAATTTACTGTTTTTCCTCAATGTATTTCTCAAATCATATTTTCTTGTTTCTTTTTAAATGAAATTATGCTCACATAAATTTTATTAATTGAATGGGTTATTCTTGAACTGTTACTTATAATAGTAAGATGTGTTTGAATTATATAAGGAATATTTAATTACCAGGGCCAAAAGCTGAATCCCAATAATTTGATTCTATCTACTTCCATTATTTGCATAGCATAGATATTCCGATTATAACTATTAATTTCTAGAAAAAAATCTTTCCAACTACTAAGCCTAATTTGCACCTTGGGAAAATCACAGAAACAAAGTTAACTTTGGAAATGACAGAAGGATTCAAATAGAAAATTTGAGGGGCACCTGGGTAGCTCAGTCGGTTAAGCGTCCCACTCTTGATCTCAGCTCAGGTCTTCATCTCAGGGTTGTGAGTTTGGGCCCACGTTGGGCTCTACACTGGGCATGGAGCCAACTTAAAAAAAAAAAGAAAATTTGAGTTTCTTTAGGAAAACTGGTTATGGGAATATTTTTGTAGCTTAGGACTAAAGGATATTGGCAAGATTGAAGATATAGTCTGCTAATAAGCAGTTCTCATGTATCTATATATTAAAAATTTTAATGTTTCTGATTATGGGCATTGTTTATGCCTACTTCATTGTACTGTTTAGCAAAATGTTCTTCATTATTTTTAATTTTTCTCTTTAAAAATTTACTGCTCTCAGCTCTTAGGAGACATACGGACTAAGGTATAGACATTGCTGTTTTCTGACATCTTATGATACCATAACTTTTTTCTTTTGCTTCATCAGTTTAACAGATGATAGTTTTCTAGAAAATATTCAAGTGGAAGTAATAAGATCCTTTAATACATCCATTTTTCTGTATATATAATTATCAATAGGGAGATGCTGCTTGAATGTCCTATGGGAGTTCTTGTCCTTCCAGCTTGACTGCTCCATACAGATGAGATGTTATTATTCATACTGATGTCAATGACAAAACTGATTCTAGAACCCAACACAGGAATACCACATTAGCACTTTCTAAATTAAGTTGGTGTCTCTAAATCAGTAAGAGGCATTTAGTGATGGAAATGTCTTTATAAAACTATTTTGAATTAAATTCAAGTTACTTTTTGTTTTTAGATTTTAGACTTTGGAGAATTTGTTGTAGCCACTGGAACTGTTTTAAATTATTGTGCTTATTAACATGTTTCATAGAAATGTCTTCACTGCTCATGAGCCTAAATTCAGATATCAGATTATATAAAGATATATTTCCAATCCTTCCAAGAAAATTTCAAATAAGCTATTTACTCTCTCGTTTCATTTTTATATGCAAGGTATAATTAGCAGTTACAGATACTAAATGATAAGCTTCAGATGTAAAGAAATCAAAGGAATCTAAATAGGCTTTCTTGCATTTATTGAAATAGACGGTATAGACACATTGGGAAAAACATGGAGGACCCTCAAGGAGCTTGCCTCTTAAAAATAATAGCAAGCAAAACAGGTTCTCATCATGCTTTGTATTTCACTTCTCCAGGAGACACGAGGGTTGGGTACAAAGGAAGAAAATGTGGCAAGAGAAGTGGTAGTAGATGTAAAAGGGAGACTAGAGAGAAGAGAAAGCAGACAGGAGAAAATAGAAGTCATACAGGAAAATGTGTTTCCTGATCCATTCTCATCCTTTAAAAAGTAATATTCTCTTCTTACCAACTCAAATTTCAAGTAGTTTCTGTTCATTTATACTCTAGTAGTTCTTGGTTTCCATGAAAAGGAAAAAGAAGAGGGAAAAACCCACAATTTGAGCACTTCCCACTTTAATATCTGAACTTTCATATAGCCTTATTCTGTTTATACTATATCCCATAGTTTAAAAATATTCATCTTCTACTAACTTCTAAAACATGTTTTCTGAAGCAAAACTAAATATTGATAATAAAATCAGTGATCAATTGATTGATATAACATTGATAATAATTTTATTATTACAGTAATTAGCCTCATGCTTGGTACTGATTTTAAAACAAAAACCAGTCTTTTTGTGGTCAGTAGAAATTGTAAAATACCAGTATATTCTTTTGGCTACTACTAATGAGAGCCTTTATGTATAACAGAAAAAACCTGCTCGAAGAAGATATGAATCATATGGAATGCATTCAGATGATGACGCCAACAGCGATGCATCTAGTGCTTGTTCAGAACGCTCCTATAGTTCTCGAAATGGTAGTATTCCCACATATATGAGGCAGACGGAAGATGTGGCAGAAGTCCTCAATAGATGTGCTAGTTCCAACTGGTCAGAAAGGAAAGAAGGCCTCCTGGGTCTGCAGAACCTATTAAAAAATCAGAGAACATTAAGGTGAGTTGTGTTGGCTTAAAATAATTGTTCTGTCAGGTTAGCACTTTCAACTTGACTTTGTCTCCATAACACCTTAGAGATATTAGTATGGGAACAGACTTGTTTTAAATTCAGAAGATGGCACCAAAATATTTTCCCAAGCTTCAGGACCATCAATACTATCTATACTAGAAATTTTTATTTAAAAGGAAACTTTTTATTCACAAATAGAAGTTCATGAAAAAGGGTATTAATTTCTAAAATTAAAAAAATAATAAAGTGTACATGAGATTAAAGCTGGCCGGTTTATTAAAATTCATTCCTGATAAATTTTTCAGTGAGAAGAAAGAATGTTTATGCTCACTTGAACATGAAGGTATATTCTCAGTGTTCATGTATTATGTGAGTCATAGTGTTATACAAAATGGAATTGGAGTGAATTTCTCTTAACTTTATATTGGTTTTATAGTTTGTCTGATTTGGTTTGATTTGATTCAGTTTTCTTTCCTAATGGCTTTTATTTGCTTTTCCCCCCTAAATTCTTTATTGTCTTTATCTGTGTAATGTTTTAAACTTCCCTAGTCAACCCCTTTAAGAACCTAGATTCAGATAATTCGTAAGTTTGAGTGTAGTGGAAAATTAGAGGGCTACTTCTTGACTTGATACCTGAAATCAGGGTTAGAGTTGCTAGCTGTATATTTACTTTAGGAAGTATTAAACCTATTTAATTTAAAATAGATATTCATCAGTGTACTGCCTAATATATTTTAATGTTTGCCTATCATACTTCATGAATCATTGCAATAAATCATAATATTGTTCCTAACCCCATCCAGATTAGGTTAATATTAGGTTCAGTATATCATTATCAGTGGCAAGAGAGTAGGGCATAGTGTGGAAAGATTTTAGCCCTCAGGTGGCCAAATTTAAGAAAACATCTTAGCATTTAAAGGATAAGATTCAGGGGCTCCTGGGTGGCTCAATCATTAAGCATCTGCCTTCGGCTCAGGTCATGATCCCAGGGCCTGGGATCGAGCTCTGTATTGGGCTCCCTGCTTGGTGGGAAGCCTGCTTCTCCCTCTCGCACTCCCCCTGCTTGTATTCCCTCTCTCACGTTCTCTCTCTCTCTGTCAAATGAAATAAAATCTTTAAAAAAATAAATAAAAGATAAGAGTCATGTGCTGGGAATGTCATTTGTACAGTTTCCCCTGTCATGCTACATTAATGAAATACAATTGTAGTTCTTTTCATATAACTTTTAAAATAATGTGGGTCGCAACAGAATTATTGTTGCATTTGATAAATTTGTATTTATCCCTGATTAGTAAGTCCCACACATTTTTTGATTTGGAGGACTGTTTTGTTTTGATTTTTTATAAGAAGCCTATTTACAGCTAAGGTTATTTTTAAATGAATTCTTCCTACAGCAAGTTATTAATAAGCTACTTTTGGGGCACCTGGGTGGCTTAGTTGGCCAAGCATCTGACCTCTGCTCAGGTCATGATCTCCAGGTTATGGGATCAAGCCCTGCCCCCGTGGCACCGCCCCACCCCACCCCCACTCAGCAGGGCGTCTACTTGTCCCTCTCCCTCTGCCCCTCCCCCTGCTTGTTCTCTCTCTGTCTCTCTCTCAAATAAATAGATCTTTTTTAAAAAAAGATATTAATAAGCTGCTTTATTATTTTGACAGTCGAGTTGAACTGAAAAGATTGTGTGAAATTTTCACAAGAATGTTTGCTGATCCTCATGGCAAGGTATGTTTTAGTATTTAAGATTATTTACTCCTATGGGATGTCACCTGTGGATTGCCAAAAAAATAAAAGTAAAATAATAGCAAAGCACTGTAAGCCATTTTTTTTTATTATTGCCCCAAAATGGTAATAATCTTTCCAAACACAATTGAAATTTTTGGTAAAATACATAATTTAGAAATTGCTCTCTGGTAACCATTTAAATTTCTCCAAAGAGAGATTGTCTAAGACTATAAGCTGAGGGATATAGTAACAAGCATGACTCATAGAATTAGTCAAACTGAATGTGTTTGTATCACTAGAAACTTTTTACTGTTTGTAATGGGAAAAAATTGGGGTAAGTTGAAAAAAGGTCTATTGTTTTCTTCTTTTGCAGTGTTAATGTAAATATTTTCTTATCTTAAAAGTGCAGTTGTGTAGAAAAGAATTGCCATTAAATAACACAAAAGCACAAAGTACCATGTTGGCCATAGTTTGGTAGTAACATTAAAAACACTTCATATGTTGAAGTAGTCCATAAAAATTTTCAGAACACTGTTTAATTTTTAATGTTGATTAAAACATACTTCATTTTAAGCACTTAGGCGCAATCAGCATGTGCACCTGGAAATTTTGGTTCACCTTGCAGGGTAATTGTAATTTTACATGTTGTAAAATGTATTTGGCTACTCTGTTTCAGTAATGTGTCTGACAATGGTGAAACTTTATTGTCTTTTTTTAGGTTACCAGTTGTCTGCATGAGAATTTCTAACCTAAGTGAAAGGGAGATGTGGAAGGGAAATTATAAAAAAAAAATTAATGAATTTCACCTTATTTTTTTATTGTCTTCACTTTATTGTTGCACATATCATTCTCATTTTTTTCTATTTTTGATATTTTCATTACTTGCAACACTACTTTAAAGATAATAAAATCACACTACATATAAACTAAAATCCAGCTAAAGATTATAAATTGCTTCTACTTTAAAACAGTTTTCAAAGATTATCCTCTATCAAATGGTATATTTATTTCATCCAGGAATGCAAATTTCCATTAAAGACAAAGGTTAAAAAACACTTGGTAAGCAGTTTGTTTAAAATTTTTAACTTTCAGGGGTGCCTGGCTGGCTCAGTCAGTGGAGCTTGTAACTCTTGATCTCATGATCATGAGTTCAAGCCCCACACTGGGCCTACAGGTTACCTATAAATAAATGAATGAATGAATGAATGAATGAATGAATGAATGAATGAATAATAAATGAAGTTTATAACTTTCAAACTGAACATGTTGGTAACTGTATGATTTTATACTTACTTACATTATACCACCAGTTACAGCTGTAGTACTTGCTTTAATGCAAAAATTTCTATAAATCTTGAACAAATTAATTGTTGATATATTTTCTTGGCAATATAAACCAGAGAACAAGACAATTGTGATCTGGATGGACCTCTTTTACAAACAATATTTTAGTAATTATACAACTTTAAAAAATAGAAATTTTTTTTAAGATTTTATTTATTTGTCAGAGAGAGAGAAAGGGAGCACAAGCAGGGGGAGTGGCAGAGGGAGAAGCAGACTCCCCGCTGAGCAAGGAGCCCGATGTGGGGCTTGATCCCAGGACTCTGGAATCATGACCTGAGCCGTAGGCAGACACTTAACTGATTGAGCCACACAGGCATCCCTAAAAAACAGAATCTTTTTTATTTTTTTAGATTTTTATTTATTTATTTATTTACTTACTTGACAGAGAGAGACACAGCGAGAGAGGGAACACAAGCAGGGGGAGTGGGAGAGGGAGAAGCAGGCTTCTTGCTGAGCAGGGAGCCCAATGCGGGGCTCAATCCCAGGACCCTGGGATCATGACCTGAGCCGAAGGCAGACGCATAATGACTGAGCCACCCAGGTGCCCCTAAAAAATAGAATTTTAAAACATCTTCAATAAGTGATATAATTCGTACCTAGTGGAAGGTATAAGACCGAGCGAGGCTGGATTATTTCTTGAAGTCCCAGCTTATTTTTTGCTAGGACAATAATACAATTTAGTTGGATGCTAGAATTTATACAGTAATAAAAAAGAAACACTTTTTAAAGAGTCTCTTGGAGATGAAATAGGAAAGCTGAGTTTGATGTTGGGAAAGGAACTGAACTGAGCACATACGCTTGGCTTCCCTTAATAGACATGGAGAACCAGCTACGGTCCTCCCTAGAATTGTCATGAAGGTGACTTTTTGGTTTTTCTTCATCAGGTTTTATAACAATATACATTTCTTACTGACCCATCTGGTTTTGTTTGTTTGATTAGGTTTTTGGGCATTTTAGTTAGATCAGTGAAGACCAGTGTAATGGGAAGATTTTTGTTAATTTGTTCCTGCTTGACTTTTGTTTGGTGATTGTCCATTGGAGGCTCTGCCAATAGTGTAATTCATTAAGGGCGCCTGGGTGGCTCAGTTGGTTAAGCGACTGCCTTCGGCTCAGGTCATGATCCTGGAGTCCCGGGATCGAGTCCCGCATCGGGCTCCCTGCTCGGCGGGGAGTCTGCTTCTCCCTCTGACCCTCCTCCCTCTCATGCTCTCTGTCTCTTATTCTCTCTCTCTCTCAAATAAATAAATAAAATCTAAAAAAAAAAAAGAATAAACTGGATATGCCACCATACTGTGCTGAGTTTAAAATGTCAGGGTTTGGGGCACCTGGGTGGCTCAGTTGGCTAAGCATCTGTCTTTACCTCAGGTCATGGTCTCAGGGTCCTGGGATCGAGCCCCTGTGTCTGGCTTCACGCTCAGCAGGGAGTCTGCTTGTCCTCCTCCCTCTGCCCCTTACCCTGCTCATGGTCTCTCTGTCTCTCTCCCAAATAAATAACTAAAATCTTTTAAAAGAAAAATAAATAAATAAAATGTCAGGGTTTGATTTGAGCTTTTGCAATATATCCTGATATTATTAAAATAGCAGATTTCTCCTTCCCCATTTTTTAAATATATCTTTATAAAGTACCAACAGCTCCATCTTCAGAACAAGCAACTGATTTTGATACTTTATTTTCTTTCCAGATACAGTTTTGTTCTTTATCAGAAGTAGACCATTTTTTGTTCTGTAAAGGGCCAGATAGTAAATATTTGCAGCTTTGTGTGCCATAAGGATCTCTGTCACCACTACTCAACTCTGCCATTGTAGCACAAAGGCATCTATACACAATATGTAAACCAAGGATTATGGCTAGGTTGCAACAAAGCTTTATGAACATTGAAATTTTAATTTTCATGTAAATTGCTTTTTAAAAAAAAAACTTTTTAAAATCAAAAATGTAAAAACCATTCTTAACTTGCAGACTGTAGTTTGCTGATCCCTGTTTTCTATGCTCAGTTCTGGGTTATTGACACTACAGTAGAAACATATATCCAGGAACCTCTGCTCGCAGAGCTCATGCCACCAGTTGAAGGTTAGGATTTTTTTTTTTTTTTAAGATTTTATTTATTTGAGAGAGAGCAAGAGTGAGAGAGCACAAGTAGGGGGATGGCAAAGGGAGAGGGAGAAGCAGGCTCCCTGCTGAGTAGGAAGCCATCTGCGGGGCTTGATCCCAGAACCCTGGGATCACGACCTGAGCCGAAGACAGACACTTAACTGACTGAGCCACCCAGGCTCCCCAAAGGTTAGGATTCTTGAAGGGAAACAATGTACAGGCCCCTGGGTGAAATCATCCCTGTGTATTCCGGTATTTCCCTGCCATTCTCCATTACTGATCTGTGAGTTTTGTTTAAATGCTCAGTGCTACCTTGTAATCCTCCTCCTCTCATCTTTCTCTTCTCTTCTCCAAGGAGACCATGATAGTTTCTCTCCTCAATACTGCAGCCCATTCACCTCCCAAGCATATGTCCTGGCTTCTTAGCTTACCCGAAAAACGGAAGCCATCAAGCAGAATCTCTCATTTCCTGTCTCCAAACCAGCCATCTTAACTACATAGAATACCCATTCTTTCTACCTTCCCTTCTGTTGAAATGGAGGGAGGTCTCACCTTGAAGCTGTTATTAGCCTCAATATTCTCTTGGGCCTAATTTTTTGCTAATGTGGTCTCATCTGCTTGGCTTCTGTGAATTTCTCATAAATTCCATTTTGCTGGTTGACATTTCTTTTTGTTTTCAACTTTATTGTTGGTTATTCAGTGTGTCTTTTCTGTCTCTTTAAGGAATGTGATCTGTCCGTTGAAGTGCCTGTTGTGTCTCATCCAGTCTCCGTCACACCCTTTGTCTTGCAACACCTGTCTCTCTCGTGTGTTTTACTAAGTGTTGGCTCTGCGTGGATTTTACTAAGTGTTGGCTCTGCGTGGATTCTTGCCCTGGGCTTTCTTCTTTCATTCTGTACCTTATCTGAAGCTTCAGTTACTGCTTGCTGTAACCTAATGACTCCCAAAAGTGTACTTCCAGCCCATATTTTTCTCTTGTGCTTACTTAGTCACATGCCTTATTGGTCATCTTCAACCTCAAAACCACTCTTCCTCCTGTGTTGCTTTATCTCATTAGATGAAATCTCCATTCCCTCATTGCTCAAGTGAACATTTTGGGCATCATTCTGGAAACCCACTTAATCCTAATTGATTCAGCCTTCTGAATATCTCTCCATTCTCACTGCTAGTTCAGGGCACAGTGGTCTTTTGCCTGTTGCACCTTCTCCACACTGCATCCTTTAGTAATCTTTCTATAAAAGATAAATCTTCTTTACCAGCTTAAAACCCTGCAGTGACTACTCATTGCCCTCAAGAAAATGTAGAAACAAAGCCTATCATTTTGCTTGTCATTCCTTCCTCACTCTCACCCCAGCCTGGACTATGTCCATGTCCCCAAAGGAGTCATGCACTTTTTTCTCATAGCCTTGAAAAATGGTATCAGGGACACTTCTTTGTCTTCCTCAAGCCTGGGTTAGCTCTCCACTACTAGTGAATTGTAGTCACTTAATCTGTAACCTCAACTGTTCTGAAACCTCACAGGGCAGAAACTTTCTGAAGCCTTGCCCCCTGAATGGGCCGTAGTGTTTAGGAGGAGACATCTCATACCACTAGCTTAGTTAGGTAGATTGTCCCCTGTCTTTCTAGGTTAAAATCAACATTTTAGTCTCTATGTTAACACCTTCTGGATAATAGCCTGCTTCCATGATAACTGAAAGTTGTTCTCACTTAATGCCCAACACGATTGAGACTATCTGCTGTCCTCAGCAGAAACAAGATACTTAGAGAAACAGGTTGTGGGCAGCCCTATCTACTTTCTACCATCTATACTTTCATATAGGATCTCCTTCTCAAGCCCCGATATATTTTAGAATATCAGGAGAGCTCTAGTATACAGTGCAGACACCCCAGAAAGGAAGGGCCAGGAGAGAGCTCTTTCTGAATACCATTGAAATAGATGATGGATTTTTTTCCTGGTACAGGATTGGCAAAGTTTGCAAGCTGAAATTATTTGATGCCTGTAACTTGATAAACTTTTTTTAACCTCAAATACCGCATGGAAATAAGTGGTGATGGATGATGATGTATGTATACATAGACAGTAATTTAGAACATAAGCTGCAAATGTTTGATTTAAAACCTGTTAATATTTTGCTAGAGAGATGGTACAACACAGTGATATCAAGTATGGATAGTAGAGCTAGATTACTTGGGTTCAAATTCTACCTCCAACATTTATTAGCAGTGTGTGCCTTAGTTCTCTTATCTGTAAAATAGAATTAATTGTAATACCTACCTCATAAGATTGTGAGGATGATTAAGTGAGTTAATATGTGTAAAGCCCTAAGTATACACCAAACACTGTATAAGTTTTTTAAAACTAAGTAAGTTTGAAGAATGAAGGAGTTCAGGGAAGATTTTTATTTCGACTGCTCTAGAATCATTTTTTTCCCTCAAATGTAAGAAGTGTCAGATGCCAAAAGTTACCTTATGTGTTCTGACATTTGCCTCTGAAGGAACTGTTTGAAAAGAGCCACCTTCACTGAGATTCATGCTTTGAATTGGCATTTCATGATCTGTATAGTCCTACCTCTTGAAGTCATACCATTTAGCCTTGAACAGCTAGGGTAGGAATTTAATCTATGGCTACTAAAATGGAACACAGTTGGGTGCCCAGTCACATCTGGTCTCCTAAAGAGTGTTCTAGACAGCAGAGCTGTCTGCAGTCCTAGGATCAGGAGACCATAATGCACATCTTATCTGGGGAAAACTTAAAGTTGTGGTATAGACAGTTACTTTTTATTTCCAAACAACTGTAGTCATTCTAAACCTTCACAGATACCACTTAACTTGTAAATGTATTGCTTCTGAAGAGGGAAAAAAAAAATTAGATACTGTACTTTGGAAGTAAATGTTGGCACTGTTTAGAAATGGGGGTAGGTGTCTTAGTCTTAGATTCTTTCTAGAAGTTGAGCCTCAAGGATATTAGGGTCTGGAAAAGAAGTTGGTTTTCTGGGTTTTGTTTGGCAAGGAGGTGAGGGAAAAACACAGGAAAATCACATGCTCTTCTCTCATACTGTTCATTTAACTCTTGTTTTAAAAACTATTTTGAGTTTATCATGAAACTTTGAAAAACATTTGTCACTTTTATTTTCTAAGTGTTTTTCTTCCATACAGGAACTTTGCATTGATGGCGACTAATTTGTGTGTTTTTCTTTTTTTTCTTTTTTTCTTTTTGCATGCTGTCCCCTGTGTTGGAACTCTCAATAGAGAGTAAGTTGGTTCAATATTTGTTGGAAACCTAACTTTACTGCATGACTGTGAAATTAACCCTTTTTCTCTATTTTCTCTCCCGAAGAGTTCATGCAGTGTTGGACCCTTTGCAATCCACGAAACGCTATTTGCAGTTATGCAAACTGTCATTCTGTTTGGAAATGTGCTTTTTAATCTACTAATTAATCTAATTTGATTATGTTCTTCTGTATTTGATGACTGGCACACCTAAGATGTAAGTGAGATTGAGAAAAGACTGCCTCAACTGTAATAGCTCAAATGTTACCATTGTTTTCCAATAAAGTACACTTGTGAGATATGTGGAATTATAAACTGATTCCATTGAAGGTTGGTTCCATTGAATTATTAAAAATAATTCCCAAGTTTCACAATTATTAAAACATCTTTAGCCCCAACCCCCACGTAAGTACTTTCTAATATTCTATAAACATCATTCTGTGAAAGCAAACAGAACATTTGTTTATGGAGCAGTGGTTCTCAAATTTCTTTTCTGAAATCAAATTTTTAGCCCTAATATAAGCATATCTACTTTCTACTTTCTTCATTAATTATAGATAAGGAAATGGGAGGATATCAACATCTAACAGTGAACTCTGTGTGATAGGGCAGTCAAGTAAGAAATTTTATGTGAAATTCCCAATATATGTTTTGGATAGATATATATAGGCATGTATCTTATCACTTAGTAAGTACTATTGATAGGATTTAAGTATTTTGAAAAATAATAGAATTCTGTATGTGGAGTACTATAACATGTCTGCATTTTTGTTCATCTGTACTCTCATTATATATAATCAAAAGAAATTTCTACTTAGAAGAATCAGAGAAGTCTTAAAGAAAATAGCAGTTCAGATCTTGGCAGGAACATAAACTTTAGATATGTCAGCATGAGAAGAAAGGGCCTCCTGGAAATGACTGGCATGAGTCCACAGAAATGGGAGATGTCAGAAAGTTTATAGGAGAGAGAAAGAAGAAGTTAGTCTTGGCTGGGATGAAGGGAAGATCATACACATCTTCCCTTGCCATTGAGAAAAAAGGGCTGGCTACCAATTACAGGGTAAGTTTCCACGTAAGAGAAAATCCTTCCTCTTTAAGGAACTTTTTCTGCACATTAATTGAACAACTTTTTGTTCAGTCTTCAGCCTCTGATAAACTTTGAGCTTGGTTCTAATTGGTAATGCAAGACTATATAAAAATAGAGGCTTTATTCTCAAATGTTATATGTTCCAGATGGGAAGATTATATAAATACAGAAGAAGTTAAATAGCACCATCAAGCTCGTCCCACAACAGGTTCCATGTGGCTATATTCTAACATGGTCTAAGAAGCTTTTTGGCTGAGACTTGAGTGGTAAACTTTGTAGCACGTCACATGCTGTGTGTAAATAGAGGAAGTACGGTAGGAAATCAGGAGTGTGGTGAGATGTGTTCAGGGACAAAGACTATGTTGTCAGATAGTCCAAGATCAGTTTGGAGAGTTAGAACATTGTCTAAGCATTTGAGACATTATTTTGTAGACTATTCTATAGGCAGTGGAGGATTTTGTGTCTCTCAGAAGAATGATATCACAGTCTGATGATGAGAAAGAAGCATGAGTTGGCCTGCTGCCTGTTCTGTAAATAAAGTCATGTTGGGACACAGCTGTATTCGCTTGTTCGCATACTGTCTATGGCTGTGCTACAATGGCAGAGTAGTTGTGATAGACACTGTATGGCCTGCAAAGCCTAGAGTGTGTACTTACCTGGCCTCTTCCAGAAATCCAGACTTGAGGTCAGAAAGACCTGGTGCCTACAGTGATGGTATGGACAGATTTGGGAAAGGCCAAAAGAGAGCTGTTTGAGAGGTCTTGGGGCCTACTACGCTAGAGCACAGTGGGCCTGTTAAGGAGCAGAGCAGGCCTGTTAGGGTCACACTTTTGATGAAAAGCAAATCAGGAAGAAGTCTGGCTCTTTATCACTGCACATTTAGAATGCAGAAGGAAAATGCCTGGCAACAGAAGAAAGACAGATGGGAAATAATAAGAGGAAAGCAGTGGCAAGCTACAGAATGGCCAAGCTAATGAAAAAGCTACTACTTTTCATGATTAGGAGTTAATTGGTGGGAAGGAAACTGAAGGAGAAATTCTTGGGACATTGTCTTCTGTAGCTGTAAGCAAAGGATTTAGATTGAGAATAAAAGAGTAAAGATAGTAGAGGAGACCATACTGTAGAGAGCAAGAATCCAGAATAGAAAGCTTAGTCTTAAAGAGGAATAAAATTGGCTCTCCCTTATAGAAACGATTATTAGAAGGATGGCTATAAAGGAAATGAAAGTGGGGGGAAAGTCAGTGGCGTTTTATGTTGAATGACAGTAAAGTGGATGAGTAAGTTATCTCGTAATAGAGTGGATGGAACACAGTTGAAAGCCAGCATTAAGTTGTGACCCAACCTTCACTATGGAAACCTTGGACAAGTCACGGAATTTTCTGGTTCTCAGTTTCCTGAGAACCAGATAAAATGGGAGAATCGACTTAGGAATTCTAATGTTGATTTTACTATAGTGAAAGCTTAAAGTTGGAATCTTCAGGAAAAGAGGCAGGAGTTGAGACAAGATTAAAAGTAAATCAAAGAATTAGAGTGTTGTGCCTGGCAAACTAGGTTTGGAGGATGGGCAGAAAGCCCTGATGTGTCGTGTTTGCTATAATTCCTGAAGTGTAAATACCCCCACCATGGCTAATTTCAGGCTATCAACTACCTTACAAAATTCCTGAGTATTTAAAACAGTCGGCTTTCTAGGCAAGTACTGAGTCCAATCCACCACTGGACAGATTTGCCAGGTACCAATCAGTAAGAATGAGTACTAAATTAGATAACATGCATTTTTGCTAGAGTAGGTTTAGTGGAGTTCCTCAACAGTGTTCTAGGCCCTGAAGAGACAGCAAAAGGCCATTTAATATTGAGACAGTGGGCCAAGTTTTAAATCTAAGAGAAGCCAGGTTTTTAGGTGTGGTCAGGGAGGCGGGATGGAAGTTAATGATTCTGCATTGTGAATAAGATCAGTGTTGAAGAGATACTGCCTGGGGATCAGAGAGTATTAGAAAATCTAAAGTAGTCATAGTTCCTGCTTTTACACTTATAGTGCATCTTGAGCAAATAGGTAAAGTGTATTTTTTTCTAACTCGGACTCAAATATTAAACCTTAGTTATAATTCTAATCAGGAAAATCCTTCATTTCTAACATAAGAGAAAAAATGGAAGCTCATGTATAAATGCATAAAGGAAATTCAAGAATAAGATACATATTGAGAACAAACTCTTTAATTCTCAATTAGCAAAGTTTTGAGATTACTGTTTTAAACCATAGTTTTTATAGTCTGTTGTGATTATACATTGTCTCATAATATAATGGCTGACATTGGTCCTAAGAGTTCTTTCTTCTTTACCTAGAAATAAGTTCTCCAGTATGGTAATGAATTTCTTATAGAGATAGAACCTTAATGTTGGTCATTTTTCATAAGTATTTTAATGAGATGCATTACTTAAAAATATTAGCTTTCCTTAAAATTTTTTACCTTATAAAACTTTTTTAACTAGTAGATTAATATTGGAACCAAGTATAAAACCCATCAAAAGAAATGGAGACTAATAGCCATCAATGATTTTTTTTTTAGAAATCACTAAAATTAAGATGTAGATTTGTATCCTGAATTTATTTTAGGTACAGTCACCGTTATCCCAGATCATTTAAAATTACATTTGGGGCAGTTTTAATAAATACTATATCTCATACCAAAAGAATTTTTGAACAGCTGACATATTGAGAAATATAGGAGTCTTTAATTAGCCCAACATGTCAGAATGTTCTTATACTTTAAGGTAGCTGTCAGCAAAGTCATCTTCTGATTAACTCAGTGCCAGTCTTCCAAAGAGCTGAGGGCTGGTGAGGCTATCAGTAGGTAATTCCTTGCCCTAAATTTCATATAAAATGGATTTCAGTTTAACCACATTAAGCTATGGCATCATTGACAACATTAGGTGTGCCAGCCATTATGGCCAAAGTTTCTTTACCAAGTGATGCTGCATGGAATAGCTAATTGTTGAACTTCAGCAGAAGTTGGATAACAGTTCAAACGTACTCTTGTATCACAGAGTCCAATGAAAAGCAAGTGAGATTGTTTTTCCGCTTGGCTGCCAATCGCTGTGCCTCTGATTCCTGTATTCCCTTCCTATTTCGGTTTTGAATTGATCATAAAGGTCAATATTTCCTCCTTTTTCTCTCCCTTTCCCCATTTATCCACTATAGGTATTCAGCATGTTTTTGGAGACTCTAGTGGATTTCATACAAGTCCACAAAGATGACCTTCAAGACTGGTTGTTTGTACTGCTGACGCAACTATTAAAAAAAATGGGTGCTGATTTGCTTGGATCTGTTCAGGCAAAAGTTCAGAAAGCCCTTGATGTTACCAGGTAATATTTTCTTCAGATACTTCAAGTTTATCCAGTAGTAATCAGGAATGTTTAGTTTCTTTGTTTAGATTTCTGAATCCTTCTGATTCATTTAGGCTGCATGGGCTTCATTTGAAAATTGTTAATGATGCCCATTCACATGGGTATATCTAATGCAGCACTGGTCCTTAAATCAAACACTGCCTTTCTTTTCTAAAACAATCATGAACACTGGTTGAGTAATTCAAAGGCAGTATTTTATCTTAACTAGGATATTCAAAGTAGAGTTGAAGATCTTATTCAGTCTAATGTTAACATAAAAAATATTTCCTAAATTTAGAAAGAATGTTTTATTATAGCACTTAAATATTCAGAATCTTTTTTCAGAAGATTTTGAACCAGTGATATATTTCTGCTTTCTTGTGTAGATTGTTGAGGTGAATTATTTCAAATACCCACTTACTAGGTTGAAGTGAGTCTAGAATTCAGATATTAGGTCTGGGGAAATATCTCTGATAATGTTCAACTTTTTTTCTTTTACTTTTTTATTTTAAAGATTTTTTTATTCATTTATTTTAGAGAGAGTGCAAGTGGGGGGAGGGGCAGAGGATGAGGGAGAGAGAGAGGGAATCAAGCAGATTCCCCTCTAAGCAGGGGAGCCCCATGTGGGCCTCAGTCTCACGATCCTGAGATCATGACCTGAGCTGAAATCAAGAGTTGGACCCTTAACTGACTAAGGCACCCAAGTGCCCCAGAACTTTTTTTCTGATTAAATCCATACTTGAGGGAAGATAGACCCATTATTTGCTGTAGTGTTGTTTTTAACGCCCGTTAGGATATAGATTCAGATGTTCACATTGTTCTGGGAATAACTTGTATGCTGTACTATATAGACTATACTATTTAGAGATACGACTTCATGCATGCTCTTTGAATGACATACTGTGTTTTGGTATTCAGCATAATCTTCTGTTTAGTTTGCTAAATGTTTACTTGATAAATTTTTGTTTTGCTTTGTTCTTTCCTTATTTCAGAGAATCTTTTCCAAATGATCTTCAATTTAATATTCTAATGAGATTTACTGTTGATCAAACCCAAACACCAAGCTTGAAGGTAAAAAATTGAAGTCTTTTGAAGACATTGTAAGGAATTGAAGTATTTTATTAATAAAGTTATGTTGATATTTGTATTTCTGTCCAATGAGAAGCTGTTCCATCAGTGGATTTTGTTTTTATAAACTTTCAGACAGTCAAGCCAGCACTTCGGGACCAGCTTCACTCTTTTTGGAGCTCCAAGGTTTTTTTGTTTTTGTTTTAATCTTCATTATTTCTTTTCTTAACTCTCTTTAAAAACTCTGCCGTGTTTCAGAGAATGTTTGTATGCATCTGATTTCAACTACTAACCTCTGTAAGCCCTTTAAGCATGCACAGATTTTATTTCAAATGTTACTCAGTTGCCAGTCTATGTCTTGGAGAAGCTTCCTGGGGATTTCCATTTAGAAAGCAGCACAAGTATGGCCATCTAACTCTAAGCTGGTAATGCAGACTTGCTCTATAAAGTCTTATCTCATTTTATGTTTGTGATTTCCCAACACTTATTTTTTTAGTTTAGAAGTTTGAATAGGTATTTTGGGCAAAATGTTAGTTTTGCCTATGTCTTTATTTTAGTAAACAAAAATTTTTAAGTTTAATCTCCCTACTATTCTCCAGTTCTCCTTAACTGAAATAGTCACTTTTTGCAATGTGATATTTCTAATGTGTGCATAAAATTTAGAATCAGGATTAACTTTCTCAATTATTAGCACACGTTTTTTAATTTATGTGAAAACGAGATGGATTCCAATTTGTGACTTAAAATGATTACTAGGTTTAACATAAAAGAAAATATAATTTAATGGAAAAGCCCCTGAATTCTTTACTAGAGATGTTTTCTTAGTGAGTTTTATTAAATGAGATTAAAGTCAGGGAAATAACAAGCATATGTGCATTTACAAGCCTTACATTTTTCTGCTCTCTTCTGCACGAAATATATTTCTACAAGCATTATTGCCCATGATTGATTTTCCTTTAAGATTCTGAATATGATTTTGCCTTAAAAATCACAATTATGTTTCTTACCAGGGTTGATTTACACTCAACATAATGTTAATTTCTCAGAGCTGCTTTGTGAAAGGGATTCCATCTATTTTGATTTTAAAATGTGACCTACAGAAGGAGAATCATATACTTGATTTTACTGATAAATGTTTTGAACTCATTCTTTGTCCTAGCCATTGTGTGAGGCAGTCCAAGGAATATAAAATTTATAATTTTTTATCATTATAATGCACAATAAATTGTAATAAGGGTTATGATTTAGGTACCAGGGGTAGGTAGGTATTCAAGTGCTGTTGAAAATGTACGTAGAGCTATTTCATGGGCTAGTGGAAAAGGAGGTCTAAACCATTAGCTTAAGAAATAAGGGTGAGGGCGCCTGGGTGGCTCAGATGGTTAAGCGTCTGCCTTCGGTTCAGGTCATGATCCCAGGGTCCTGGGATCAAGTCCCGCATCGGGCTCCCTGCTCCTTGGGAGCCTGCTTCTCCCTCTACCTCTCTCTCTCTGTCTCATGAATAAATAAATAAAATCTTAAAAAAAAAAATAAGGGTGATAGGGGAGTTCAGGGAGAGAATAAAGTTGTTGAATGCCTAGAGAAAAAGACAGTGGGAAACAGACAAATTAAAATTAGCTTTCCTATTGGAAAATGGGACTGGAATTACAGACTGTTTCTCTAAAAGCTATATATTTAAATGGCTTTTATATTTTATATATACATGCAGTACATATTATATAAACATACACATAGGCAAAGCTACAGAGGAAAATCACTCTTCAACTTCAATTGATATTTTAGGATAACAAGGAAAAGTTAAATTGGAGCCATACCTATACCAAAAATGAATAATTTTCAGATGGGTGACAGATTAAGATTAAAAAACTGTTCTGAACAGGTTATAGAAAAAAACAACTTGAGTGTGAGATCTATAAAGTTCTTTATTGAAAAAAATGTGTCTTTCAGATAAAGGAGAAAATTTTATATAAAATTTTATCTCTCACAGTCGTGGTTAAATGTCAGAAAAGAAGCAATAGAATGGGGGAAATGGCAATACAGAGTGATTTTGAGTAAGTAATATTTAAAAAAAACAATTTTGGTGACTTCTTTTTCTGGGTTTCACAGATCTGTTGTAAAGTTATGCACATTTAAGTAGCAAGATAATTTTTCCTTCTCTGAAGAATACGTTTGTGTTATTAAAATTACAGACTATGTATATAAACTTGTGAAATACTCTACTTAAATCTAAACTTCCAAATGATTATTATGTGTGTATTGTGATTATTTTGCTGAGTGGCATAGTAAACACACCTGCTCTGTGAAACCCTTTAAAATTTTATGTGCCTCTGTAAATTGCCAAGACACTGCACTAGTCGAATCTCACATAGCACAAATAAGTGCATTCAAATATTGATGGTGGCAAATTGAAAACAAACTACATTGATGTTCATCCTTTGATTTACTATTGCCACCTTTCAATTATTCACACTGATAAAAGGTGACACGGCTTTAAGAATCCAGAATGTTAGGTGCTGCTTTACTTTATTGGGCCTGCTACTGCAAAATTAACCATAAGTCTCTTTTCCTCTCCACGGCACATTTTACCTGAGATGGCTGATAGGTTAACTCAGTTTTTTTCAATACATCTCTTAAAGTTATAGTTCTTAAAATTTATTCATTTTGAAATGAATGTAATCTGATCACTTTTTTCTTTTTAAAAAAAAATTTTTTTTTTTTAAGATTTTATTTATTTATTTATTTGACAGAGAGAGACACAGCAAGAGAGGGAACACAAGCAGGGGGAGAGGGAGAGGGAGAAGCAGGCTTCCCGCGGAGCAGGGAGCCCGATGTGGGGCTCGATCCCAGGACCCTGGGATCATGACCTGAGCCGAAGGCAGACGCTTAACGACTGAGCCTCCCAGGCGCCCCTAAAAATTTTTTTTTAAGATTTATTTATTTTAGAGAGAAAGAGCATGCCCAAGAGAGGGGGGAGAGGGAAAGAGAGAGGGAGAGAAGCAGACTCCCTGCTGAGTGCAGAGCTTGATCCCACGGGCCCCGAGACCATGACCTGAGCCAAAATCAAGAGTCGGACGCTTAACTGACTGAGCCCCCAAGCACCCCCTTTTTCTTTTATAAACTGGAGCAGAAGGAGGAAAATGTACAAGAGTCAGAACCTTATTTTAATCCTTCACTTCCTATATATTGACTTGGCACAGTACTTCCAAAGGACCTTATTTGGGTTGAGTGAGACAAGTGGCATCTTAAGATCAATAACAAGGGAAGAAAGATCATTCTTAATCTTTGGCAATATTTTTTCAAAGTTGCTGTTTTAATTATACATGTAAACCTTCCAAATCAGCAAATCTGTATTTAATACATGTTCAGCATATGTTGTATCCAAGGACTGTACACTATGCCAGGTGCCATTTCTAAACTGCACTAGCAGAGTCCTTTAGAACCATTATTTACAAATCCTAGAATGTTAGAAGATGTGACAGTTGTTCTCAACCTGTTTTTCTGCTCCAACACACCTGGGAGAAAGGAGGTAATTTAACAGTGGATAACAAAGGAGATAATTTAACTCTAAGGATAACAAAGGCTGAGCATAAGGAAGAAGCATGTGTGCTTTGCCCCACCTCCTGCTGATTTTGAAGCCTGCATTCGACCACACACCTACCTAGCATGCACCCAAGCATCAGGAATTACAAATAAGTGTTGTATTTTCTCCAGTGGTACTTCTGTAAAAATTTTTTGTGACACTTCTTTTGAAAGGTAGTAGTTCTAGCAATTGATGGACCTATTAAGGAACATGATCTCGTTGGGTGAATGTTACTGTATGTTTGGGAGAAAACCTGTATTGCCCACCTCAATTACTTACTTGGTTTATGATACCTTATTTCCAGAATACTTTTGGTTCATTTCCACAAAAGCCAAATTACACTTAATTTATAAAGATGGGCTCCTAGGGAAATCTAGACAGGTCAGCTGTAAGCTCTGAAGGCAGGCTCAAGGAAAAGGGTCTAATCTTGTCAAGAGAGTCTTCAGCAGTTGTTCAGACACAGGGAATGAAACACCTGGGACTTAAAAGTTCTGCATATGTGAAAACAAAAATCCACATTACCATGTATTTGTACCTCAGGTATGTAGATGGTTATATAATTTCTTTGTTGTTGTTGATGGTGTTTCATTTTGTATTGGTCGAAAAAATAATCACCTAATTGTTTCTGAAGTATTGTCCGTATCCCTCAGTGACCATCTGATTGTCCTCTCTCATTGTGCTTACCTCTGTAGGTGAAGGTTGCTATCCTTAAATACATAGAAACTCTGGCCAAACAGATGGATCCAGGAGATTTTATAAATTCCAGTGAAACTCGTCTGGCAGTGTCTCGGGTTATCACTTGGACAACAGAACCCAAAAGTTCTGATGTTCGGAAGGTATGTTTTAATTTAAGGTTTAGAAGGTAAATTAGATAAGCAAGTCAGTCGTTTTGGATTGCCAATGAAGGGAACTAATATTTCAGGACATTACCAGTTAGCATTGAGTTATTTACCTAGTGACATGAAGACTTTTTTTTTTTAATCTTTTATATTTTAAATTTTATCCATTTAATATGAGTATAATATAAAAAATAACTGTCCTGGGGCACCTGGGTGGCTCAGTTGGTTAAGAGTCTGACTCTTGGTTTCAGCTTAGGTCATGATCTCATGGGTCATGAGATTAAGCCCCAAGTTGGGCTCTGCGCTCAGCGGGGACTCTGCTTGAAGATTCTGTACCTCTGTCCTTCCCCCTACCCACACGCATGC
The DNA here is from genome assembly GCF_011800145.1 of Mirounga leonina. Lineage (NCBI taxonomy): Eukaryota > Metazoa > Chordata > Mammalia > Carnivora > Phocidae > Mirounga > Mirounga leonina. Next base: position 1,786,782 of record NW_023270268.1, read on the forward strand.
TCGCTCTCTCTCAAATAACTCTTTTTGGGGCGCCTGGGTGGCTCAGTCGTTAAGCGTCTGCCTTCAGCTCAGGTCATGATCCCAGGGTCCTGGGATCGAGCCCCGCATCAGGCTCTCTGCTCGGCCAGGAGCCTGCTTCTCCCTCTCCCACTCCCCCTGCTTGTGTTCCCTCTCTAGCTGTCTCTCTCTCTCTCTCTCTCTGTCGAATAAATAAAATAAAATCTTTAAAAAAAAAAAAAAAGAAAACTCTTTTTTTTTTTTTTTTTTAAATAAACCTAAAAATAACTGTCCTGGTGCGCCTGGGTGGTTCAATTGGTTAAGCATCCAATTCTTGATCTCAGTTCAGGTCATGATCTCAGGGTTATGAGATTGAGCCCTGCGTTTTGCTCTGTGCTGGGTGTGGAACCTGCTTAAGATTCTCTCTCTTCCTCTCCCTCTGCCCCTCCCCCCCCAAAATAAATAAATAAATAAATAAATAAATAATAACTGTCCTTGTCACAATCCTCCCCACCTCTAATCTTGTAACCATTCAAAATATAGTCAACCCTTGTTAATATCCAAAATATGTAAAGAATTTATACATCTCAACATCCAAAAAAACAAATAATCCAACTGAAAAATGGGTAGAAGACATGAACAGACATTTCTCCAAAGAAGACATACAGATGGCCAACAGACACATGAAAAGATGCTCCACATCACTCATCATCAGGGAAATGCAAATTAAAACGACAATGAATTATCACCTCACATCTACCAGAATGTCTAAAGTCAAAAACACAGAAAACAAGTGCTGGCAAGGATGTGGAGAAAAGGGAACCCTCTTGAATGGTTGGTGGGAATGTAAATTGGTGCAGCCACTGTGGAAAACAGTGTGGAGGTTTCTCAAAAGTTAAAAACAGGGGGCACCTGGGTGGCTCAGTTGTTAAGCGTCTGCCTTCGACTCAGGTCATGATCTGAGGGTCCTGGGATCGAGCCCCACATCGGGCTCCCTGCTCAGTGGGAAGCCTGCTTCTCCCTCTTCCACTCCCCCTGTTTGTGTTCCTGCTCTCATTATCTCTCACTATCTCTCTCTCTGTAGATAAATAAAATCTTTAAAAAAAAAAAATTAAAAACAGAATTACCCTATGATCCAGGAATTGCAATTTGGGGTATTTACCCAAAAAATACAAGAACACTAATTCAAAGGGATACATGCACCCCTACGTTTATAGCAGCATTATTTGTAATAGTCAAACTATGGAAGCAGACCAAGTGTCCACTGATAGATGAATGGATAAAAAAGAGGTGCTATATATATACACATATATATAAATATATAATGGAATATTATTCAGCCATAACAAAGAATGAAGTCTTGCCATTTGAACAACATGGATAGAGCTAGACAGTGTAATACTAAGCAAAGTTAAGTCAGGAAATGACAAATACCATATGATCTCACTCATGTGGAATTTAAGAAACAAATTGGGGGAAAAGAGACAAACCAAGAAACAGACTTTTAATTATAGAAAACAAACTGATGGTTACCAGATGGGAGGTGGGTGAGGGGATGGGGGAAATAGGGGATGGCGATTAAAGAGTACACTTAACATGATCAACAAAAAAAATGAAAAAAAAACAAAACAAAACCAAAAAACAAAATATAGTTGACCATTGAACAACACAGATTTGAACTGTGTTGGTCCACTTACATGCAGATTTTTTTTATAGTATAGTAATATAAATGTATTTTCCTTATGATTTTCTTAACATCTTTTCTCTAGTTTATTTTAAGAATACAGTATATAATACATATAGCATACAAAAGGTATGTTAATCAGCTGTTTATATTACCACTAAGGGTTCTGGTCAAGAGCAGAGATTTGACTGTGCGGGAGGTTGGTGCCCCTAACCTCTGTGTTGTTCAAGGGTCAACTGCAGTCTAAATCTTTCCCCTTGCAGGTACAATGTATTTCAAGTAGGAATTTACAGTTATTTCTTGATTAACTCATTTTAGGCATTATCTACTGATCTATTGATAAATTTAGCCAGTATGTAGCTTTCTATCTACCTTTGTACATAAGAACTTAGCTTTAGGGACGCCTGGGTAGCTCAGTCAAATGAGCATCTGCCTTTGGCTCGGGTTGTAATCCCAGGGTCCTGGGATCGAGCCCCACATCGGGCTCCTTGCTTGGTGGGGAGCCTGCTTCTCCCTCTGCCTGCCGCTCCCCCTGCTTGTTGCTCGTGCTCTCTCTCTCGGACAAAAAAAAAAAAAAAAAAAAACTTAGCTTTACCCATCCTATTCCCACATCCTTTCCTATATCTTTCCCCATAATCTTCAAAATACTGAGGAATAAACCATTGGTAATCAATACAAAAGATTTACTTTTGACTGTGGAAGTGTTCACTCCTATGCCAAGTGGTTTATTGCTACCTCCTTTCTTAAACTTTGTTGTGGTGTAAATAATTTGCCTTGCTTTTCATTTGCCTGGGGTTTTTTTTTTTAATGTTATTTAACTGTCTGTTCATATTTTCAACATCTCTGTAACATGCTTATGGGTGACATTTTCCATATGCTCAAAAACATAAGTTAGTTATTTCATGGGGAGCTCCTTTCTAGGCCTTCTGTTCTCTTCATCATCTTCCTGAGACCTCTCTTCACCCCTAACTTTTCATTTCTCACATCCTATATGTAGCTCTGTTTACTCTCTTTCTTTGTGAGTCATTTTCTTCAATATTTGCTGCAAAGAAGCACATAGAATATACATTTTATGACCTTTATTTCTAATGGTGAACACTTTACCCAACAGAAGCAGAATATACATTCTTCTCAAGTGTACATGGAACAGTCTCCAGGATAAGACCATATGCTAGGCAATGAAACAAACCTCTCAGTAGTTTTCTTAAGAGGACAAAAATAATACAAAGTATGTTCTCTGACCACAGTGGAATGAAATTAGAAATTAATAACAGGGAAATTTGGGGGGCTCACAAATACATGGAAATTAAACAACTTATTCCTAAATCACCAGTGGATCGAAGAAGAAATCAAAAGTGAAATCAAAATACCATGAGGTGAATGAAATGAAGACGTGACATACCAGAACTTAAAGGATGCAGCTAGAGCAGTGCTTAGAGTGAAATTTATAGCAGTTAATGCTATAATAATAAAGAAGAAAGATCTCAAATTAGTAACCTTAACCACTACCTTATGACACTGGAAAAAGAACAAACTAACCCTAAAGTAAGCAGAAAGATGTAATCAAGATTACAGCACAAATTGGGGTGCCTGGCTCGGCTGGTAGAGCATGTGACCCTTGATCTTAGGGTCATGAGTCCATGTTGGGCATGGAGCCCGCTTAAAAAAAAAAAAGATTAAAACACAATAAAGCAGAAAAACAATAATCAGTGAAACTAAAAGCTGGTTTTTTGAAAAATCAACAAAATTGGCAAACTTTTAACTAGATTGACCAAGAAGAAAAGAGACTAAAATTACTAGAATTAGAAATGGAAGAGGGAATATGACCAACCTTACAGAAATAAAAATTGTAAAGGAATACTATGAATAATTATGTCAGTAATTTAGATGAAACGAACAAATCCCTAGAAAGATGTAGACTACCAAAACTGACTCAAGAAGAAATAGATGTTGATAGAACAAGTAAAGAGATTGACTTAGTAATCAAAAAACTACCCATGAAGAGAAGCCAGGCTCAGATGGCTTCACTGGCGAATTCCACCAAACAAATTACTACCAATTCTTTAGAAACTCTTCCAAAAAACAGAAGAAGGAACACTTTCTAACTCATTGTGTGAGGGCAGTAGTACCTTGATACCAAAACCAGATAAAGACCACACACACACACACACACAAAAAAACCCTACAGCCCGATAACTTCTACGAATATGGATGCAATTTAATCCTCGACAAAATATTAGCAAACTAAATCCTGCAACATATAAAAGAGAATTATACACCATGACCAAGTAAATGGGATTTATTCCAGGAAAGCAGGGTTAAATTAACATCTGAAAGTCTAGTAATATAATACACCATATCAATCAAAAGACAAAAAAACACATGATTGTATCAATAGAAAAGGCACCTGATGGTGCTCCTGGCTGGCTCAGTCAGTGGAGCATATGACTCTCCATATAAGGGTTGTAAGTTCGAGCCCCATATTGGGTGTGGAGATTACTTAAAAATAATACCTTGAGAAAAAAAGAAAAGGCATCTGGCAAAATCTTAACGTCCTCTCGGGATTTAACAAAAAATAAATAAATACATAAAAACTAACAATGGAAGGAATTTTCTCAACCCAGTAGAGGGCACCTGCAAATATTCACAGCTAAACTCATACTTAATGGTGAAAGACTGGGTGCTTCTTCCTTAAAATTAGCAAGACAAGTATGCTGTCACTATTTCTATTCAACATACACTATACAATTCAGTATATACTATGCATTACACTATACTCTGGTCTAAGTGTGCAATATGGTAATGGTATGTCTAAAAATGTACAATTCAACAGTTTCTATATCTGTTCAACTAGGGGTTCTAGCCAGGACAGTTAGGAAAAAATAAATAAAAGGCATCTAGACTGTAAAGAAGAAGTAAAACTATTTCCATTTGCAAGTGATATGATCTTGTATAGAGAAAATCCTAAGGAATCACTAAATAACTATTAGAACTAGTAAATTCATCAAGTTTGCATGATATAAAACAGTATACAGAAATCAGTTATATTCTAAACCCTTGCAGTGAGCAATCCAAAAATGAAATTAGGAAAAGAATTTCATTTACAATAGCATCAAAAAGATTAAAATCTATAGGAATACATTTGACAAAAGAAGTGCAAAAAAATTTTTTTTTTTTAAAGATTTTATTTATTTATTTGAGAGAGAGAGAGAATGGGAGACAGAGAGCATGAGAGGGAAGAGGGTCAGAGGGAGAAGCAGACTCCCCGCCAAGCAGGGAGCCCGATGCGGGACTCGATCCCGGGACTCCAGGATCATGACCTGAGCCGAAGGCAGTCGCTTAACCAACTGAGCCACCAGGCGCCCCAGAAGTGCAAAATTTATATAGAAACTACAAAATAGTTTTGAAAGAAATTAATGATTTAAATAAACTGAAAAACATTCATGTTCATGGATGGGAAGATTTAATATTGTTAAGTTGGCAATACTGCCCAAAGTGATCCACAGGTGAGATGTAATGCCTATCAAAATCCCAGAAATTTGTAGAAATTTACAAGCTGATTCCAAATTCATATGGAATTGCAAGGGTTCCATTATAGCCAAAACAATCTTGAAAAAGAACAAAGTAAGAGGACTTCACACTTCCTGATTTTAAAACCTAGTTTAGGTTTTGAAACCTCAGAAATACTGCAGATTCAGTTCCAGACTACTGCAGTAAAGCCTAGTCACATGAATATTTTCATTTCCCATTGTATATGAAAGTTATCTTTGCACTATGCTGTGGTCTGTAAGTGTGCAATAGCATTATGTCTAAAAAAATGTACATACCTTAATTTAAAAATACTGCCAAAAAATGCTAACCATCACCTAAGAATTCAGAGTCTTAATCTTTTGGCAGGTGGAGGGTCTTGTCTCAGTGTTTACTGATCAGGGTGGTGGTTGCCAAAGGTTGGGGTGGCTGTGGCAGTTTCTTGAAAGAAAGCAGCAGTGGTGGAAAAACAGTATGGAGATTTCTCAAACAGAAATAGAAATACCGTAGACACTACTGGGTATTACCCAAGGAAAATGAAAATGGTAATTTGAAAAGATATTTGCACCCCTGTATTTATTGCAGCATTATTTGCAGAATTATTTACAATAGCCAAGATATGGAAGCAATTCAAGTGTCTCTTGATAGATGAATGGATAAAGATTAGGTATTCATATACGGTGACTGTTAGCAGCCATAAAAAAGGAGGAGATGTTGACATTTGCAACAGCATGGATGGGCCTGAAGGATATTATGCTGAGTGAGATAAGTCAGATTGAAAAAGACAAATACCATGTGATTTCACTTACATGGAATCTAAAAAACAAAACAAATGAATAAACAAAAAGCAGAATCAGACCATAAATACAGAAAACAAACTGATGGTTGCCAGAGAGAAAGGGATGGGGGATAGGGAAAATGGGTGAAGGAGAATGGAAAATACAGGCTCCCAGTTATGGAATGAATAGGTCACGGTTATAAGAGGCACAGCAAAGGAAATGTAATCAGTGATATTGTAATGGTGTATGTTGACAGATGGTAGCTACACTTGTGGTGAGCATAGCATAACAAGTTAAATCATCATGTTGTACACGTGAAACCAATGTGACATTGTGTGTCAACTCTACTCAAGTTTTAAAAATTGTTTTTAAATAATTCAAAATAAAAATCATTTCGAATTCATTTGAAGAAATAAGACAAAAATGGGGCACCTGGGTGGCTCAGTCATTAAATGTCTGCCTTCGGCTCGGGTCGTGATCCCAGGGTCTTTGGGATTGAGCCCTGCATCAGGCTCCCTGCTCTGTTGGAAGCCTGCTTCTCCCTCTTCCACTCCCCCTACTTGTGTTCCTTCTCTCGCTGTCTCTCTCTCTGTCAAATAAATAAATAAAATATTTAAAAAGAAGAAGAAGACAAAAATGAAGTTTGCTGCATCAACTCTTCCTTTTACAATTTCTCTGTAGTATGAGATGCTGTTTAATAGCATTTTACCCATAGAGTTTCTTTCAAAATTGGAGTCAGTCCTCTCAAACCCTGCTGCGGCTTTACCAACTAGTTTATGTAATATTCTAAATCCTTTGTTGTTATTTCAACAGTCTTCACAACTATCCACCAGGAATAGATTGCATCTCAAACAACACTTTCTTTGCTCATCCGTAAGAAACAACTCATCTCTTCCAGTTTTGTCATGAGATAGCAGCAATTCAGTCACATCTTCAGGCTTCACTTCTAATTCTCTTGCTAATTCCACTACATCTGCAGTATGCCCTCCACTGAAGTCTTGAACCACTCAAAGTTATCCATGAGGGTTGGAATCAACTTTTTCCAAATTCCTGTTAATGTTGATATTTTGATCTCTTCCCAGGAATCACAAATGTTCTAAATGGCATCTAGAATGGCAAATCCTTTTTCAGAAGGTTTTCAATTTACTTTGCCCAGATCCATCATAGGAATCACTATCTGTGGCAGCTATAGCCTTACAAAATGTATTTAAGTAATAAGTCTTCAAAGTCAGAATTACTCCATGATCCATGGGCTGCAGAATAGATATTGTGTTAGCAGGCATGAAGACAACAGTAATTCTCATTGTACATCTCCATTGCAGCTCTTGCATGACCAGGCGCATTGTCAACGAGCAGTAATATTTTGAAAGGAATCTTTTTTTTCTCAGCAGTAGGTCTCAGCAGTGGCTTAAAATATTCAGGAAACCATGTTGTAAATAGACGTGCTCTCCCCCAGGCTTTGTTGTTCCATTTAGAGAGCACCGGAGAGTGGATTTAGCATAATTCCCAAGGGCCTTAGGATTTTCACAATGGTAAGTGAGGCAGTGGCTTCAACTTAAAGTCACAGGCTGCATTAGCCCATAACAAGAGAGTCACCCTGTCCTTTAGAGCCAGGCATTGACTTCTCTCTAGCTGTGAAAGTCCTAGATGGCATCTTATTCTAACATAAGGCTGTTCCGTCTACATTGAAAATCTGTTGCTTAGTGTAGCTACCTTCATGAATCGTCCTAGCTAGATCTTCTGAATAACTTGTTGGAACTTCTGTATCAGCACTTTGCTGTTCCACCGTGCAATTTTATGTTATGATGGAGATGGCTTCTTTCCTTAAACCTCATGAACCAACTTCTGGCTTCAAACTTCCATGGCTTCCTCACCAATCTCAGCAGAACTGAAGATAGTTAGGGTCTTGCTCTGGACGACACTCTGGCTTAAGGGAGTATTGTGGCCGCTTTGATCTTCTATCCAGACCACTAAAACTTTGTCTCTGTATCAGCAATAAAGCTGTGTTGCTTTTTTATCATTTGTGTGTTCACTGGAGTCAAGAACCTTTCCTTTGCAGTCACAAGTTGGCTGTTTGTCACAAGAGGCCTAGCTTTTGGCCTATCTCTGCCTTCCTCACTAAGCTTAATCATTTCTAGCTTTTGATTTAATGTGAGACACACGCAACTCTTTCTTTCACTTGAACATTTAAAGGCCATCATAGAACCATTAATTGGCCTCATTTCAATCAATTGTGTCTCAGGGAACAAGGAGGCCCAAGGAAAGGGAAAGAGATGGGAATGGCTGGTCAATGGAGAAGTCAGAACACACACAACATTTAGTGATTATATTCACCATCTCATACAAACATGATTTGTGGTACCCCAAAACAATTACAATAGTAACATCAGAGATCACTGATCACAGATCACCATACAAATATAAGGATGAAAAAGTTTGAAATGTTGCGAGGATTACCAAAATGTAACAGAGACATGGAGTGAGTAAATGCTATTTGAAAACGTGCGCCAATAGACTTGCTCAGCAGTGTTGCCACAAACCTCCAAAATATATAAAGAACTTAATACAACTCAGTACCCAAAAAACAATCTGATTTAAAAATGGGCAGAAGACATGAGCAGACATTTCTCTAAAGAAGACATATAGATGGCCAACAGACACATGAAAAGATGCTCCACATCACTCATCATCAGGGAAATGCAAATCAAAACTACAACAAGATATCATCTCACACCTGTCAAAATGGCTAAAATCAACAACACAGGAAACAAGTGTTGGCGAGGATGTGGAGAGTAACCCTCTTGCACTGTTGGTGGGAATGCAAATTGGTGCAGCCACTGTATGGAGGTTCCTCAAGAAAATTAAAAACAGAACTACCCTATGATCCGGGAATTGCAATATTGGTATTTACCCAAAAAATATAAGAACACTAATTCAAAGGGATACATGCACCCCTATGTTTATAGCAGCATTATTTACAATGGCCAAATTATGGAAGCAGCCCGTGTCCATCAGTGGATAAAGATGTTGTATGTATATATATACAATGGAATATTATTCAGCCATAAAAAAAATGGAATCTTGACGTTTACAATGACATGGATGGAACTAGAGAGTATAATGCTAAGCAAAATAAGTCAGAGAAAGAGAAATACTGTATGATTTCACTCATATGTGGAATTTAAGGAACAAAACAAGCAAAGGGGGAAAAAAAGAAACCAAGAAACAGACTCTTAACTATAAAGAATAAACTGAAGGGGCATCGGGCTGGTTCAGTTGGTGGAGCATGTGACTCTTGATCCCGGAGTTATAAGTTCAAGCCCCACGTTGGGTGTAGATATTACTTAAAAAAAATCTTTAAAAAGAGGGGCGCCTGGGTGACTCAGTTGGTTAAGTGACTGCCTTCGGCTCAGGTCATGATCCTGGAGTCCCTGGATCGAGTCCCGCATCGGGCTCCCTGCTCAGCAGGGAGTCTGCTTCTCCCTCTCCCACTCCCCGTTTGTGTTCCCTCTCTCGCTGTGTCTTTCTCTGTCAAATAAATAAATAAAATCTTAAAAAAAAAAAAATCTTTAAAAAGAAAAAACAAACTGAAGGTTACCAGAGGGGAGATTGGTCGGGGGATGGGTTAAATAGGTGATGGGGATTAAGGAGTGCACTTTTTTTTTAAGATTTTATTTATTTATTTGAGAGAGAGAGAATGAGAGACAGAGAGCATGAGAGGGAGGAGGGTCAGAGGGAGAAGCAGACTCCCTGCTGAGCAGGTAGCCCAATGCGGGACTCGATCCCGGGACTCCAGGATCATGACCTGAGCCGAAGGCAGTCGCTTAACCAACTGAGCCACCCAGGCGCCCCAGAGTGCACTTTTGATGAACACCGAGTGATGTATGGAATTGTTGAATTACTGTATTGTATACCTGAAAGTAATAACACTGACACTGTATGTTAACTAACTAGAATTAAAATAAAAGCTTAAGAAAAAAGAAATGGAATACAGTATTCTAATGAAGACCTGATTTATGTTGTGAAATAAGTAAATAAATGAATAAATAAAAATGCATCTAGTAAAGCAAATATGACACTAAAATATAAATTAACAAAAATGAAGGACTTTATCAGAATATACTAAAAATACTGCATTTTAAATCATACAACTTAAACCCATATTAATGCAGAAATAGACATATAGATCAATAGAACACAAAGGATCAGAGGATCAGAAACGGTTTGGTTTATATAGGAAGTTAATTCATGATAAGGGTGTCACTTCATGAGGGAAGGTATATGCATTGGAAAATGGTCTTAGAACAGTTGGCCTCTCTACCTCTGCAGGGAAAGAAAGCTGAGTTTCCTACACCAAAATAAAGCCTAGATGGAATAAAGTATACCTTAACAATCATTAATTCATTTGCTTAGAGTAACTTGAGGCAGTTTCAGTGTTGTTCCAAAAACACAGGATCATAAAGTTTTGTTTCAAAATACAAATAGTTTTTTGTTGTTTTTTTTTAAGATTTTATTTCAGAGAGAATGCTTGTGCGAGGGGGAGGAGGGGCAGAGGGAGAAAGAGAAGGCGGAGAATCTCAAGCAAACTCCCTGCTGAGTGTGGAGCCTGACACAAGGCTCTGTCTCACAGTACTTGAGGTCATGACCTGAACCAAAATGAAGAATCAGGCACTTAACTGACTTAGCCACCCAGGCGCCCCCCAAATAGAAGTAGTTTTATTTAAGTACTATTAACATGTTCGAGGACATACCCACACAATGTATATTGGGCTTATATTATAGCTGTTGTTTTATTATATTTTTCTTATTTTTTTTCCTGTTTATTATATTTTTCCTTCAGCGGTATATGATCGCCCTCTCCCAATTTCTTCATGTATAGAGTTCCATCATCTTTCAAGGCTGTGTTGTATAGTGTGCCATTGCTCCAATGTAACATAATTTAACCATTCCCCTAGTATTTTATATTCAGGTATCATAAACATAGAACACTTAGGTTTTCATAGAATGGGGTCTGAAAAGGTCCAGGACAAGATACACATATTTTCATCTGAGTCATGATTGTGAACTATTTGGATTTCTTCCTCCTCTCAGTTAAGTTTCTATGGTAATCTGAATTTCAAAGTTTGGCTTTCAGTAGTTCTGTTGATTACGTTAAAAGAAGAAAGTAAATTTATAAGTTTTCTTAACTGATCTGAATAAGCTTTGTTTTGTTCCCATTTCCACCAAAACATTATTTTCCATTTATATAAAATGAATAGTAAAGTATTAAGTTGCTCTGAATGGACTTTGTATAGCTTAGGGGGATATACAGGGTTCCCCCACTATCTAAAGTAGAATGTTCCTGTGAAACCTTTCATATGCCAAAATGGTGTAAAGCAAGGAAGCAATTCCATTAATTCATATGGAAAAACTTCTCAGACTTCCCAGACCCAAAAACATAGCATCTTTTAGGCTTTTCTGATACCTCAGGATACATCTTGCTAACAGACACACAAAATAAATCAAGATAAAGCACAGATGCTTACATACACAATTCAACAATACTATGGTGGCTTGATGCTGAGTGTAGTTCCTGGGGAAGGAGCTTGGTGGTACCATTCTCACTGCTCAGAATGAGTGCTGCCTTTATAAAGGCTCACTGCAAAACAAATGCTGAATACTATTTTTGCTTTTTGCCTTAAATGTAAAAGTGAAGAACTTCTTTGTTTTTCTTTTGGTACTGTTGTAGGTCTTTCATAAAAGCAGAGTGGTGTAGTGTGAACCTTTGAAAGGTGTAGGCTACCTGTACTTGTATATTTCCATCCATCTCTCTTCTTGTAATCATTTATGAGGAAAACTGAAGAAGTAGCATATATTGGTAGAATAACCCCAGAAACCAGTTAACTTTTGCCATTGAGTGCTAGATTGTATTTGTGACATTCTTTATATTCCCTTCTTACCTTCAAAAAATAAATGGCAGGCCAATAATTTTCTTACTCTCCCAACAAAGAAATTTGGAAGCATATAAGGACATCTTTTTCTGTGGGAAAGATGGCCTAATGCTATTGAACGGAATTGTTGAGTGAAGAAAATTGTCTCCTTTGAGTAACCAAAATATACATCTCTACTTATTCTATGTCTTTGTTTTCTAGGCAGCACAGTCAGTGCTGATTTCCTTATTTGAACTCAATACCCCAGAGTTTACAATGTTATTAGGAGCTTTACCAAAAACTTTTCAGGATGGTGCTACAAAGCTTCTTCATAATCACCTACGAAACACTGGAAATGGAACCCAGGTATCTTTCAGTTATTTTCTTGACTGTTACGTGATGTGATGGTTTCAACAGCAATTGCTTTCTTTTACATGAAGCAAACTTTTGATCCAAGTGTATAATTTTTACATCTGTATTAGGCAACATCTCCTAAGCAGTATTAAATACAGTCCTGGAAAGAACATAGTCCTTAGGCTTGTCATGTTTATGTTGTAATTTGGTATACATTTGGTTGGTGGTGAACGATGGCCAGGGTATGAACAAGGAAAGCAAACCAGTCCTTATTTGAGGACTAGAAGGGATGATTTGGTTAACAATAAGATCCTAAGAAGGTAGGGCTTTAAAAGAAGGTGTTTGTGGGTCCATAGTTGCTTGAATACAGAATTTTGTTTTGGGGAGGTAAGGTCTGAATAAATGAAACATTACAGTGTTATATGTACCTAAATGGCAAGAATCATTTACATAATATGCCTAAAAAATTAAACTTAAGTTTTAAAAAGACGTATTTGATCATGTATAAAGAAAAATTAGATGCACTTATGGCAGGCTTAATGTAAAGTCTGAGGGTTAAAAACAATCTAGAACAATTTCTTGGGACTAAAGTTGGTTATCTTTTTAAAAGGAGAGGGATTGTTTATATCTTAAGAGGTAGGCAAAATAATAATAACAAATTTTACTTTGCGAAAATCATTTATAAAGCAAACTCAAGGAGGAATAAAATTTGAATATTAGTAATGGTTGGAGGAAGGAAATTGGCTTAGAATGAGAGGCTAATTTAAAATTGTCAGTTTGAGGGGAGTATCTGGCTGGCTCAGTCTGTAGAGCATGCGACTCTCAATCTCAGGGTCATGAGTTCAAGCCCCATGTAGGGCAGGGAGCCTACTTAAAAAATATTTTTTTTAATTTAAAAATTAATTAATTAAAATAGTTTGGGATCCTGTTGAATCTGTGAGAAGGAAGATGTTGATAATATTTGAGAGCAGGAAGTGGGTGAAGAAAACAAAAAAGACTAAAGAGGTAGATTTCTGAATGGGGAGAAAGTTTTTCCCTATCGAAAGCAAAGATAAGTACCTGATTATTTAAAATACTGACCTACAAATATGGCTCTTTCATATTGTTCAACTTCTTGATTGCATGGCTTCCTTAAGAGCCTTTTAGTTGAACTTAACCTGTCGTATGTTAATATTTACTTGACTCCCCCAATCAGGGTTCCATGGGGAGTCCTTTGACGAGACCAACACCACGTTCGCCAGCCAACTGGTCCAGTCCTCTTACTTCTCCTACCAATACATCACAGAATACTTTATCTCCAAGGTAATAAAAGGGTTATTTTCCCTCATGGCTTGTGTTTGCCGATTCCCATTCTTAGACAACAGACACTAATATAATTCCACTTGATTTCCACTTGACTTGAAAGGTCTTGTTGACACATAGAAACTTAGCAGATTCAAAAAACTTTAAGTATATTCCAAAACTAACCTTTTAAATGAAAATAATGCATAGGATATCTAATTTTTATGTAAGTGAAAAGAAAACTTACACAGCTTTTGTAAATTAGTGCTTGAAGCATTAAATGGAGTAGTTATGTTTCTCAGATATGCTTATAGACAAAATCAAAAATAGAGAAGAAAAAAGAAGGAAAGGCTAAATATAAAATGGCATTATGTCTGTGTCTTTAGGAAAGAATGTGACTGTGAGATTGGTCCTTAATCTAAAATATAAGCTGTGTAGAATTTTCACACACTTATGCAGTTCAAGCATTGGCTGTATTTAAGATGAAGTTCTTAATATTTTTTCCCTTTTGCTGGCCTTTTAAAAAATCATTTGCGGGCACCTGGATGGCTCAGTTGGTTAAGCAACTGCCTTCGGCTCAGGTCATGATCCTGGAGTCCCTGGATCGAGTCCCACATCGGACTCCCTGCTCAGCAGGGAGTCTGCTTCTCCCTCTGACCCTCCTCTCTCTCATGCTCTGTCTCTCATTCTCTCTCTCGCAAATAAATAAAATCTTAAATAAATAAATAAATAAATAAATAAAAATAAATAATCATTTGCATAGTAGTCCATATTTACTAACATAGTTATTAACTTGATTTTATTAGCCATATATCATAGCATGCTTCATCATATTTATTACAATTTATAGGATACTTCATCAGCATCTAAGGAAGAAAAATACATTGCAAACTTAACATCTAGGTTATTATTCCTTGTGACACACGTAACAATTTGATGGCTAAATTCCAGCTTCAGTTGAGTTTTAGAATTTGACTATAGAAGTAATGTCAGTAACATATATGTTCAGTGTTAAAACTTCTCTTCCTTCCTATAAATTTGTGTAAAATACATTTATCTTCTCTTTCAGCTGTACCATTATTGTCAGTTAATCACAGGAGTTAGCAAACTTTCTGTAAAGGGCCATATGGTAAATATTTCAGGCCTTGTGGGCCATGCAGTCTTTGTTACCTCTACTCAGTTTTGCTGTTACAGTGTGGAAAATAGCTGTAGCAGATACCTGAATAAATAAGTGTTGCTGGTTCCAATACGATTTAATTTATAGACACTGAAATAAGAATTTTATATGATTTTCATTGGAAAAGTGTTAGGAAATGTTATTTTGACTTTTCTCTCAACCATTTAAAAAGTAAACATTTTTAGATTTCAGAGGTCATGGTTTGCTGACCCCTGGTTAATCGGAACATTTTTGAAGGTGACAGACAAACCGGGTGTTAAGGGCTATGCATTTAGAGTCGTTATAAGCTGCCCTTGGGGGGTGGACAAGGGGACATATACCTTAACCATTTAAAGTTGTCAGGTTTGGTTTTGTTTTGCTAATTATGTTTTGGGGATCCTACATAATCTCAAATGTGTTTGTGTTTTAAAACTATACATAAATAATTAGTTGTCTTTTTCATAGTGCATTTGATTATGACACAGAAAATATGAACTCTGAAGATATTTATAGCTCTCTTAGAGGTGTCACTGAAGCAATTCAGAATTTCAGCTTCCGTAGTCAAGAAGATATGAATGAGCCATTGAAAAGGGATTCTAAAAAAGATGATAGTGATTCTGTGAGTATTTGAATATTCTTACATTGCAGGCTTTTCCATTAAGAGGTGTTTTTTTTTTAAGATTAATTATTTATTTGAGAGAGAGAGTAAGCTCAAGCAGGGCAGGGGGAGGGCAGTGGGAGAGGGAGAGATTCTTTTTTTTTTTTTTTTTTTTTAAAGATTTTATTTATTTACTTGAGAGAGAGAGAACACATGAGAGGGGATAGGGTCAGAGGACGAAGCAGACTCCCCGCCGAGCAGGGAGCCTGATGCGGGACTCGATCCCGGGATTCCAGGATCATGACCTGAGCCGAAGGCAGTCGCTTAACCAACTGAGCCACCCAGGCGCTCGAGGGAGAGATTCTTAAGCAGGCTTCATGTCCAGCAGGGAGCCTGACGCAGGGCTCAATCCCATGACCCTGTGATTGTGACCTGAGCTGAAATCAAGAGTCAGACATTGAACTGACTGAGCCACCCAGGTGCCCCTCATTAAGAGATCTTTGTTGGATTTTTTTTTTTTTTTTAACTTTGCTTTCTGTCATTTTTCAGATGTAACTTTTTAAGGGATCAGTCACTCTGCAAGCATTCACTGAGTATCTACACATGCCAGGCACTGTTCTGGGTCTTGGATTTAACAAGGCAAAGTTGCTGCCTTCAAGTTCCTTATAAATTTTCGGATAGAGATGAGTACTATTGAATTTTATGTTAGAACACAAAGTAAATCTATTTTAGATTATTTGGTCAGGGAAGACCTCTCCCAGTCAGTGGCATTTGCTTTGAGAATAAATAAAGCCATACAAGATCTAGGAGAGAATAATTCCATAAAAGAAGTGGCAAGTGCAAAGACATTTAGATGGGAACAAGTTTTGCATAGTTGGGAACTGGGACGAAAGACAGTGTTGTTGGGCTGTTGTGAAAGAGTTGGGGGGTGGCACATGGGCCAGATCACATGAGTCTTATAAGACTAAATACATTTAGGTATTTATTTTCCCATTAAGTGTAGTGATAGAGATTTGCATCATCAGTTTGTAGGGCTCCAGTTGAGAATGTTATGACCCATTGGTGAATATTGTTTAGTTTGTTGCTTCTGCCATCATACAAAGAGTAGTTGTTTTGGGTCGGGGAGGGGGAAAAAAGAGTAGTTGTTTTGTACACTGCTGCTGAAGACTTTGCTCAAAACAAGCCATCCCATTTCCTACGGAATCTGTGGTTCCTCAGTGTTTGCAGAATTGTAGAACTCTGCAGTGCTTCAGCACATCTCTAAAGGGCTCCCTCCTCTGCCTTCCTGACTGCTTTCCTGCTGTTGTTTTTCTCCCAATGCCTATCTGGCAGATGGTCCTACTAAACTGGGTGCCAAAAACCAGCTTACCACTCAGATTTGAGGTTCCCCACCGCAAAAGCTACATGAAGTAGCAATAACAGTTTAGTAATACAAATCACTGCTTGAGACTTTTTTTTTCCTCAGAAATAGCAGGATACAGTGTGGGGAGCTCAAACAGTGGATTCTGGCAGAAGTGAGTTTAAATTTCAGTTCCTGGCAGTTATTAACTAATCATATATTTTCACTTCTAAGCCTCAATATCTTCATTAAGAAAATAAGGATATTACTGCCTACCTTAAAAGTTACTGTAAGTGTAATAAATTATATGACTCATTAGCTACATCCAGCTGCTTGTTTGAACTTCTCATCTTTTCCCCTAGAGCTCCTCTTTTCTGTTTCAGTTGATAGGAGCACAAGTTGCTCAGCCAAAAACCTTGGACCAAGGAGTTGTCCTTGTCGCCTTTCTGTCATCCTCCATACTCTATCAGGAAATCTGCTGGTTCTGTTTTCAGAATATATCCAAAATCTATCCACTTCCCATCCCTGCTATTCTGGCTTGAAACATCATCATCAATTCTCTCACCTGGGTTATTAAAATAGGCACCTAACTGGCCTTCTTGATTGTGCCCATTGGCCTCCTGTCATCCGTTCTCACTCCTTGACTTATAACTCCATAGGAGGTCCGAATAAAAGCCAAAGTCTACACAATAGGCTTTTCCCCCTGTTACCCGTCTGGTCTCATCTACTTTCCTCTGCTCCAACCACACTGGCCCCCTTGCTATTCCTTGAACTCCCTGGGCATGCTCTTGCCTCAGGGCCTTTGTCTTGGCTATTCACTCTGTCTTAGACATCTTTCCTCCAGATAGCTCGATGGCTGATTTCCTCACTTCCTTCAAGTCTTTGTTCAAATGGCTTACTCTGACCCTAATCTAATCTGCACCCTCCTTCCTCCCACCACAGTACTCATGATCCCTTTAATCCTGCACTGCCTCCCATACACTAATCACCTTCTACCATACCGTATACTTTACTCATTCATTATGTTTGTAAATATCTGTCCCCCCACTAGAATGTAAACTCCATGAAAGTGGACATCATTCTCTCTTTTGTTCACTAATATAGCCCCACTGCAAGGAATAATGCCTGGCACGCAGTAGGAGCACAGTACATATTTGAACAATATTTGTAAAGCACCTAAGTAATGGCTTAAGACATAGTTGCTGTGAGTAGACAGTGACGGTGGTGATATTGATGGTAGTAATGATTTTCATACTAGTATTAGTATCAGTGTTAGTATTGATGTTTTGGTAAGTATGTTAATGCATTCAAACTTCATCAGGCATCTTTTCAAAAGTTATAGTCCTTGAGGCCATTTTTTAAAAAAAAAATTTTATTCTCTTGTACTTTGTTGACATGTTGTCATTGTGTAATTTACTACCTTAATAATGGACTCTGGCAGCTTTTAGTTCTGTGTTGCTAATGAAAGTCCTTTTATATCTTTAACTGGCATAGAGAAGCTTTTGGTAATCCCACTGAATATTGTTTGGTCAAGCCATTAGCAAGGGAACTATAGGAATCATTAGAAACAGCATTCTTTTATGATTTTTATTTGCCCTCACAGCTGTGGGGGGGGGGGGGTTTACATCTTTAAATGTTGACATTTTATTTTAAATAAGTTTTAACTTATGTTGATTTCATTACTTAATTTTTTTCAGCTGTTTATTACCTTTTTTAAAATAGACTTTGAAGCAGTAGAGAAACATCTTTAGAATTTCAAAGAGATACTTAAAAATGAATTAATCTGTAGGATGCCTGGGTGCCTCAGTCGGTTTAGGCATCTGACTCTTGATTTCAGCTCAGGTCATGATCTCAGGGTCGGGTCGTGAAGTTGAACCCCTTCTTTCTCTCTCTCTCCCTCTGTCCCTACCCCCACTTTCTCATAAATTAAATAAAATAAATAAATGTTTTTTGAAAAATGAATTAATTTCCTATGCCTTCTCCTCCCCATTAATAGATCTGTGGTGGTCCAGGGATGCCTGACCCAAGAGCAGGAGGTGATGCTACTGACTCAAGCCAAACAGCCCTTGATAATAAAGCTTCATTGCTCCATTCAATGCCTGCTCACTCCTCTCCTCGCGCTCGAGACTATAATCCATATAACTACTCAGATAGCATCAGTCCCTTCAATAAGTCTGCCCTCAAGGAAGCCATGTTTGATGATGATGCCGACCAGTTTCCTGATGGTAGGTTCTGGGTCATATTTTGTGTTTTAGAGGACTGGTAATCAATGAAACAAAAGAAATACACATGCTCTTTTATTATAACTCCCAAAGAAGTAAGGAGCTTTGGGATGGGAATGTTTCTCCCATCTTTTAGGAGCTCATTTCTAGTGGTTTGATAGTTTTCTACCCCAGAATGAGAAACAGGGTAATCCTGAGATCATCCTCAAAATCAGGAAAACCTTACTGACTGCCCAGAAACAACTGAAATCAATTGTAGCTTATAAATTTAGTTTATCTCTAGACACAATTCAGTCATTAATTTTTATACCAGCATGACAAAACCCTTTGAAGAACTACCCATTCTTCATAATAGCCCTTTAATAAAGTGTGAAATCATAAACTCTAGTAAGATGCATTCAAGACCAAATGGGAGGTAAGCTACCATTAGAATTTGGAGCCAGCTTGGGACGAGCTTTACACTTTCAGTGGCTTCTACCAAGGGTGTGGGACGAGCTCTTACACTCACAGTGGCTCGGAACAAGGGCATAGGACTAAGTTCTAACACTTACTAAGCTGTCCAGCCTGGTATTTGTTTGACTGTCCAGAGTGTCACATCTGAAAGAGGGTGGAGATGTGCTACCTACCTGCCCTTCCAATTACAGTACACAGTTAGGTTCACATAAAATGTATAAAGACTGATATAAAACATTGCAAATGGTTTAGGTATTTTTAATAAGGAATTACATTTATTCTCTACAAATTACATAATTCATTAATTTTTTTTATTGAAGACTCAAGTAATATAAAGTAATAGATAACTATGTGGGTAAATTTGAAAGTACCCCCCTTACCAGTCTCATGATACTATACTTAGGTAGTTTTTGTTTTCCTTTGTTCCCCCAGTATTGCTGTCAGTGAACATATTCTGCATAAACTTTTATGCACATACATAAGTAATTTACTCTAAGAGATTCCTAGAGATAGAATTGCTCGATTAAGAGATAATGTAAGTTGAAATTTTTAGAGTTACTACCCAATTACCAACTCAAAACACTTGGCCAGTTTAGGTAGTGCTGATTTCCTCACCAGCACAGAATGTTCAGACCTTTTAAAATTTTGACACCCATCACCATGATGGATATAAAATAGTCCATCCTAATGAGCATTTCCTTAATTATTAGGAAGACTGAGAACTTAGATATCAGAAATATTTTTTTAATTTTTGTAATTTGGTAAGTGGAAAAATCTCTTCATTTTTATTTCTTTGATTACCAGTAAGGTTGACGAATCATGTTTTTACCAATATGTCATTTTAAGAGTCTTAATATATCACAGTTACCACAAAGGCAAAATTATGACAACTTGCCAAACTAAGTCTGAATTACATAAGAATCTATAAAATTGCCAAAATGATTCACTTTGGTGTGTTTTGATTTTTCACAAGTGGTTAACTCTGTTACTGAGGTTTAGTCACAATAGCAGCAAAACAGGAGGGAATAAATTGGACCTAGCATGAGCGTGTCCTTTAAACCCTCCCTTGCTGCAACAGCATGGTAAACTGAGACCTAGTTTTGGCAGCTTTAATTGTTCTTAAATTATTTATGTACAGAGGTCACACGCTGGCAGACCAAATTGGTTCCACTGACATTTCTTGCCTTGGCTGCAATATATATGTGTGTGTGTGTATATATATATATATATATATATTTTTTTTTTTTTTTAACAATCAAAAGTGTAAAAGATGATACAACACAAAAACTTTTCCTTGAGCCATTTGAGGGTAAGCTGTCAAACTGATCACCCCAAATACTTTAGGATGTACTTTCCATAAACAAAGACATTCTCCCACATAACCACAATATACTCATCCAAATCAGGTAATTATCATCAGTACATTAATAACCACCTGCCCATTAACCCCATTAGAGTTTTGTCAGTTGTCCCAGTGATACCTTCTAGCCAGAGGATCCACTTCAGAATCTCACATTGCATTCAATCATGTCTCTATTGTCTTCTTCAGTGTTCAGTCTTTCCTTTGTTCTTGTGACCGTGGCACTTTTGAAGGTCAGAGACCAATTATTTTGTAGCATTTCCCTCAATTTAGGTTTGTCTGATGTTTTCTCGTGATTGGATTCAGGTCATGTGCTCTTGGCATCAGTGTCCCAGAAGTGATAGTGCATTCTTCAGGTAATACACAATTTCACTTTGCCCTTTGGTGATATAAACTTTGGTCACTTGATTATGGTGGTGCTTACCAGGCTTCTCCACTGTGAAGTTACTCATTCTGTAATTAATAAGTCTTGTGGGGAGGTACTTTAAAACTGTATTAAAATTTATTCATTTAAAAAGTTTCATTCACAAATTTCTAACTGTATGAACTCATGGTTTGCATTGTATTCAGTGGGTTATAATTTGTAACGATCATTTATTTTGATGCTCAAATTGTCTTTGATTTGACCTGTTCTTTTGACATGTCCCCATCCTTGCATGCTGGCATGACAAAATGTTGTCCTGTCCCTGCTTCAGTCCTGGAATCAATCATTTCTCCAAGGAGCGATCTTTGGTTTCATTTAATAGAAAGTGGTCTTTAAAGGCTAGAGTCTGGGCATGAGGTGTACTCACTGCTAGTGGGATATCACTATTCCCAAGACCTCTCAGTGGCCAGAGCTAAGGAATGTGTGTGTGGTGTATGCATACACACACTGATTTACATCTGTTTATTTCTGTATCAAAAGCTATGAGTTTACTCCAATTCCAATTTAGCACCATAAGATTAATTCTAATTTCCTCCTTTTCCATATTGATAAAGCCCTTTTTTCTGACACTGAGAAACCTGGCTTTCATCATCCTTAATATCCTCCTGTATGTAGCCAGTTTTCGATCTCTGCAACTACCTCCTCACCTTGCTGGGCTCTGCCACTCCACGTGGACACCCTCAACTTGCTTGGGCTCTGACAGGTCACACCTGGTCACCACTCCATGTGGACACCCTTCTTTCCCTGGCTGAGCTCTAAAATTCCATACTTTGCCACTCTCACCTGTGGAAGGAAGCCCTGCTTACTCTGCTCAGGAATCTGTGTCCCCAGGCCTAGTCATTTATAATTTTGATGATTGGAAAAAATCTCTTTATTTATGAGGCTGAGGAATCGTGTTTTTACCAGCTGCTTATGTTACGAGAGTTAATATATCATAAAGCCAAAACTATGACAGCTTAGCAAGATTACCCACTTGGGGGACGCCTGGGTGGCTCCAGTCAGTTAAGCATCTGCCTTCGGCTCAGGTCATGATCCTGGCGTCCTGGGATCGAGTCCTGAGTTGGGCTCCTTGCTCAGCAGGGAACCTGCTTCTCCCTCTGCCTGCCACTCCCCCTGCTTGTGGGTTCTCTTCTCTCTGCACCAAATAAATAATTAAAATCTTTAAAAAAAAAAAAAAAAAAGATTGCCCACTTAATAACTGACTGATTCTCTTTTCCTTTACTAAAGATCTTATATTTTCCATTTGTTAAAGGAAGACATCTTTGGAAATTATGTAACTGAAATCCAAACTGGGTAGAATATTTTTGAACTTGAGAAAATTATTTCTTCGCAGCATAATACTTGATTGATTTCTGAAACATAAGACAGCCATTTTATGTTGAACACTCTCTGAAAATGGATAAGCCATTAGTTAAGCAAAATAGTAGTTGCTCTAAACTTCATATAGCAATTATTTATTGCTTATGTTCATTTTTAAATTTGAGATAGGGAAGACCTTGTTTGACATTATTTTATTGTGAACATTGCTAACGTCACCCATTCTTTTTAATTTTATTGACCGCCATTGCTCTTTTGATTTTCCTTCCATGTCTGCCCCAATGCAAAATTTCTCCTCCTTTTTTTGTTTTTAAAGTCCATAACTTTTGGCAGGAGATAATAATTTTGTTCAAGTCAGAATTTCCATAAAAAGAAATTGTTTTGAAATTCTGAGACTTATTTAGTATGTTATTCAGATGTTCCTATACACATTACAGACAGATAACACACATTAGTGATAAATTTTTCAAAATTAATGAGTCAGAAGAATTTAAAACTCCACTAATGTCCACATCTAATTACGATCTTTGTAAAGTTTACCAGGGACTATAATATTCCAGAATAACACTGTTAGTGAAGATGGTTCTGTTATTCAAGAGAGACTTATATCAAAGTTTGCCAATGAAAAGAATATCCCATATTTTTTCAGCACTGCAACAGAAATATCACAATTGTAATCATGCTAATATCTGTCATAAGAACAAAGAAAATTAATATTAGTTTATGGTGTTCCAAGCACAGGTCTTCACTGTGACCATAGGAAGTCAGTGCTCTCTGCCTATTTTACTCATAAGAAAACTGAGCCTCCGCAGTAATTAAGAATGTGCGTTTGTTACACAAAGTAAGAGGTACAGGTTTAGTGGGACTCCAGAGCCTTTCTTTTCGCATGACCAGGATGCCTCTCATGAGGAAATACAGTTGGTTACCTTTAGGTTTATCTCATTTGTATCATGTAAATCAGTTTTGTAACAAAATATTTGTTTTCTTTGGCAGAAATTATTTTCCTGTTAGTCATCTGTTCAGACCATTTTATGTCAAGTCATTTCTGATTATCTCCTAGAGTAATTACAAAGCCTATATTCATGGAGAAAAGAGCTGCATTCCTTTGAAAGCATTTTGTGTGTGTGTGAATTCCCTTTATTGAGCTGAAATAAAATACACTCTTACCAGAATGATCCTCTGACATCTGTGGAAGTCTGATGACATGACTTTGCAGGAGTGACTTCTGTGAGATTTATGGAGATGCATTTGTCCTGCCGCAGTAGCTGCTGTTAAAGCAGCAGTACTGTTCCAGTGTTGGTCTATATAATGAAATTATTTCTAAGACAGTTTTTATCCTTCAAGTTCAGATGTCATCTTTGAACACAAATTTCTTTTTTATGGTTTGTTCTGCATTTTACAGAGGTTCTTCCAAAACCCTAATTTGGTTTACCTTGGTGATCATTCTTACCAGACTATCTCTCATTTTGAAGTTCAGCAATCATATTCTGTGCTCTGTGTATGAGGTTGTTAGTGCTCTAATTGTAGTTCCATGAGCGTTGTCATAATAAACTTCCTTTTTAATAGTTAGTGAATGTTGTCACTACATTTTGGTTCAGTTTCCCTTCCCTATCATCTGTTACTTTTACTCTAGTTGGATTCATCTATTCTTTTTTTATTTTGGGGGGTGGGGTGGTGGGGGAAAGGGCAAAGGCAGAGGGAGAGCTAATCTTAAGCAGGCTCTGTACCCAGCCCGGAGCCCAACATGGGGCTCAGTCTCACGACCCTGCTGTAATGACCTGAGTCAAAATCAAGAGTCATACGCTTAACCGACTAACCCACCCAGGCGCCCCTGAACGCATCTATTCTAATGGTTCAGCTTGATTTCCTTTCCTCAGGTTTCCGAGTCCCCTTAAGTAAAATATAATTTTTCTTTCCCCTACTTGTAGGTGTGGGTTCCCTGCAACCTGTAATGTCAGACCATTGGTATCTCTAGGTCAGTGGCTAACCAGCTGGCAGGATGAGGCACAATAGTTCATTTTTGGGAAGTGGGCTCTTTCCTCTTGAGCCTTTGCTTTTGTAGGCAACAGCTATCTCCCAGATGCTAGATCCACAAGCCTTCTCTGACCTATTAGGACCAGCATAAGTGGCAGCCCTTTCCTATGAAAGACCAGCATGTTCTTGCCAAGTGGACCTACAACAGTATAGCTCCATGCCGTCAACTGTCTTCCCTGGAGATTCGGGAGAGGGAGTAACCCCAGGTGTAACTTCCAAGCTCAGGCACCATATTCTGTGGTTATTTTATTCCAGAGGAGTTAAGGAAAAGAGTCTATGGCACAAGCTCAGGCCACTGTCTGCCGAAGTCCCAGAAGGGCTGAATTTGTCATTTATTTTATCAACAAAAGAATTTAGGAAGAATTCTGGTATTTTGTAATGTTTTAATATGAGCTTTGGGATGTAACTGTCTTTCCTACAAAAATTATTCAAAGCACCATAAGTATCCTCTAACATTCATAAAATTCATGAGTTCATGATTATACTTTAAAAAAGAAAGCAAAAACAAATGAAAACTCTTTGATAATCATTATGCCCAACTCTCATCTCTGAATTTAAGGGAAAATATTAAGTATTTATTCTGCCTCTTCTATCAAACTATATTTCAGGATAATCAAAATAGCTCTAGTTGATAAAATTACTCTCTACAGAAGAATTCCAGCCCATTTTTAATTCCTAATAAAATAATTCATCAGTGGGTGAAGCCATTACTCAAAAGATTGGTTGGGGTGCCTGGGTTGCAGAGTCGGTTAAGCATCCAACTCTTGGTTTTTGCTCAGGTTGTGACCTCAGGGTCATAAGATCCAGCCCTGCATTGGGCTCAGCTGGAGTCTGCCTGATATTCTCTCTCCCTCTCCCTCTGCCCCTCCCCCCCACTCACATGCACCTACTCTCTCTCACTTACTCTCTCAAATAAATAAATCTTAAAAAAAAGATTATTTTTAGGGGGGTAGTGCCTGAGTGGCTTAATCCATTGGATGTCTGACTCTTAATTCTGGCTCAGGTCATGATCTCCGGGTTGTGGGATCAAGCCCCACATCAGGCTCTGTGCTGGGCATGGAGCCTGCTTAGGATTCTTTCTCTCCCCCACCCCTTAACAGCTCCCCCACCCCGGCCAAGGGCACTCTCCCTCTCTTAAAAAAAAATTTTTTTTTTTTTAAAGATTGATGGGGAACTTTACAATGGTGGGATCAAGTTGTCACCACTTAAATCCAGTGGTCATTATTAATATCACTAAAAATGGAGTACCCAAACATTGTGAGCCTCCTGGCACGACACCATAGAAATGCGTACTGATGTATGTAAGGATTAAATGATCTATTTGCCATTTACTAGAAATATTTCAGGAAAAAAAGTGGGGAGGGACGAAGATGAAGTAAGAATGGTAAAATCTTGATAATTCTTAAATCTGGGTGAGGGCATATAGGGGTCCATTATATTTTTTCCTTATGTGAATTTTCATTATAAAAAGTTTTAAACTAGAATTGGTGTTTTCAAGATGACAAACTGGAAAAGAAAATTAGTCATTTTTTTTCTTAAAATTAACATTGTCTGTTTCGTAACGTTATAAAGTTGTCATCCCCATACTTAGCTGACCTATAAAGTTACAGAATTAACATTATGTCCTCTTGCCAGATCTTTCCCTAGACCACTCTGACCTGGTCGCAGAGCTATTGAAGGAGCTGTCTAACCATAATGAACGTGTAGAAGAAAGAAAAATCGCCCTCTATGAACTCATGAAACTGACACAGGAAGAATCTTTTAGTGTTTGGGATGAACACTTCAAAACAATATTACTTCTATTGCTTGAAACCCTTGGGGATAAAGAGGTAAATGGCAGGATATGTAAATAATAGCCTGTTTTTCCTGTCTTGGATTGCCTGTCCTTGCCTGTTAATCAAGAGCTACACGGATTTGGAAATTGGGAAAATCAGTCTCTTTTACTGCTTCTTCCTGTGTGAAATTTTCATTTTGAATACTTTTTCTTCTAAACCAATAGGCTCAATGATTTTGAACAGTTGACAATGGGAAAAATGAAAGGTTGCTGGTAGTATTTTTATAGGAAAGTACAAGTTACTTGTTTTGCATATTTAAACTAGTTGTTCAGAAGTGTAATTTCTTTTCTCATAGGATATTGTTGGTTCTTGATCTCCTACAAGTATAAAAAGTGTGATTCAAGTTTTCAACTAGAGATGTGAACACTTAATTATGTAATATACCATATACTTTGTACAGTTGTCCAGGACTTATCCCTGCCCCAATGTTAAGACCCTTAAGTTACAGAAATGGAAAATGTAGAAGATTGTCTATAACCCAAAATATTAAAAACATTAAAATATTTCTTCTTAGCCTACAATCAGGGCTTTGGCATTAAAGGTTTTAAGAGAAATCCTAAGGCATCAACCAGCCAGATTTAAAAACTATGCAGAACTGACTGTCATGAAAACATTGGAAGCACATAAAGATCCTCATAAGGAGGTAAGTTACCAGACCATTAAATTATTATTTTACTCTCAGTACTTCTGATATTATTGCATGAAACATATAAACATTGCTTAAAGAATACCCTTGAAGAGTATCGATCATTCAGTCAAATGAACACTTAACTTTGATGTTCCAGGTAATATATCTAATGAAGATGCAATCATATTTTTTTATTAAATGAATTATGGTGATATCATGGTCTTTCACCTAAAATAAGCCAGCTCTAGGACATAATCTTGATTTCATTTTTCCTTCTTAATTTGACTTGTAGTTTTCTAATTTAGAATTCACCAACCGTCACTGTCCACTTACCAATAAGAATTTTTGAAATAAGTAATGAAGACAAGAATCATTATTATTTTAAAGTGGTAAAGTGCCTATAGGAGCTAGATGTCTGTTCAGAGTTTATTCAATAAAATAATGAGGACAGCTTTCCTGAAGGGAGTCCTGTAAATCTGTCTCATCTATCTGTCTTTTTATTTATAGTTGTGTAAAAAAAAATTAGACTTTTTAAGCTTTTATTTAAATTCCAGTTAGTTAACATACAATATTATATTAGTTTCAGGTGTACAATATAGTGATTCAACACCCAGTGCTCATCACAGCAAATGTACTCCTTCGTCCCATCACCTTTGTCACCCTTCCCCTCCCCCACCTCCCCTCTGGTGACCAGTTCTCTATACTTGAGGATCTGTTTCTTGGTTTGTCTCTCTCTCCTGTCTCATCTCTTTATAGTTGTAATATACCCATCACCATCAATTATGTTGATGATATAACCCTGAGGATTTTTATTAAGTTTCAGAAATAATTAGAAAAGGAAATTTCAAATAGAGACTGCAGTTCTAAGAGAAAGCACCAGAGCAGTAGCATTAGGTGCCTCTGGTAGAACCAAGACATAAGCGAAAGAGGTCAAAAAAAGGAAAGTTAAAAAATAGCAGTGAGACAAAATAGATCAAAACTAAATGTAAGAGCTGAAACTATAACTTTCAGGAGAAATAGGTGTAAATCTTTGTCATCTTGGATTAAGCAGTAGTTTCTTAGACATAACACCAAAAGCACAAGTAGCCAACAACAACAACAAAAACATAAATTGGACTTTATCAAAATTTAAAACTTTTGTGCTTCAGGATGCCCAGGTGGCTCAGTTGGTGGAGCATACGACTCTTGATCTCAAGGTTGTAAATTCAAGCCCCACATTGGGTGTAGAGATTACTTAAAAATAAAATCTTTTGAGGGCACCTGGGTGGCTCATTTGGTTAAGCATCCCACTCTTGGTTTCGGCTCAGGTCATGATCTCAGAGTCCTGAGACCATGCCCCATGTTGGGCTCTGCACTCAGTTGGGAGTCGGTTTGAGATTCTGTCTCCCTCTTCCTCTGCTCCTCATGCTCGCTCTCTTGCTCAAATAAATAAATCTTTAAAAATATATATATAATAAAGGGGCACCTGGGTGGCTCAGTCATTAAGCGTCTGCCTTCGGCTTAGGGTCCTGAGATCGAGCCCCACATTGGGCTCTCTGCTCAGCGGGAAGCCTGCTTCTCCCTCTCATACTCCCCCTGTTTATGTTCCCTCTCTTGCTGTCTCTCTCTCTCTGTGTCAAATAAATAAATAAAATCTTCAAAAATAAATATATATAATAAAATATTTTTTAGGGCGCCTGGGTGGCTCAGTTGGTTAAGCGACTGCCTTCGGCTCAGGTCATGATCCTGGAGTCCCGGGATCAAGTCCCGCATCGGGCTCCCTGCTCAGCAGGGAGTCTGCTTCTCCCTCTGACCCTCCTCCCTCTCATGCTCTCTGT
>NW_023270268.1:1815506-1834677 GCF_011800145.1 Mirounga leonina
GGGAGTCTGCTTCTCCCTCTGACCCTCCTCCCTCTCATGCTCTCTGTCTCTCATTCTCTGTCTCAAAAAAATAAAAAATAAAATCTTTTAAATAAATAAATAAATAAATAAATAAATAAATAAATAAATAAATAAATAAATAAAAAAGAGAGAGAACACAAAAGAAGGAAGACTATCTGGAAGAAATATTTCTCCCTATATATCCATTCTGGCTTCAGAAGTTACTGACATTTTGCCAATGCTGTTTTATCTGTACCCTCACTTTTTGTGTGTGTGTGTTTACTGTAGTTTCAAAGCAAATTATAGATAACATGTTGTATTGCATATTTCATGAAGTTTGTACTTCTGGGACATATTATAACGTTTTAAAAATTTACTCCAGTTTAAACATTTCCTCTTTGTTTTAGGTGGTAAGATCTGCTGAGGAAGCTGCGTCAGTGCTAGCCACTTCAATCAGTCCAGAGCAGTGCATCAAAGTGCTTTGTCCTATCATCCAAACTGCAGATTACCCAATTAATCTGGCTGCAATAAAAATGCAAACAAAAGTGATAGAGAGAGTATCCAAGGAAACCCTTAACTTGCTTTTGCCGGAGATTATGCCAGGCCTAATACAGGTGAGAAACAAAACTCAGAGGAATAAATTATGATACATTTGGGATTCGGTTATTTTAGGCACTTTCTAGGCAACAGTAGTGGCATAACCAAGCCTTCCTGCTGTCTTGGATATTCAGAGCAAAGAAAGACTTTCCATAACTAGCTCTGTGTGTGTGTGTTAAATATATACATAACGTAAAACTTAACCATTTAGTCATTTTTAAGTGTGCAATTCAGTTGCATTAAAATACATTTGTGATGTACAACCATTACAACTATCCAGCTCCAGAACATATTTCATCATCCCAAACAGAAACTCTGTACCCATTAATAATCCCCTATTCCCTCTTCCCATAGCCCCTGGTAACTTCTATTCTACTTTTTCTCTTCTGCTTTATAGTTTCCTCATGTAAAAGGAATCACACAGTATTTGTTCTGTTTTGGCTGGCTTATTTAGCGTAATGTTTTTAGGGTTCATCCATGTTATAGCATGTATTAGAATTTAATTCATTTTTTTATGGCTGAGTAATTTCCATTACTATGACTACCACAATTTGTTTATCCATTCATCTTTTGATGAATATCTGGATTGTTACCCTTTTTTTAATAACATAAATACTGCATTGAACTTCCTTATATTTCCTTATATGTATATATCTAGAAGTAGAATTCCTAGGTACTGCCAGATTTCTCTCCAAAATGGTTATGCTAATTTACAGTCACAGATGTAATGTTTTTTTCTATGCACACAAACCTTTCATCCATATAAACATTTAATGAGGTCATATTTTATAACATGCTTTGCTTAATCATAAATTGTTAACTTTTTCCATTCAATAAATTATATTCTATAATGTAACATAATGACTGACTAATATTATGTAGTATGTATAATAAAACCACTTCTGAAGAGAATTAATCATTAATTTCTTTGTGCATCTTTAGTATTATCTTTGACTCTGTTGTAAGCCTAATAGTGCTCACTAAATTGTGGGGTCCTTGAAGATAAGATCCAAATCTCTTCTTTGTACTTTGGTACAAAAAACAGAACATACGTAGTATGTGTATATCATACATATAGTGGGTACTGAATAAATTTTTGCCAGTTGAATAACTTAGAGTAATGGTAGGGATAGGACAGATGTTGAGCTTAATTCAGCCTGAATTATAGGAGTACCTTGACTGCCAGGCCCAGTTTTACTCTGTTTAGATTTTATTCAATAGTGAAGCGCTCTTGGGCTTCCTACAGCTGAATGCTTTAGCAGGGCTCATCTGCAGACTTTACAGAGCAGGTTGGCAAAGGGGCAGCTTTCCAGGCTAAATAAGGTAGAACCTGATAAGGAAAGCTAATAGTGGAGTGGAGGTGTGAAGGGGAAGTGGAGGGAGAGAAGGGCACGTTTCTGCCGGGAAAGGTAGGGAGGTTAACTTCAGTCAACAAAGCTTCCTCTCCCTGCTACGCCTACAAGCTCATCTCTGAGCCACATCTTCTGTCCATTTTGGAATGGTACTTTTTCAGATCCCGCAGGAGTGCTAACAAGGACTTTTCTCCCTAGGGTTATGATAATTCAGAGAGCAGTGTTCGGAAAGCTTGTGTCTTCTGCCTGGTGGCTGTTCATGCAGTAATTGGTGATGAACTAAAACCACATCTCAGTCAGCTCACTGGCAGTAAAGTAAGTAGTGATGCTTTGTTCTAAAGGTGGTGACTTTGGTACATTTTTCAGATTTAGTTCTTTGTTGTGTTAAAGGGTAAATTTGTTACTCAGCTTTGAACAAGTCAGGCCTTGAGCATCCAACTCATTTCTCCCACCTTTTGAATTTTAACTGTTTCTACTTTCACATTGTTCACTCAGGTGAGGTCAAGTAGGGTAGGCTGCTCTGAAAGAAATGCCTTCAGCCAGTGGATTCCTTTCCCACCACCACACCCAAATCCTCACCCCCAAGGACTGTTTAAGAATAAATAGTGGCTGGGGCGCCTGGCTGGCTCAGTTGGTGGAGTGTGTGACATGTGTGACACTTGATCTCGGTTGTTGTGAGTTTGAGCCCCACAGTGGGTATAGAGATTACTTAAATACATAAGTACATAAATGAATATCCTTTTTTATTTTTTAAAGATTTTATTTATTTATTTTTTTATTTTTATTTTTATTTTTTTTTAAGATTTTATTTATTTATTCATAAGAGACAGAGAGAGGCAGAGGGAGAAGCAGGCTCCCCGCTGAGCAGGGAGCCCGATGCGGGACTCGATCCCAGGACCCTGGGATCATAACCCGAGCTGAAGGCAGATGCTTAACCATCTGAGCCACCCAGGCGCCCAAGATTTTATTTATTTATTTGACTGAGAGAGACACAGCGAGAGAGGGAACACAAGCAGGGGGAATGGGAGAGGGAGAAGCAGGCTTCCCGGCGAGCAGGGAACCCGATGCGGGGCTCGATCCCAGGGCCCTGGGATCATGACCTGAGCCGAAGGCAGGCGCTTAACGACTGAGCCACCCAGGCGCCCCATGAATATACTTTTTTCAAAAAGAATAGTGGCTTTATATATTCATGGATTACTTTATATCTCCCAAAATGTGGAACACTTGAACATTTCTTTAATTTTCCCCTGTGAACTATGATAATCAAATATTTGCTGTCCTTAAGACTTTAAAAAAAAACAACCTCATTGGGTGGCTGTAGTTATCCAGTGAGATCCCATCCGTGAGAAGTTGATCATGTATTATTGTACTCTATGGAAGTGTTCCCTCAGAATTCTTATGTTGAAATCCAATCCCAAATGTGATGGTATTAGGAGGTGGGCCTTTGGAAGATTCTGCCTTCATGAATGGGATTAGCATCCTTATAAAAGAGACCCCTGAGATCCCTTGCCCTGTCTGCTATGTGAAGTTACGGCAATAAGACGGCTGTCTGTGAACCAGAAAGCGGGATATCACCTGGATCTTGCACTATCCAGTCTCCAGAGCTGTGAAAAATAAATTTCTATTGTTTATGAGCCACTTAGTCCATGGTATTTTGTTACAGCGGCCTTGATGGAATAAGATGAAATGTTGATACTAATAATAAATATAAATCTATTTACCCAAGAAACATTGGTCAAGCACTGTCTGTACATCAGACATTGTGCTCAACATTAAGACACTGATCCTGTTTTCCCAGGACTCACAGGAAGCCAAGAGCCCAGTAAAATGATGACAATCTTTATCCTTACAATTGTTTTCTACCTTTATGAAAAGTTTGAGACAGAATAAAGGAACAAATGGCCAAAGCTTAAAAAAAAAAAGACTTAAAAAAAAAATAGGGGTGACTGGCTGGCTCAGTCAGAAGAGCATGAAACTCTTGATTTCGGGGTCATGAGTTCGAGCCTCACATTGGGTGTAGAGATTACTTAAATATTAAATAAGCTTAAAAAAATGTTTTAAAGACATGGGGCGCCTGGGTGGCTCAGTTGGTTAAGCGACTGCCTTCGGCTCAGGTCATGACCCTGGAGTCCCGGGATCGAGTCCCGCATCGGGCTCCCTGCTCGGCAGGGAGTCTGCTTCTCCCTCTAATCCTCCCCCCTCTCATGCATGCTCTCTCTCTCTCTCTCAAATAAATAAAATCTTTTAAAAAATAAAAATAAAGACTTAAAAAAGAGTCTTTCCTCATTTCTTTGATACTATCAAACATTGAAATTTATTCTACAAACTGAGGATAAACTATGATTGTTGAATTGTTGCTTATGAACCAGTTTGCGGGAAACACTCATCCTCATCTAAACAGTTTCCCAAACCCTCACTGTTGTCATTACTATGATCAAATTTATTTTTAAAATAGCAAAAAGGTGGAGAAAATACCTATAAAGCTCAGGTATGCACCTTACATTAAATACTTACGTGAGTTATAGATAGAGCAGTGGTTCTTAACCCTTTCTGAGTTACAAACCACTTTGAGATATGGGTAGTATCTCATCCCAAGAAAAATAAATAAATACAGAAAATTTTACACATAGTTTCAGATGATTCATTGAGTCCCTGAATCCCATGGACACCAGGTTAAAAACCCTTGAATCAATGAGTTAATGTTAAAAAAGCAAACTTTCAACAGCACAGTTTTCTTTTTCCTTTTTTTTTTTTTTTTAAGATTTTATATAATTATTTGACAGTGAGCGAGCACAAGCAGGGGGAGTGGCAGACAGAGGGAGAAGCAGGCTCCCCGCTAAGCAGGGAGCCTGCCGTGGGGCTCAGTCCCACGACCTTGAGATCATGACCGGAGCCAAAGGTGCCAGACAGGCACCCCTCTTTTTTTTTTAAGTAAACTCTACACCCAGCTTGAACTCAGGAGCCCCACATGCTCTACCAACTGAGCCAGCAAGGCGCCCCAACACAGTGGTTTTCAAAGAAAAAAACTCTTCACTTTTATGATAAGCTCAGATTGTGTCCTGATAATCCAGAGATGTCTAGAAGAATTAAAATTAAGTACTTTGTCAAGACTCTTTTAACTCTAGGAAACTGAGGGCTGCTGGAGCTGAGGTTGGTGGGGGGATGGGGTTACTGGGTGATGGGCATTAAGGAGGGCACTTGAAGTAATGAGCACTGGGAGATGTATGCAACTGAGAAATCACTAAATTCTACCCCTGAAACTAATAATACACTAGATGTTAATTAAATTGAATTTAAATAAAAATTTTTTTAAAAATTAAGTACTTTGTCAGAGTACTAGGCATATGAAGACCATAGGTAGGTTAAAAAATACTTGGAAATGACATTAGATGAAAAAAAGTAAAGCACAGAATTGTGTATGCATTGATTAAAACTTTATAAAAGTATGATATCATCTAGCAAAGACTACAAATTGACACAGAGAAATCAAGAACATTCTTGGAGGGCAGTGTTATAATTGTTTAAGATCTTGGGTCCTGGAACCCAAGTGCCTAATTTCCTATCCTGGCCCACTTCTTACCTACCCCTGTGACTTTAGGCAATGACTTGCATGTCCTTATATCTTGATTTCCTCATCTATAAAGTATTGTTGAGATAAAAAGAGATAGTGTAAGGTAGTTAGCTTATTATGTAGCACATGGTGCTCAAATGTTTATCCTTATTGTCTTAATGATGACTTCTTTTTTCTAAGTTTAAGTTTTACATGCTATCACTACAATATTTTTTGAAAAGGCATATTAGAATACTCAGTCATCAGGGGTACCTGGCTGGCTTAGCCTGGTAGAGCATGCAACTCTTGATCTCAGGGTCGTGAGTTCAAACCCCATGTTGGGTGTAGAGATTACTTAAATAAATGAATAAATAGAATACTCAGTTGTGAACAGACTTGAGACTTGAATTTTTTTTTTTTTTGGTAATTCTTAATTATCAACAATAACTTGGGTGTAACTTAGTCTAAAATCTCTCTTTTTAAGTTCATACATGTATATAATTTTTTTAATGAGGATCTTACTATAATTTATAATTGGCTCAGTGACATACATTTGGCTTGAATCTACAGATGAAGCTACTGAATCTTTACATCAAACGTGCACAAACAGGTTCTGGAGGAGCTGATCCCACTACTGATGTTGCTGGACAAAGTTAGTGAAGCTGATTAAAGTGAACCACGGCCTCTCAAAGAAAGGACAGACAGACCACACCTCATCAATGAAAGGAAATTTTCAAACACATCTTTTGGAACTTACCATCTTTCCCAGTTTTAGTTTTTTGTTTTGTTTTGTATTTTCTGTAAGAGGGCTATCCTCAGTCTGCATGTAACTTTTATGATAGTTATTCCAAATTCAAGAAGAAGCAGTATTAACATCAGTTGATCAGTACAAAGTAATTTTTAATCGAATTCATTTCACATGTTTGTACTTCTTTGTCTTCCCATTAACCTTTGCCAGTGTTATGATTGTATAAATTTTTTTAAATGCTGGTTAAAGAGGAATGCTTAAAGCTTTAAAAGTTTAACAGTCTAAAACATTTTTTTTGCCTCTATTCAAATGCAGAATAATATTTTTATTGCTACTTGGAGTTTTGTTCCGTATCATGTCCTATGCTAGAAATACTGAAATGATGTGAAACAAAGCAGGACTAATTTGAACTACAGCTGGACTCTGTTGGTGTGATGGTGATACATGTCATTAGTTGCAATTTCTTTGGGGTGATCTGTAGTTTAAAACTAAGACCTCAGAGAAAGTGCTACAGAATCAGCCAGTTCTGTAACACTGATACTGCTTATTGGTTGTTGATCTTGCCATCTTTATTTAAAACCATGTCCCCTCTAAGATCCCTTAAGACAGCTGCACCAAATCATCTGCCTGTTGTTTTCTTGATACTTATTAAGATAGAAGGTTTTATTGCAGGGTTTTTGGTTTGTTTATCTTTGTTGTGAATGATGCTTTTTTCGTATTTATTAATCTCAAATTCACTTATGAATAAACTTGGTAATGGAAAGAGACAAAAAAAAAAATCAAGTGCATGTGTGTCCTTGACCGTCTTCTGTTTCTCATTTAATAAACAAACTTATTATTGAGACATGGGAGTCAACCAGCACCTTTTCTTTAAATGGTGGGACCTGGTTTCCTTTTACCATGAAATTGTCTTACTTGAAAACATTGATCCTGATGAGAGAGAAGATGGTACAAGGCTATTATCTTTGTGTAATGGACTTAAATTCTCTACCTCTTCAGGGCTAATCCTTATAACTGAGCTGCTGCCTGTAGTATCTTTTGGGAAACTACTTCAAGGGTGATTTTCTGTTACATTTTAACAAATTTTTTTAATCACCTTTTGCTACACCTATTCTTTTCATGTGCAGCCAACTTTCAAAAATTACCAGTTTGGTGAAAGGCAAATTAGATCATTCGGAACCAGGATGCTAATGATTTCTCATCTTGACTTTTTTTAAAATCCTAACATGAAGTGAATTTGACTGGAAAGGCAAATAGCTATTAGGGAAGCAATTTGCTATTGTTACAGAGTTATCTGTACTTTCTTTGTTTAATTGAAAAAAATGTAGAAATGTATGTAAAGAATTTAAGACAAGAGTACTGGATGGATGATTTGTCATAGGCTTTTCCCTTCGTTTCTGTTCTAGCAGCAGGAAAATAGTTTCTCTATATCCCCTCCCCTTTACCTGTAACAATTTTGTTTTCTACTGTTAATTACATTGTGTATTTATAGTTCTATGCTTCCTGTTGTGCATATACTGGCAATAAAACTGTACATAACATTACTTGAAAAAATTAACAGTGTTTATCAGTTGTTTTTCTGTCTCACTCTGTGAAAAGTCACTTAGCTCCTAACTAGGTTTTTAAAAATATTTCAGAGGTCCTATATTAGTGCTAGTCTCATGAATTTTATAAGTGCGTCTGAGGAAAACATTTATCAGGATTAGCCTCCACAGTCAGATGGCTGTATATGCATGTGTATGACAGCTTATCTTTTTTTTTTTCCTAAGATTTTTATTTGTTTGATAGAGCACAAGTAGGCAGAGAGGCAGGCAGAGGGAGAGGGAGAAGCAGACTCCCCGCTGAGCAGGGAGCCCGATGTGGGGCTCGATCCCAGACCCTGGGATCATGACCTGAGCTGAAGGCAAACGCCCAACCAACTGAACCACCCAGGAGCCCCTGACAGCTTATCTTTAAGAAGAAAAGGCATTTTATTTATTTATTTTTTAAAGATTTTATTTATTTATTTGACAGAGAGACGGTGAGAGAGAGAACACAAGCAGGGGGAGTGGGAGAGGGAGAAGCAGGCTTCCTGCCGAGCAGGGAGCCCGATGTGGGGCTTGACCCCAGGACCCTGGGATCATGACCTGAGCCAAAGGCAGCCGCTTAACCAACTGAGCCACCCAGGCACCCCGAGAAAAGACATTTTAAACATTGAATTCTTCTCAGTTTCTCAGTTATGTTTTATATTCCATGACCTTTTGTGTGTTTTATAATCATTTTTAATCTAAATATTGATTTAATTTTGATCTCTGCTTTAAGATCCTTCTTTAATTACTGTTGACAACTAAGTACTTTGATGTAAGCTGAATAATAACTCTACTTGAAAACTTAGATCAAGCACCTGGCATCTAAAGACAGGCATTCAAATGAACTGAGTAGTGAAAGAGTATGGTTTAATGTGACTAAGTGAAAGCTAATATATAAAAACATGAAAAAAGATTTAAAATTCTGTAATTTTAGGGGCGCCTGGCTGGCTCAGTTGGTAGAACATGCGACTCTTGGGCATATATATATGTACATATATATATGTATATATATATATATATATACATATAAAAAAATAAAAATTAAAATCTATAATTTCAGTTAATGAGGCTTTAAGAAAGTTATTACTGACTATTCAAATTTGTTCGTTCCAGAAATATATTTAGGTGTCAGCCATTAAAAACTGGTGGTAAGGGGCGCCTGGGTGGCTCAGTTGGTTAAGCGACTGCCTTCGGCTCAGGTCATGATCCTGGAGTCCCTGGATCGAGTCCCGCATCGGGCTTCCTGCTTGGCAGGGAGTCTGCTTCTCCCTCTGACCCTCCCCTCTCTCATGTGCTCTCTCTCATTCTCTCTCTCTCAAATAAATAAATAAAATCTTAAAAAAAAAAAAAAAACTGGTGGTAAGTTCCTGGTTAAATTTTTTCTTTCCGCCTTTCATTATCAGTATCATTCATTTACTGCACTGCTCAGAACTAATTAAAATCACATAATTCCTGAATATAAACCATATTTGTTTCTTGGAGGTTTTCAAAATCTATAATAGCCTTCTGCCATTTTCAAATAGGATGTGGTTTGAACCTGAGGTTTCAAATTTGGAGTATATTTACTGTATTCCTTCATATTCTATCTTGTAAACTTTGAGTCAAATGACTTTTCACCAAATATGTCTCCAATAAAAGACTGGAATCTTATCAAGCCAGAACTGTTTATAAATTCAAGTGTATCTTAAAATTATTAATTGAGAATAGCATTTACAGGAAATAGAAATGAGGATTGATTGATACATTACTCCATAATACATGAGGGCTTTTTTTTAAGCTTAACCTTTGACATCTTTGCTTCCTGTGTTGTTTAGGTTTGTCTCATTGCAATTAATCACGTACAGTTTTACAGCTATGCAAAAGAGAGAATTAAGCTTAAAAATGCTATCGGTGGGACACCTGGGTGGCTCAGTCGTTAAGTCTGCCTTTGGGTCAGGTCATGGGATCGAGCCCTACATCGGGCTCCCCGCTCAGCAAGAAGCCTGCTTCTCCCTCTCCCACTCCCCCTGCTTGTGTTCCCTCTCTCACTGTCTCTCTCTCTGTCAAATAAATAAATAAAATCTTTTTTAAAAAAATAAATCTTATCAGTTAAAAAGTTATCCACCTCCCTTTTTTTTTTTAAGATTTTAAGTAATCTCTACACCCACCGTGGGGCTCAAACTCACAACCCCAAGATCAAGAGTTGCATGTTCCACTGACTGAGCCAGCCAGGCACCCCAAAAGTTATCTATCTCTATAGAGCAGAAATAAATTACATAGAAACTAGAAAAACAGTAGAACAGATCAATGAAACCAGGAGCTGGTTCTTTGAAGAAATCAATAAAATTGATAAACCTTTAGTCAGACTAATCAAGAAAAATAAAGAACTCAGTAAGATCACAAATGAGAGAAGAGAAATAACCAACACCACAGAAATACAATCATAAGAGAATATTGTGAAAAACTATACCAGCAAATTGGACAGCCTACAAGAATTGGATAAATTCCTAGAAACATAACCTGCCAAAACTGAAGCAAAAAGAAAAAGAAAACTTGAACAGACCGATAACCAGCAAAGAAACTGAATAAAAATCTCCCCAAAAACAAAAGACTAGGACTAGATGACTTCACAGGCGAATTCTACCAAACATTTAAAGAAGAGTTAATATCTATTCTCAAAAATTCCATAAAACGAGGGCACCTGGGTGGCTCAGTCGTTAAGCGTCTGCCTTCGGCTCAGGTCATGATCCCAGGGTCCTGGGATCGAGGCCCGCATCGGGCCCCCTGCTCCGCAGGAAGCCTGCTTCTCCCTCTCCTACTCCCCCTGCTTATGTTCCTGCTCTCACTATCTCTCTCTGTCAAATAAATAAATAAAACCTTTTAAAAAAAAAATCCACAAAACAGAAAAGGAAGGAAAACTTACAAATTTATTCGATGGGGCCAGCATTACCCTAATACCAAAACCAGATAAAGACATCATGAAAAAAGAACTACAGGCCAATATGAACATAGATGCAAAAATTCTCAACAAAATGCTAGCAAACTGAATTCAACAATACATAAAATCCTTTACCACCTTGGGTGCCTGGTTGGCTCAGCAGAGCGTGCAACTCTTGATCTCAGGGCTGTGAGTTCAAGCCCTATGTTGGGCATGGAGCCTACTCTTTTTTTTTTAAGATTTTATTTATTTATTTGACAGAGAGAGACACAGCGAGAGAGGGGACACAAGCAGGGGGAGTGGGAGAGGGAGAAGCAGACTCCCTGTGGAGCAGGGAGCCCGATGTGGGGCTCGATCCCAGGACCCTGGGATCATGACCTGAGTTGAAGGTAGACGCTTAACGACTAAGCCACCCAGGTGCCCTGGAGCCTACTTTAAAAATAAGAATCATTCACCATGATCAAGTGGGTTGCAAGCATGGTCCAACATTCACGAATCGATCAACATGATACATAGAGAAAGGATAAGAACCATAGATCATTTCAATAGCATTTAACAAAGTACAACATTCGTTTGTAAAAAAAACTCTCAACAAAGTGGGTTTGGGGGGACATACCTCAACATAATAAAAGCCATGTATGAAAAACCCACAGCTAACATCATCCTCTGGGGAAAAAAACTTTTCCCCCAAAGGTCAGGAACAAAACAAGGATGTCTACTCTCACCATTTTTATTCAACATAGTACTGGAAGTCCTAGCCACAGCGCTCAGACAAGAAATAAAAAGAATACAAATCAGTAAGGAAGAAATAAAACTTGCACTATTTGCAGATGACATGATACTACATATAGAGAACACAAAAGACTCCACCCCAAAACTGCTAGAACTGATAAACGAATTCAGTAATGTCTCAGGATGCAAAATCAATGTACAGAAATCTGCATGTCTATCTACCAATAATGAAGCAGCAGAAAAGGAAATTAAGAAAACAATCCCATTTACAATTGCACCAAAGAGGTAAACGATCTGTACTCTGAAAACTATACAACACTTACGAAAGAAATTGAAGATGGCACAAAGAAATGGAAAGACATTCCATGCTCATGGATTGGAAGAACATTGTGA
This sequence comes from Mirounga leonina, assembly GCF_011800145.1. Lineage (NCBI taxonomy): Eukaryota > Metazoa > Chordata > Mammalia > Carnivora > Phocidae > Mirounga > Mirounga leonina. Next base: position 1,827,364 of record NW_023270268.1, read on the forward strand.
AAATGTCTATACTACCCAAAGCAATCTACACAATTAATGCAATCCTTATCAAAATACCAATAGCATTTTTCAGAGCTAGAACAAACAATCCTAAAATGTATATGGAACCTTTACAAAAGCCCCCAAATAGACAAAGCAGTCTTGGAAGAAAAAAAAAAAAGTAAAGCTGGAGGCATCACTATTCCAGACTTCAAGTAATATTACAAGGCTGTAGTGATCAAAACAGTATGGTACTGGCACAAAGATCAATGGAACAGAACAGAAAATCCAGAAATAAACCCACAGCTTTATGGTCAATTAACCTTCAACAAAGCAGGAAAGAATATCCAATAGGAAAAAGTCTCTTCAACAAATGCTGTTGGGAAAACTGGACAGCAACATGCAAAAGAATGAAACTGCAACACTTTCTTATGCCATACACAAAAATAAACTCAAAATGGATTAAAGACCTAAATGTGAGACCCTGAAACCATAAAAATCCTAGAAGAGAACACAGGCAGTAAGTTCTTTGGCATTGGCTGTAGCAACATCTTTTTAGATCTGTCTCCTGAGGCAGTGGAAACAAACACAAAAGGAAACTATTGGGACTACATCAGAATAAAAAGCTTCTGCATACCAAAGGAAACAAAACTGAAAGACAACATACAGAATGGAGGAAGATATTTGCAAATGATATGTCCAGTGAAAGGTTAGTATCCAAAATATATAAAGAACTTATAGAACTCAATACCCAAAAATCAAATAATCCACTTAAAAAATGGACAGAAGACATGAACAGACATTTCTTCAAAAAAGACAGATGGCTGGGTGCCTGGGTGGCTCAGTCGTTAAGCATCTGCCTTCGGCTCAGGTCATGATCCCAGGGTCCTGGGATCGAGTCCCACATCGGGCTCCCTGCTCAGTGGGAAGCCTGCTTCTCCCTCTCCCACTCCCCCTGCTTGTGTTCCCTCTCTCGCTGTGTCTTTCTCTAATAAACAAATAAAATCTTAAAAAAAAAAAAAAGACAGATGGCCAACAGACACATGAAAAGATGCTCATCCTTACTCATCATCAGGGAAATGCAAATCAAAACCACAATGAGATATCCCCTCACACCTCTCAAAAGGGCTAAAATCAACACAAGAAACAACAGGTGTTGGTGAGGATGTGGAGAAAAAGGAACCCTCATGCACTGTTGGCGGGAATGCAAACTGGTGCAGCCACTGTGGAAAACAGTATGGAGGTTCCTCAAAAATGGAACTACTTTATGATCCAGCAATTGCACTACTGGGTATTTACCCAAAGAATACAAGAACACTAATTCAAAGGGATTCATGCACCCCTATGTTTATAGCAGCATTATTTATAATAGTCAAACTATGGAAGCAGCCCAAGTGTCCATCAATTGATGAATAAAGAAAAGGTGGCATACATATGTAATGGAATATTATTCAGCCACAAAGAAGAATGAAATCTTGCCATTTGCAACCACATGGATGGAACTAGACAGTATAATGCTAACTAAAATAAGTCAGAGAAAGAAATACCGTATGATTTTGCTCATACGTGCAATTTAAGAAACAAACAAGCAAAGGAAAAAAAATAAGAGAGGGAGACAAATTTAACTATAGAGAACAAACTGATGGGGCGCCTGGGTGGCTCAGTTGGTTAAGCGACTGCCTTCGGCTCAGGTCATGATCCTGGAGTCCCGGGATCGAGTCCCGCATTGGGGTCCCTGCTCGGCGGGGAGTCTGCTTCTCCCTCTGACCCTCCTCCCTCTCATGCTCTCTGTCTCTCATTCTCTCTCTCTCAAATAAATAAATAAAATCTAAAAAAAAAAAAAAAAAGAACAAACTGATGGTTACCAGAGAGAGGTGCGTGAGGGGATGGGTGAATTAGGTGATGGGGATCAAGGAGGGCACTTGCTGTGAGGAGCACTGGGTGATGTATGGAAGTGTTGAATCATTATATACCTGAAACTAATATAACACTGTATGTTAACTGGAATTTCAATAAAAATAAAAAGTTACCTTTCTTTATTGTAAGCAATAGAGATTGCTTTAAAAAAACTTTAAAGAATCTTTTTTTAAAAAAGAGCTTTGTTACTTTTTTTAAGATTTTTTTAAAGTAATCTCCACACCCCACATGGGGCTTGAACTCACAACTGTGAGATTAAGAGTCCCATGCTCTACCGACTGAGCCAGCCAGGTGCCCCAAAAAGAGTGTATTTTAAACCAATCAAGAAAACTTGGGTATAGCTTTTCTTTCAGTGGTTTTATTTCACGAGTTTTTTCTTTTCTTATAAAGTTCTAATACTGAGTTTGCTCTCCAAACTGAACAAATCACTTATGTCTCCGCAGCTGGCCACCATACACGGCTAAGTTTAATTTAGCTGGACCAACGGGGTACCAGAGGAGGAAGGACCCCAGATGGAGTGTTAGATATCCTTAGATATGTATTCTAAGATAAAATCTAATCGAACTAAAGAGTTCACCCGAGACTTATGCAGAAGAATAATGTGATTAGAATTAACATCACAAACACTGCAATCTTACATACTCTGAAAACTTCAGAAGTGAGGTGTTTTAGGCTACAATTCTTTACAGATTGATCTCTGTGAATCTGGTTCTGATTACCTTTATACTTGTTAAATATTTTAGCACCTGCTGTGCATCTGAACCCCCTTCAATCTGTCTGCTGTAAATACATAGTTGTAGATCTGATAACGAGAGAAAGGCATTAATGTGCTTTCAGAAGGATTAGTATGGGAGGTGCTGGCCCGTGACTCAATGACTCAGTGTAGAAAAGTGCCCAGTGGTGCTCTGAGCAAACCCGCCATCCTGAAGGGCATGCACTGTGTGCAGCCCTGATCTCCCAGGGTTCTTCCACTGTTGGTGGTGTCAGACCTCTAAGGCAGTGTTTTTACCCTTAAGAAAGTATAAATCAGTTACTTTGTTGGAAGTGAGTACAAAAAGACTGCTTAATAATCAGTTTGTGGGTTTTATGTCTACAGCCAAATTTATACTAGTTTTTATCAAAGTTTATCAGAGTAGAGACTTAGACTCAGAGTTAGATCATTTTGACAAAGCAAGAAACGTGCTTTTTCTTCTCCATCCTCATAGAACAGTGGTTCTCAACTTGGTGATTTTGTCCACTGGAGGATATTTGGCAATATCTGGAGACATTTTTGGTTGTCATAACTTGGCAGGGAGGGCCAGTGACGTGTAGTGGGTAAGGCCAATGATGCTTGCTGCCAAACATCCTATAATACACAGGATTGCCCCCACAACAAACAGGTGTCCAGCCCCAGATGTCAATAATGCCCAAACTGGGAAACCTTGCATTAAAGCAAAGGAGTTGCCATGGACAGCTGCCCTGGTAATATAGCCCAGTTTAAAAGCATTGAGTCGCAAAAAAACCAAAAGCCACTGACTCAGGTTTTTTACACAAAGATTGAGTAGAAAGGTAAACAATCCAGAACTCACTTCTAGATGACTAATTTGAAGATGAATTTTCCCATTTTTAATACATATGGGCTCACATGCCAACCATTCAACATAAATCATTGACCCCCAACATAATCCAAACCATCCTGGCTCATTTTCTTCTGCAACTTACTCCATTCTGAACTCTCAGTCTAATGCAAAGTTAGTCCCTCCAATTTTGCTCTCATTAAAGAAACGGTGATTTTTATTTCAAGGAACTGATTATTGAGCTCCTGAGGGCAGAGAATTTCCATACAGTGAGGTTCACTCCAGGCCAGCAGCAGTGCGGTTCACCTAGGAGACCCTCAAGAATGGCCTTGGGGTTGGTTGGCCAGTGTTAAAAACTTGATAGTTATTCAAATATGGCATGATTCCACCTATGAGGTGCCTAGAGTAGTCAAATTCATAGAGACAGAAAATGGCTTGGTGGGTGCCAGGGGCTGGAGGAAGGAGGAATAGGGCGTGATTGTTTAGTGGGCACGGTCACTGTCTGGGATGATGAAAAGAGGTAGACGGTGGTGATAGCTGCCCAGCAGTGTGAATGTACTTAACACCACTGACCTACACATTTTAAAGTGACCAAATGGTAAATATTATGTTGTGTATTTTACCACAATTAGGAATAATAAAAAATAACTTAATGATCATTAAAATGAGGTCACAATATAAAAGTGATTCAAGAACTCTGTTCACCGCCTGATTGCCGAGAATGCCAATACGTAAAGATGATCAGGTAGATAATCTATCGAATGCTATCTATATCCGTATACATACAGCGTATATATAAGAACAGAGCAGGCAAATTGAAGCAACTCTTTAAAGAACAGCTGTGTTGAGATGTGTTGATAGTGCTTACCCACGGAATTGTGAAATTCCGATCTTTGCTTCCTCTCTTGTACACGCTGCTCATTTGTCCATGATGTCAATTTCCCTGATGCTGGCTTTGCCGCTCCTCTCACTCCATGTTTCTAGATTGAACACACAGAATGAAGCCTCCTTTCAGGTTTATACCGTAGGCAGACCTATCACCCTCTGCCCCTTGTCACCCTTGCCTCTGCTCTTGCACTGACTACTGGCACCTGGCCCACAGATTTCCTCACCTTCCCAAGAGAGGTATAGCAGCAGACTGGTTAAGAGAAGGCATTACGCCGTGAAACTGATCACGGAAAAATCACTATTTCCACCACCTGAGTGAGTTACTTAATCTCTCAAAGCTTCAATTCCTCATCTTACAGAACAGCGAGAACAACAGCACTTATCACATGAGATCGTTGTGGGGACTCGATGAAATAATGCCTGTTTATTAGGCATAGCCTGACACTCCGCACGGGATGGCCTTTAGTTTCCGACGGGGACAGTGGTCATCCAGCTGACCCACTGGGATGCTGCCGCCCTTCATGCTCAGTCACTCCACCCTCCTTGGACCTGGGCTGCTCCAGCTAAGGATCATAAACCCAGCATTTCACTTGCTAATTGCAAGGGGATTTAACAATTAGTATTATTTTTTTTTTATTGTGGTAAAAAGCATACAACATTAAATTTACCATCAGAGCCTCTTTTAAGTGTACTTTCAGTAGCGTTCAGTATGTTCACATTGTTGTACAACAGATCTCTAGAATTTTTTCATCTTGCAAAACTGAAATTCTGTACCCATTAAAAACTAATTCCCCTCCCCCAGCCCTTGGCAACCACCTCCCTACTTTCTGTTTCTGTGATTCTGATCATTTTAGATACTTCATAAGAGTGGAATCATATAGTATTTGTCCTTTTGTGCTGGGCTTTTTCACTTCATATAATGTCCTTCAGGTTCATCTGTTCTGTGGCATGCAACAAGGTTTTCTTTATGAACGCTGAATAATATTCTATTGTATGAATATACACATTTCTTCATCCTTTCATCCGCCAACAGACATTTGGGTTGCTTCCACCTCTTGGCTATGATAATGCAACACAGTCTTTTTTTTTTTTGTAACCATGTATGTGTTTCTAGCACTGTCCACAATACTTGGAACATAGCAATACTATAAAGAGCAAGTCTTAATATTTGTTTTATAAATGTATACACGAATGAATTAGTTCAGTGACTCTTTATCCAAATCTCTTAAAAACAATAAATTGTTGTGCACATTTTCACACTTCAGATTTTTACTGGTGTTTTACATTTTAGCTTGAAAGTATGTAATAAACACTGTATACTGATTGTTCTTTCTCATGTGTCAGGATTTGTGCTCAGCACGTTAGATGCATTAAGTCTTCATTCCAATCCCATGATTCAGGTATTATCATCAACCCCAATTCACAGAAGAGACTGAGACATGGAGAAGTTAATTGATTTGCCCAAGATCTTATAGCCATAAGCTTGTAACTAAGTTTTAAAACCAGATTATCTGAGGCCAGAGATAGAAAACTTAATCTCTGTACTAGAAATGCTCTAGTTATTGTACAGGAACATTTGTAAGGTTCTGCTCCAACTTTGTGAATACTGGCACCCTTTAAGGTCTAAAGGAAAAAAAAAAGCTATGGCATTTAAAAACTGCTCTTTATATATAATTTTGAATAACTGGAGCATAAAAAACACTGAGTTTCTAAAATACATATATCTAACCTAGGGAAGTAATCAAAATAAGTAAAAATAATAGTCATAGTAGGGGCGCCTGGGTGGCTCAGTTGGTTAAGCGACTGCCTTCGGCTCGGGTCATGATCCTGGAGTCCCGGGATCGAGTCCCACATTGGGCTCCCTGCTCGGCAGGGAGTCTGCTTCTCCCTCTGACCCTCCTCCCTCTCATGCTGTCTCTCATTGTCTCTCTCGCAAATAAAATCTTAAAAAAAAAAAAAAATAGTCATAGTAGTTAAAGAAAAGGATGCATTTTCCATATCCTCTATCATACTGGAAGCATTTATAAAATGATAACTCGACCCGAACCACATTTGTCTTGGAGATGCAAGGCATGACAGCAGGAGGTCCAGCTCTCCCGCCTCACTGACGCTGCGAATACAGCGGATTACATCGCCTTTTCCAGTTGTCCTGCCTCCATTCACTTGCCTGTCTTCAAACCCGGATGGTGAAGAGAAGTGTCATGAGGACAGCATTCAACAGCCGTAAGGAGGGTAGCCAGCCCAGACTGAAATGCCGGGAGAGCAGGCTCTGGGAGGAATGTGTCCAAGGAGAGGAGAGAAAGAAAGAGGGGGACAAAAGGAGGGGACTCACCTGATGAGTTCATGTATTGGGGGAATTTTCTCAGATTTGGGGAGGGAATTAATGTGGGTAAATTGACAAGCACATGGAAAGCAAAGTACGTAGCGTAATATACTATATCCTCATCTGTGAATAATATTTAAACATAATAATAATGAAAGCTGACTTAATCAAAGAGCTGTGACAACTTTGACAAGGCAGGAGTATATAGATCATTGAATCCTCACCTGCCATTGTAAAAAAGTAAATAGATAATATCTAGAAACAAGAATGGAAGGAAATTGCTGAAGGCTGAAAGTAGCTGCTTTGGAAAGTAGCAGTCTCCTGAGGAGGGAGACTGGGGCAGGGGTCTGAGCTTTGTTATAAACTCAGCAGCATTTGTGTCTGTTTTCAGCTATGTACTTTTACCACTTTGGTTTTCTTAAAAAAAACAAAAAACAAATAAATTACACCAGCACTTCCAGATGTGTACTGTTCATGGTGGCAAAAACAATAACAAAGAAGAAGAGGAAGAAGGAGGAGGAGAAGGAGGAGGAGAAGAGGAAGAAGAGGGAGAAGAAGAAGGAGCAGGAGAAAAGGGAGGGAGGGAGGGAAGGAGGAAGGGAGGAAGGAAGGAAGGAAGGAAGGAAGGAAGGAAGGAAGGAAGGAAGGAAG
>NW_023270268.1:1834687-1966430 GCF_011800145.1 Mirounga leonina
AAGGAAGGAAGGAAGGAAGGAAGGAAGGAAGGAAGGAAGGAAGGAAGAAAAACTAACCCATGTGTGCATGACATAGGATTTTAAAGTTGGGGAAAACAGAAAGAATACATTCCAGATTGCAAACAAGGATGTGGAGGTAGGGGGTTCACCTGAGGAAGAGAGAAGAAAGAGGATTTGCGATGTGGCATATAATTTCATTTGTGGAAATTTATGTTTGTTTTATGAAAGTCTTACCTCTACCAAAAAATAAATAAACAAATAAATAAGCCTTCCAATCTTTCCCTTTGCTTCCTTGGGTCCAGTGTGACTTTTTTTCCTGCCTGCACATTTAAACCAGCATTTTTACATGACAGACACCAGTCTTTGGAGCATGCCATTTGGCAAAGGAAAGTGGTATTTCAGTTCAGAAAACCTCTTAGCACATCAATGATCCCTGGGTAATTGGGGCAGATTGATTCCTGCTTTTCTAGGTCCCCAGACCTCGGCTTTTAACATCTTTCCTGCAGGAGAAAAATTATTACCTTTTCTGGTTTTATTTTCTGGTTTTAATATCATATAAGATCTTGCTATTCTGTGAATCGGCAGCATGAGCATCATTCAGACCTACTGCATTTTTAACAAACTCCCCAGGTGACTCATATGGTTTGCGATTCATATACATGTTCGTGTGTGAGAAGCACTGATCTAGAGGTGTTTGTGGTAAACAACACTGATGTTATTTATGTTGTATGGTCCTTTCACTTTAGCAATTGTCAAGCAGCTTATGGACTCCATTTTGAATGCTTTCCAGTTAGCGGCTATTTCTTTTCATTACACATTCTCATAGGAAATCTATGAACAAATGTATTAACTACAATACTGGGAATTCTGGGACTACATCCCCAAGATCACAGCTTCTGGCAATGACAGGTACGCTGGATCGTGGTGAAATAGCAAGTAGCCTGATTCAAGTTACCAATCAAATGGATTGTTTGAGCAACAAATACTACAACATAAATGTAATTCCATTCTATTGAAAAATCATTTATTGGGACGCTTGGGTGACTCAGTCGGTTAAGTGTCTGACTCTTGGTTTTGGCTAGGTCATGATCTCAGGGTCCTGGGATCGGGCCACCGAGTAGGGCTCTGTGCTTAGCAGGAAGTCTGCTTGAGATTCTCTCTCTCTCTTCCCTTCCCCCTGCTCATGCTCTCACATGTGCTCTCTCTCAAATAAATAAATAAATCTTTTTAAAAAATCATTTATTCAACAAGTACTTGTGATGTAGGAAAGATGTTGGGGTTTGAGCCGACAGCCAAGGAAGAATTCTTGAGACGTCTTTGGTGCAAAAAGGTGGCTTTATGAAAGCCTGGGGACAGGATCTGTGGGCAGAAAGAACTGCACTGGGATCAGGAGGAGTGGCCCATTATGTACTTTCAGGTTGGGAGGGGGTTAGGGATGGCGTAAGCCTTCCAGGCATTTTGGAAGCAAGGTTTCCAGGACCTTGAGGGGGCTAGCTATTGTTGGGAAAAGGTCATTTATTACTGTCTAATAAAACCTTAGTCATGAAACCCTTCAGATGTATATCAGTGGGCCATATGCTTGGGGGATGATTATCAACATGTATCTTGAGGGGTAGAGATGAAGTTACAAAGGAATTTTTATATGTTAAAGAAGACTTACAGGATCCTGGGGATCGGACTAAGATTGCCTTTTGCCCTTAGCAAAGTATTAACATCGAGGCAGCTGAGTCCCTAGAGGAATGTCACTCTGCCTGTTTGAAGGACTTTTCAGTGGGCTGTAGATAGTAAGGAAATTTAATTTTTCTTTTGCCTGTGCTTCCCACAACACTTGGACGCCTATTCAAACGTCAGACACTGTTCTAGGCACTAGGAATATCACATTGAAAAAGCAGACAAAAATCTCTTTCCTCCTGGAACTTACATTCTAGTCAAAGAGAAAAGATAAATAAGAAAAATGTAGTATACCTGAGATAGTGACAAAGACTAAGGGACCACAAAAAATCAGGGAAGGAGGATTTTAAAAGGTGAGGATGTGATCGAATCTTCCAAAGACTGGTCAGTGAAGCCCTCACTGAGAAGGATGCTGAGCAGAGGTGAAGAAGTGGAGGGTGACAGGCAGAGGAACGGCTCCCAAGCATGTCTATGTCCTAAATCCCGGGGCCTTTGGATATTTTACCTTACATGGCAAAAGGGACTTTGCAGGTGTTATTAATTTAATGGTCTTGAGAGGGGAAGTTTAGCCTGGATTAGCCAGGTGGGCCCACTGTCATCAACTGTGTCCTTATAAGCGAAAGAGGGAGGCAGGAGGGTCAGAGTGAGGAGCAGACATGCCAGCAGAAGCAGAGGTTGGAGCGATGTAGGAACCAAGGGATGCAAGCAGCCTCCAGAAAACTGGAAAAGGCCAGGAAACAGGTTCTCCCCTAGAACCTCCAAAGGAATGCAGCCTGTTGACACCTCGACTTGAGTGCAGTGAAGTTGATTTTGGATTTGTGACCACCAGAACTGTGAGATAATACATTTTTGTTGTTCTAATCCACCCAGGAGTCTGTTACAGTGCGCTGGGAAACTAAGGCATGGAGCCAGGCCTGGGGTGGCGCAGGTACGTTAACTGCCTCAGCGTACATCTCCAAAAGCATAGTGGCTTCGTAAAACAAACATTCAGCTCTCATCCACGGTACAGAAAGATGCAGGCAGACCAGGCGCTCTTCTGCTCCATGGACACAATGGGGATCTGGTGCCCTGGGCCCAATCAGGGGCTCCACTAGCCCCTAGGCTTCACAGTCCCCCACTGGATACTTTGCATCTGACTCGATGATAAAGGGAGAACAAGCATGGACAATTGCAAGGGAGAACTAGAGTGGGAGGGCCTGGAAGAGGCAAATGGCACTCCCACCTGTGTTCCACTGCCTAGGACTTCCATAACGACATGGCCATCTCTAGTGTTGCAAGGGAGACTGGGAACTGTACCTTATTTGTGTGCTCAACAAAAGAAATGTGGCTTGGCAAAATAACAACTCTGCTACAGTCCATCCACCTTTCTGGCCACCAAATGTCTGTGCACACCTATGCCCTCCCCACAGAACACAGTGACTCTTCGTGTAAGGGATACAACCCCAAGTCCCATTCAGTCAACACCCTACCCAAAGTCCAGATGTCCAGTGATGTAAAGTTCTGTCCATCAGGTCTGAATGTTAAAGGAAACCAAATACGTCACCCCCCAAAAAGAGAATGCCAAGACTCCCTGAGAGTTTTGAAAGGGCCAAGCCTAAAAGTAACTTATGTGAAGGGAAATTAGGTATAGATTATATGGGAACTCTCTGTACTCTCTTCAATTTATCTGTAAATAAACTCTAAAAAATGACATTAGAATCATGATGGATTGTTTCTGTCCTCTTAGAATACGTTGTGAATGGGGCGCCTGAGTGGCTCAGTCGGTTAAGCATCCGATTCTTGATTCCAGCTCAGGTCATGATCTCAGGGTCGTGCATGGAGCCCTGCGTTGGGCTCCATGCTCAGTGGGGAGTCTGCTTGTTCTTTTCCCTCTGTCTCTCCCCCTGAGCACTTGCTCTCTCTCTCTCAAACAAATAAATACAATCTTAAAAAAAGAATACACTGTGAAGAATTTAGGCATGAGTTATCATGAAAGCTGCAACTTAATCACATGGTTAAACGAATAAGTAGACAAATGAACAGAAGTAGAGAAATTAACAATAGTGAAATATAATACGTGACTAAAGAATATATAGCTGATTGTTTTTCTGTTCTTTTAGCTTTTCCGTAGGTTTAAAAAAATTTTAAATACATAGTTGGAGGAAAAAAATAAGAAAGATCATTAAGTTTTTTGGAGAAGCATAATTTTATATTAAATGTGCCTATGAGAAAAAAAATTACCTGTTCTGTTTTCCTCAAGATGAAGGGCACTTGGAAGCATATTTGGATTGTCCGGTCTATAGTTCTCCAGGGTCAAACTTGGCTCAGTCTTTGCTGAGTAAAAAAATCTAAGAAATTCCCAAGTGGCTCAGGGTATTGGTAAAATGACTATAAACTAGAGACTGTCCACATTTGCATATAGTCAAGTAACATTTCACCCCTTGTTGGATTTTATGACGTGGTCAAAAATACCGTGAATGGTGACAGCAAGGGCACTGACAAATGAGATGTCTGTCCTTGAGTTGCCTGCTTATCCAATACTTAGTAGTCAACTCATTCTTGTTGGTGAGATGGGTCAGAGGTTACACACAAGAGCAAACACTTACATGAACCAGGCCGAGTTCTAAGCTCAACAATGTGTTAACTTATTTAATCCTCACAACTCCATGAGGGAGATACACTATTATCTCCATTTTATAGATGGAGAAACTGAGGTAATGTCCTAGATCACACACTCATAGTTGGCAGAGTTTGAATTTGAATCCAGGCAATCTAGCTACAGAGTCTAACTACTATGTTATATTCAAAGGAGCACTTGGCCCATCTTTGTGGTCATGTGGTCTATATGATGTTCACATTATTTTTGACACCATTCCAGTTCTCAAAATCCAATTGCAGGGCATTCTCTCCATGCAAACAGAACCAGGAAGGTAACATTCTCATTTTAAAAGCAAAGAGACTTTTTATCAAATCCCACCCAATGGCATTGTTATCCACCAATCTAAGAATGAGCATATTTGTTAACTGTTCCAGGAACAAATTTTGCTAGTTTTAAATCCAGTTGACTTGAAGCTTTTCAAACATCTTGCTACCTACCTGACTGTGGGTGTTGTTCACAAGAATGACCACAATTTTCCAGTCCCTCTCCCATTTCTCTCAAAGAGAGAATCTGAAAAATGTGTTTTATAATGGTGAAGCATTTTAAGAACCACCAGACAAAAAGCATCTTTGCTCCTTGTCAGCATTTATGCCAAATAATTTTTGTGATTTTGCATCTGCTTTCACCAAGAGGTGGAATCTATTTCCTCATCCCTTCGATCTGGGCTGGTCTTAATGACTTGCTTTGGTTAAGAGATTTCAGCAGAAGTGATGGCGTTCTAGTGCTGGGCTGGGGTCTTACACTGGCCTGTTGTCTCTCAGAACCCATCCCACCACCATGAGAACAAGGCAGACATGGTCTGCTGGAGAGTGGAGACCATGTAGTGTGACTCAAGTCAGCCCAGATGTCCCAGCCGAACCCCAGACATGCAAGGAAGCCAGCCAAGATCAGCAGAGCCATTGCTGGCTACAGATGCACGAGGAAGCCTCACTGGGCTCAGAAGAACTGCACAATTGAGCCCAGCAAAAGTTCTGACACACAGAACTGAGTAAATGGCCGTTGTTTTAAATCCCTACATTTTGAGGTGGTTGGTTACCCAGCAAAAGTTAACTGACACTCTGGCTCGCTGGATACTCAGCACTGCTTTTCCAAAACCTCAGCATGTCTCAGAGGTATCCCCAGTACCCCACTGCTTTAGTCTCTTCAGGCTGCTGTAACAAAATACAGCCAACTGGGGGGCTTACAGGCAACAGCAACTTACTTCTCACAGTTCTGGAGGCTGGAAGTCTGAGATCAGGGTGCCAGCGTAGTCAGGTAGGGGCATCTTCTGGGGTGCAGACTTTTTACTGTATCCTCACATGGCAGAAGGGGAGGGGGAGAGCTCTGTGGGTCTCTCTTTATAAGAGCACTAGTCCCATTCTTGAGGACATAGCCCCTCCCAAAGGCCTCACTTAATACTATCACCTTGGTGAGGGGTAGATTTCAACATCTGAATTTTGAAGAGATGCAAGCATTCAGATGCTAGCACCCATGAACATCTTAACAAAGACCGAATCTGAAAGGATACACCTTTTGCAATGGTTAAGCAGCCCAAGAGCCATCCCACAGAAAGGGTGTTTGCTACTTGTTAGCATTTGAAAATTATATCATCTATCACTAATTTTTCCTGGGGAAGAATTAATTGCTGTGCAGAAGTCCAAGCAGGTAGGTCTTTTTAATCCCAGCAGTCAAATGTGAACATTTCTAAGACCCGATTTTCTCCATCAAGAGCTTGTTCTTCCTGTTTACCAGCTGTATCTTCCTGTTCAGTAGCTGTTACTAAGTACTGACTGGATAAAGATTGTATAAGGAGAGCAGTTGTTCCTTTAGCTGATCCCCAGGGTCACATTTAATTGGGAGAAAATGGTAGGTATGGGATCATTGACCATGGCTATAGCAGCCTTTCTGTTGAGAGCTGTATCAGCTGCTTTCACAATTTTGCAAAACAGCAAGACCAGAGTGTTCTTCAGATGCTGCTCATCTTCACCCATTACTGGCAATATAAAACTCTAGTGACCAGGTTTTAGATTATGTTGCAGGAAGCAGCCCTTCAACTTAGTTGCTCTCTTCAATGAAAATTTCTATGTGCATGTATCTCAAATGGATGTACTCCAACTTGCGTATTCTTTGGAATACAAATGCCATTTTCACCATACGTTGCTTAATCTATTTGTGGGATCTTTTTTTTTTTTAAGATTTTATTTATCTGACAGAGAGAGACACAGCAAGAGAGGGAACACAAGCAAGGGGAGTGGGAGAGGGAGAAGCAGGCTTCCCGCGGAGCAGGGAGCTTGATGCGGGCCTCGATCCTAGGACCCTGGGATCATGACCTGAGCCAAAGGCAGACACTTAACGACTGAGCCACCCAGGCACCCCTATTTGTGGGATCTCTTAATATGTTAGGGAAACACAACTTTTATTCATGATCTAAGTTCTAAATAGTTGTTTTTTTTTTAATTTTACTTATGGTGGTGTTTACTATAAAAAGGTAATAGTTTTATGTTGTCAGGTGCATCAATCCTTTAAGATTGCTAGATTTTGTGTCATAGTTACAAAAGCCTTTTCCCAAGTTTCTAAAATTGTTCTCCCACGTTTTCTTCTAGTGCTTTATAATTTTGCTTTTTATCCTTTTAAGCCTTTTTAAAGAAAAAGAAATTTGAGCCATTTGGAATGTATTCTGGTATAAGCTTTTTCAGGTGCTTAAAGTTGATCCCCAAACCAGCTATTGAATGGTCCATTTTCTTTCACTGATTTGAGATGCCGGCTTTATTGCATAATAAATTTCCGTATGCATATTGATCTGTTCCTGGATTTTTTCATTCTCTTCCTTTGCTCATCCATTCATCAATGAATACTGTTTTAAAATATTTAGGTTTTATAATGTTTTAATATCTAAACTTAAAATTTTTTTGAATATTTCTGCTCATTTACTTTTCCATTTTAATCTTAGAATCATTTTGTCCAATTAAAAAATTCTGTCAGTGTTTTTATTGGAAGCACATTAAATTTACTGGTTAGCTTAAGCAGAACTACCATTATAATACTGGATGTAGTATTTTATGTTCAGTGTACTTTTGTGTTTATTTTGAGAATTTAAAAATTTTGCTCACATAGTTCTTTACACTTCCTGTTAGGTTAGTTCCAAGATATTTTATCTTTTTTTTTTTTTAAGATTTTATTTATTTGACAGAGAGAGAGATAGCGAGAGCAGGAACACAAGCAGGGGAGTAGGAGAGGGAGAAGCAGGCTTCCCGCTGAGCAGGGAGCCCAATGCGGGGCTCAAGCCCAGGCTCCGTCCCAGGACCCTGGGATCATGACCCGAGCCAAAGGCAGGCGCTTAACGACTGAGCCACCCAGGCACCCCAGGATATTTTATCTTTTTAAATCCTGTTATAAATTGATCCTTTTCTTTCATTATGGTGTCAATGCTCTTTGTATGAAACTATTGATTTATGAATATTCATGTTGTATGCCACTATGTTATTAAATTTTTACTTGTTTCCCCATGAGATTTTCAGATATATGAACATATAATCTATAAATAGTGATAACTTTAACCTCCTTTTTCTACTTTTATATCTCTAGTTTCTTTTTCTGATTTAATTGTGTTTTTTAGTGCTTTCAAAAACCTATTAAGTGATAATAATGAACATTGCTGTTCTGGTTAAAAATATGTCAAGTTCTTTGACATTTATCCTTCAAAAGATGGAGACAAATCCTCTCTCTCTCTTTGTTTTAAAGATTTTATTTAGTTATTTGACAGAGAGCGAGAGAGAGCACAAGCAGGGGGAGCTGCTGAGGGAGAGGGAGAAGCAGGCTCCCCACTGAGTAGGGAGCCCAACGTGGGGCTCTATCCCAGAGCGTGGGATCATGACCCGCGAGCTGAAGGCAGATGCTTAACCGACTGAGCCACCCAGGCGCCCCAACAAATTCTCTTCTTGAGTGGAGGCTAGATGGAGTGACTTGCTTGTATGGAGCAGCAATAAAGTAGAAGGGATAATGTGTGACTTTGGAGACCAGGTCATAAAAGGCAGTGCAGCCTCCTTTCTCTGTCTTGGTTTACTTACTCTGGGGAGAGGGGCGCGGTGCGGTGCCAGATGCCATGTTTTGAAGACACTCAGGCAGCCCTGTGGTCCCAAATGAGGCACTGAGGTTTCTGGCCAACAGTCATGCAAGTAAGCTTGAAAATGGATCCTCCTGCCCCAGGTAAGCGCTCAGATAACTGTAGCTCCAGCTGATATCCTGACTGTAACCTTAAGAGAAACCTGAGCCAGAACAATGCCGCAAAGCTTGCCCCTCAGATACGTGTTGGTAAAGATTTTATTTATTGGAGTAGATTATAAATTGATTCCCAAAAACCCACAAAGCTTAAAAATGAATTGTATCAGTTTGGCCTAAAAAGGACAACGAGAGTACCACGTGAAAAGAGTACTTCAGACTCCTGCACAACTACGGATGGAAAACAGCTGAGAAAACTACTTGTTGTAAACATGGGCTACTTTTTAAGGAACTGGAAGGATAAGTCAGAGGGCGGAATCAAGAGTCCAGCGGATGGAGATAAGAGCCACTGAGTATTCCCAGGAAGTATGATGAAGTCCTAAGCAAGGAACTGGCAACATTTACCCAACTGGATTTTAGAATGTCTATGATCTAGTGTGCCTTCTATTCCCCTCTTTGAAGAAAAATGTCAATAGAGGTAAGTTTCCTGTGCCTCTCACATTACTGCCTGTGAGGCGTGTGGCAGTGGCTGGGGCAGATCATTTGTCTTTTTAACTCACAGATCTTCATCCAGAGGAGCCACTTGAAAGACCCACTTAATGCACACCTGAGGAACTGCAGCCAAAGAGCCTCATCTGTTCCAGGACCTCACAAAATCTCGAACCTTAATGTTGTAATGGGATGAGAACTTTGCAGGGGTCTGGGCAGGAGGTGAGTGTTTACTGCATGTGGAAAGAGTATACAACATTTGTGGCCAGATGGTGGATTTTGGAAGTTTTAAAACACGGCCCCCCCAAACTATTTAACTTTCCTCCCATCAATCTTATTCTATGGCTGCTTCACAAATACAGTACAGAATAAAGAGTCTGTGTCAGTTTCTGGTTCCAGGCCTTCAGTGTTAAAGAAAAAAATATTCAGTGTCACTTGTTAAAAATGGCAAGACAGACTTTACACAGGACCATTACAATAGGTATTAACGACCACACCAACACAATTTTGCAGTGGAGATTAGGCTCAACTCCAAATACAGCATGGCTAAGTGGGAATCTGGAGCCAAGGAGCAAGTTGGGGGTGAGTGAATGTAAAGTTACTATGAAGAAATTACTAGGAGGTAAGGCGGGGTTGTTGTGGCCGGTACCTAACAGGATTCTTTTGAAGGCCCGCCAGGGTGATCAGACATCACCTGGGGGATGGCTGAGGCTAAGGGACCTGAGCAGATAAGGAGGTAGAGGGTTCTTGCTAAAACTGAATTTTACAAGAAAGTGCACAGATGGGTCTAGGAGAAGATTTGGAGTCTGACTTAAGTTTGGTCAAACAAAGAATCTTTGTCATTAAGAAACCAGCAATTTCCACTTCCTGTTGTTTGAGACACTTGCTTTAGGAACCCAGCTGCCCCGCTGAGAGGAAGTCAAGACGACACGGAGAGGCCACTGTGTAGGCATTCCAGCAACCCCAATTGAGGTTCCAGTGGATAGCCAACATGAAGCAATAAAACACGCTGAGTGGGGAAGCCCTTGAGATGACTTTAGCCCCAGCCATGCCACTCCACCCACAGGAGAGACCCTGAACGAGAACCATCTAGCTAAGCCCAGTGAACCTCCAGAACCATGAGCGATGACAATAACATGATTGCGGGATGTTACTGCGACTGAAACCCCAGCTTAACCCAGGCTCGCCATTATGCTCACTGCAATGTGCAATTGGGAGACAGCCGGAGCCCTTTACAGGAGCGTTGATTGGCCTACACCCACGTCAATCAAGATTTTCTGCCTAATAGGCTTTTCAGCCACCAGGCACCCCCCCCCCCCCCCCCCCCCCCCCCCCGCCCCGCCCCAACCGATCTTTCCATCTGTAGTTTCGGCAAAACCCAGAGACTATCTGGAAAGACCACAAGGGAGCAAAGCCCATCCAGGAGCGGCGTTTAGGGCGGCTGCCTCCGGTGCGGTCCAATGAACTCTTTCTTTTGGCAGCCAATTCCGGCCTCGAGACCGCCCAAGAGGAAGAACGTTTTGATTGGTTGTTTAGTAGAGGGGCACAGAGACTCACGGGAGCCTCGAGGAAGCACTTGCCATTATTGTCCAGTTCGCCTGTCAATCAGCTCGCCTTTCTGGAGGGGCGGGAACTGGCTGCCCAGCGGGCACCACCTCTTCCTGGGCTGGCGTGCGGGGAGGCGATGGGCCGCAGGGGCTGCGAATCGGCCGCGTGGGCGGGGCAGCGCTACCCGGCCTGAACAGTTTCTCGGTCGTGAAGCGTCGGGAGTTTCCCGAAGCGCCGGGCCGTGCGGGGCGGGCCCGGGCGAGGGGCTAAAGCCCGGGTGGGGGCGGGGCCGGGGCGGGGCCGGAGGAGGCGGAAGCGGCGAGAGAGCTCAGGCCGCAGCCATATAGGAGCCTGCGTCCGGGCCGGCGGAGCGGCGGCGGCGGGGTTGGCCGGGGTGGCGGGACCCTAGTATCTGGGCGGGTGGGCTGAGGGCCGGGGTCGAGACCGGGGATCGGGTGACTGGCGGGCTGAGCTCCCGCCCCCGCGCAGTGCCGGGGAGGATGAGGCCGGGGGCTCCGGGGCGGGGCGGGCGGCGGCGGCTGCAGCGCTAGCGGCGCAGGGGGTGGGCGGCGGCGGCGGCATGAGGCGCGGGGCCGGCGCCCGCGGGAGGGAGGCGCTGCCGGCGGCCCGGCCGCTCCCGCTGCAGCTGCTCGCCGGGCTCGCCGTGCCCTGTTTGCGGGGCCCCGGACGCTCTCGTCCCGGCCGCCGCCCGGGCCGCCTGTGGTGACCATCCGCCGCGCCGCCCGAGGCTTCACCCGCGCCCTCCCCCAGGGCGCGCCCGCGGAGCTCCGGCCCCATCGCCTGCTCGCGGAGGCCGCGCCGGGCGGCGGCGAGGCCGGAAGATGGCCTGGGTGCTCAAGATGGACGAGGTGATCGAGTCCGGGCTGGTGCACGACTTCGACGCCAGCCTCTCGGGCATCGGGCAGGAGCTGGGTGCCGGCGCCTACAGCATGAGGTACCGGGCGCCCCGGGCCGGGCGGGCGGAAGCTTTGGTTTCCTTGGGGAAGGCCTGCACGACCCAGAGCCTCTGCCAGGCGCGGCTGCGCCCGGCGGTGCCCGGGCCTCCCGGCCGCGGGGTCCGGGCCCTGCCGCGTGGCCGTCGGGCCCAGGGAGCCCCGCGGGCGTCTGTCCACCCGTGTGGCGGGCGTGGGAGGTTGGCCCTGCAAGACGCCCCGGGAACTGCCTCTGAAGGCTTCATTTTTGCTGTAAAACTGGCCGGCTGTTAGGATGGCTTGGGTTGGTGGGGGAAGGGGCTTCCTTTCCTTGCAAGTGATTTACAAGCCCCTTGGAGCTGGAATATAGTGTACGAAACGGTAGAACTTGTATTGGGAAAATACTGTCCAAGGTTTGGTTATCAGTTCCTATTCTGTTTTACATTGTAGTCTTTCCTGGTTGCAAATTTTAATCACTTGCTGTTACAATAGTAATTATATCGTAAGTGAAAGTAGACGCAGGGGGAAAAAAGCACCTTAGTGATGTTTTTTGATTACTTCTAAGTGAAATTTTTCGTTTTGGGGACCACCCTCTTAGGCTCTTTTATTTTGGAGAAGGCTTTAAGATGCAGTGATTGCACAACAAGCCAATAGTTTGTTCAGTCTCTGCTGCCTGTACCAGCAGCCATTCATTTTGTTTAATATTGAAGGTGGAAACACATCAGAGCTTAGTCTCTGGTCTTTATCCTGAAGAATGCTGTGTTGGGGTTTTTTGTTTTGTTTTGCTTTTAACTTTTCAGTTTGGTGGTTCTTTATTTTTATTTTTAGCAGTATATTGAAATATGGTGTATGCACTATTAAGTTCACCTGATTAAAGTGTACAATTCCGTGCTTTGGCAGCTTTTTGTTAAGGCGAATTGAGATTTTTCTAAATGCGTTCTTTAATGCCTGATGTCTTTGAAGTGCTGTCCAGTCTCCCAGTAGCTTTCATACATCTCACTGCTGCTCTCGGGGAGGACAGAGAGCATAAATGTCCTGAAGAGAGACTTAGGGGTCAGAGCAGGCCTGGAATGGTGGGGGCTGCTCCCTGAAGAAATTCAGCTTTTGTATCTTAAAGGGGAAACTCTGGGCAATAAAGAACTCTCAGAGAGGAGGAGATGTTTCTTAAAAGAGTGTGGAAGTGTGTGGAGGAAACCCTACTCTGACGCTGATTGGGTATGTGCTCCTCTCCCTGAACTTGGCACTTGCTCTCCGCAGTTGTGCAACTTGAGGGCTCTGGATAAAGTGACTTATTTTCTAGAACAACTGTCTCAGTTGAAGAAATTGATCTATTGAAAGACATGGGGTCATCCCACACAGTACTAGAGACGGTGATTTCCTAGTTAAAACACAGGCCTCAAGTGCCATGCTGCTCCTTGAGACCCGTTAAGGTACATGAAGGGAATTTAGTATTTTCAACTGAAAAGTTGCTTCTCACTTCTCAGTTATGGTAAAATGAAAGTTTGCTGCCAAGAACTTTGCTTATTAGGGTTATTTTGAGGTTTTACTTTTTTCCTAGAGTTTTATTTGTTTTAGTGACTCAGCCAGCTAATGAACTTTTGTCTATGGTTTATTCTGTGAAAAGGAAAGAATATCATGATTTTAACCTTTCCCTGACCTTGTTCTTAAAATAATATCTGACATCTTTATGATTACGGGTCTTTTACAACACTTGCCATGGGGAAACTTTGCATTAAATGTTTTTGGTTCTTTGCTTACATGGTGTGTCATTTTATACAAAATTTCAGATATTTTTGAAGGCAAATACCAGTTTTTAAGGAGTTTACTTAGGTTTTTTTTTTTTTTCCCATATTTAATTGGGTCCTCAAAACTGAGGAGCTGATGAGAATACTTGCTTGCCTCTTGCAAATTCAAGGCCCTTTATTTGAAATTTAAACTTGGGCAGTTCCAAAATGGACTTGATATGGACTAAGTCTGAAGAAGGCTTTAGGCTATTGGAGGCTTCCTTTGATTGCACTTCCCAGCTTGGACCTGGAGTCCTAAGAAGGCTGGATCTTAGGAGCCTGGTATCTGTCTTCTGTATGGGCAGGCAGTCTCTTTTCATCTGGCATCAAATGGGACGTAAGGCTATTGATGCTTATCTTTCTCTTTGATTTCTTTCTTAAGTTCAAGAAGTAAACTCAAGGTGCTATATTTGAAATTATTGGAAAAGTGACTTCTTAATGAAATGAAAGGCTGCCTACAAAGTAAATTTTTTTGAATTCCAAAGTAAAGTGAAGTGTGCTTATTATATTTGCTCTTTGGATGGCTTAAACCATCCATTTTTATTTTTATTTTTTTTTAAAGATTTTATTTCTTTTTTTTTTTTTTAAGATTTTATTTATTTGATAGAGAGAGACACAGCGAGAGAGGGAACACAAGCAGGGGGAGTGGGAGAGGGAGAAGCAGGCTCCCCGCGGAGCAGGGAGCCCGATGCGGGGCTCGATCCCAGGACCCTGGGATCATGACCTGAGCCGAAGGCAGACACTTAACTGACTGAGCCACCCAGGCGCCCCTAAAGATTTTATATCTTTATCTGATAGAGAGCACAAGCAGGGGGAGCCGCAGAGGGAGAGGGAGAAGCCGGCTCTCCATTGAGCAGGGAGCCCTATGTGGGGCTCCATCCCAAGACCTGGGGTCATGATTTGAGCTGAAGGCAGACACTTAACCGACTGAGCCACTCAGGAGCCCCTTAAACTATCCATTTTTAAAGACTTTTTAAGAAAATGGGGGAAAATGCCTTGTAAGAAAGATGGTTTTTCTCAGTAGTCTGACTTAACTTAAAAATGTGTTTGCATTAGGGCACCTGGCTGGCTCGGTAGAGCATGTGGCTCTTGATCTCAGGGTGGTGAGTTCAAGCCCCATGTTAGGCATGGAGCCTACTCTAAAAAAAAAACAACAAAAAACAAAACTATTTGTGTTAAACAATGCAGGTTGATAGTATTGGGTATGTCATGGCAAATTTCTGATACTGCCTTTGCTTCTTCCCCTCCTTTTTTTCCTCTTGACTCTTTAGTTTTCTCTCTGTCTCTATCTCCCCTCCCCCCTCCCGCCCCTGCCTTCTCCCTCCCCTCTCTGTGTGTACTGGTATACCACATTTGTATGTGAGGTATGAGCTACTGCAGATTCTGTTTGAAATGAGGCAGGTCATAAATGTTTTTTAGAATCTTAGTTATAATATCAAGATTTTAGAGATGGATGAAGAGACCTTAGAAACTTCTAAACCAATCCTTTTATTTTGAACTGAAGCCCATAGATGTTAACAGTGTTGGTCCAGGTGACCTGTTAGTGGCACTACCATTCCAAATGAAGGCTAACCTTCCCCTCACTGAAGGAAGGCTGAAACCCATTGTAACTTGAAATCTGGGTCATTCATGTTTTCTGAAGTAAGGGACAGATAACTAAATGACCTTTAGAAAGTAGCTCATTAAAACGTTCTTAAGAGGGTCTTTTGGGCCACCTGGTAATTTTCTTTCCATCTTACTGTTTACATGAAATTTATAATCTGTAACAACTTAATTTTTAGGACTTAGGAAGTACTGTGACCTCTTTAGATTACACACAAAATATTAAATTATTACTTTACAGAAGGCATTGGTCTTGTTGCCGCATAGACTGGGGAGACCTCGGGTTGTGAGGCTCTTGACCCATCTTGTCCAAAAGATTTCACCAGAGGCTCTTGATCTCATCAGGAGAAAGCCTTCAAGGCCAGACACAACACAGCAGTACAAGCAGGAAAGTTTATTAAAGCAAAAGTATGCTCTCAAAATGTGAATGCTAGTGGGCTCCAGGGAGCATGGGAGAGTGGTGTCCACTAGGGTTTGGATTTTTATCCACGCCCATTGTGGAGTCCAACGCGGGACTTGAACTCACAACCCTAAGATCAAGACCCTGAGATCAAGACCTGAGCTGAGATCAAGAGTTGGATGCTTTAAAAAAAAAAAAAAAAAAAAGAGTTGGATGCTTAACCAGTTGAGCCACCCAGGTGCCCCTGGGTTTCTATCTTAACAGTTGTTAACAAGGGGGTGGAATCTTCACTACTTGAGAAAGGGATTTCTTGGAAGCGCAGCTTTTTCTTCCTTATTTGGTCAGGGGTTTCCTGTCATGGCACCTATAGGGAGGAGATTTTAGGTATGGTAATGTAGTATAATAAAGGAATAATGTGAACCTTGGCCTACTTTGTCAGCCACCTTGGACCTCTCTGGTTTGGTCCAGTTTCTTGTGGTTTTGTTTTTGAGTGCTGCTAGGACAGGCCTCTGACTTCCTCATAGTTGGCAATGACTTCCTGTATGCTGGCCTGCAGGCATCCTATTAGAACCTAACTAACTGCCTACTCTGAAACCATCGTAGTTGTTTTCTGGGAAATGATCAGCTCACTTTGTTCATTTTTGAGGAAGTTTCTGTCACATACCCAGATCTGAATAATCATAGTTTGTTAGTTTTTCTTTCAAGTTAAAGTGATACTCCATGAGAGAAACTGCTCGGTCAGCCTGCAGATCAACATGGTGGCATAAAAGCTTTCCTTGAGACAACCATTGCACTTCGGTGTGCAGCAGAAATATGCCTACCCAAGAACCAATATATACTAAAATTAATAATTTTTATGCAGTGACCACCACTGCCTTGATTTGGGTACAGTTTGGTGTCACTGCCTTGATTCATGCCAAGGCCCCAGCAGTTCTAATCACCATTGGTTGAGTGCAAATGTCATCAAAGTGAAAAAGGCAAATCATGTTTTAGTATTATTCTGAAAATAGGTTTGACCTTCCTAACCCCCTGAAAGAATCTGTTTCCTCAGCATACCACAAATTACACTTTTGAGAATCTCTGGTTTAATGTGTGTGTACAGTTTAGATACTTAAAATGTTTTCTTCTAAATTAAAGTAAACCCATTATTAAAGCTCAGAGAAGTTAAGTAGCCTGCCACAATGTCATTTAACAAATGGTGGAGCTAGAATTTGAAGCTCCAGAGCTAGGGTATGGCTTCTACTTCTTTCCATTGCACCCTTTGGCTGCCTACCAATTAATAGAGAGGTCTTCTCAAGGTAGTAGAGCATGATCTTTCTGGATAGGAGGAAAACCAGCCAGGAAGGCTATATTTATTTTTTCTTTGTCTATTGTATCTTGCTTTTTTTTTTCCCCTCCAGGACCTTGCTGAATTTAATAGTTCTTCCCTTTTTAAAGATTTTATTTATTTATTTGACAGAGAGAGAGCACAAACATGGGGAGTGGGAGAGGGAGAAGTAGGTTCCCTGCTGAGTAGGGAGCCAAATGCAGGGCTTGATTCCAGGACCCTGAGATCATGACCCAAGCTGAAAGCAGATGCTTAACCGACTGATTCACCCAGGCACCCCTGAACTTAATAGTTCTAATAATTTGTAGGATCTTAGACTTTCTAGTTAGACAATATCTTTAAATAATGGTAGATTTATTTCTTCCTATATGATCTTTACATTTCATTTTCTTGCTTTAGTGTGTTGGGTAGGGCTTCACTGCAGTGTTATTTAGAACCACTAGAAACTTGAGTTTTTAGTCTTCTTACTGATTTTAGAGAATGTTCCCAAAGTTTCATAAATAGGTTATCTTTATTCCTAAATGAGATTGGTCCTCAATTTTTTTTCTTCCATTCCTGTTTTTTATTTTTTTTAAACATCAAGGCTGTATCAGTGTCAAGTGAGTTGGATAGCTTGCTCTTTTTATGGGCTAAAAGTTTTATTTATGTATTTGTGTGTATATAGGTGTATATATACGTACATATATACATGTAAATACCTATATACCTATATATACATATATAAATACATACCTATATGTACGTATATATACCGATATCGGTATATATACGTACATATAGGCTCTACGCCTAACATGGGGCTTGAAGTCACAACTTTGCGATCAAGAGCTGCATATTCTGTGGACTGAGCCAGCCAGGTGTCCCTAAACAGTTTTTTATGAAATGAGACTTAACTGTTTGTTCAAGATTTTGTAAAGCTCACCTGGAATACAGCCTGTATTTGGTGATTTTAACTTTTTATGCACAAGTAGGTGTTTGTACCTGTAATCGATTTAACAGACATAGGAATATTCAGAATTTATGCATGTTAGCCAGTGGTGGTAGTTTTAAATTTCATAGAAAATTGCTCTTAAGTTTTCAGATTTTTTTAAAGAAGATCTCTACAATATTTGCGATTATTCCCTTTTACTTTATGTGCTACTATTATTGTCTTTTCCTTCTTTTGTGACCTATTTCAGAGGTTTGTCTGTATCTTCAGTGCTTCTTAAGAAGCCAAATTTTGGCTTTCTTTTTCTTTTCTGTTGGATTTTCTATTCTACTTTTGTGGTCATTTTTTTCTCATTTTCTTGCTTGCTCTTGTTATTTTCCAACTTCATTGGTTGGATGCGTTTTCCTCCTTAGTTTTTGGTGTTTGTTTTCTAATAGATGCATTTAAAGCTATATATTCAGCTAAGTCTATCGCGGGATTTGAGGGCAACACCTTTTTCTTCATTCAGTTCTGTTGTTTTCTTTTTTATTTTCTTTCTTTTTTTTGATTTTATTTATTTATTTGACAGAGAGACACAGCGAGAGAGGGAACACAAGCAGGGGGAGTGGGAGAGGGAGAAGCAGGCTTCCCGCGGGGCAGGGAGCCCAATGCGGGGCTCGATCCCAGGACCCCTGGGAGCATGACCTGAGCCGAAGGCAGACGCTTAACGACTGAGCCACCCAGGAGCCCCTATTTTCTTTCTTGTTGTAGTTCTTCATATATCCTGGACGCTAGCCTTTGATCATGCATATATGTCATAAATACCTCACCTCCGTGACTTGCCTTTCCATTCTCTTTTTGGTGGCTTTTGAATGTTCTAGATTTTGATATGGTCACATTGACTAATCTTTTCACTTATAGTTGGTCCTTACTTACTGTGACTTAGAGGGTATAAGATATTCTTATAGTCTTTTCTAAAGATTTATTACTTTATATATCATACCTAAGTATACAGTCTGTCTGGAATAATTTTTTTTCTTTTGGTATGGTATGAAGTAGGCCAATTTCACTTTGCCCTGCTTGAAAAGACCTTTTCTCGAACCTCTTCACAATGCCATTCTGTTCTAAATCAACTGTCCAGAAGTGTGGTGTTCTGTTTCCAGATTCTGTATTCTGTCCTTGTGTTCCTGGGGAATACTCGACTAGATCATGCTTTGTCATTATACTCTTGGATTTGGTTTGTTAATTCTTAATTTGGGACTTTTGCCTCTATATTTATGGCTGAAACGAGCTTTTCATTTTCTTTTTTAGTTCTGTTTGTGGCTAGTTTTGACTTCAAAATTAGGCTCATAAAATGAGTCAAAGTCTTTTCTTCTCTTTCTGTTCTGTTGAAGACTTTCTGCAAGAACTATCTTTGAAAGTTTTACTGAACTTGCCTATAAAACCATTCTAGGGCAGGGATTTTCTTTGGGGGAAAAATTTTAACCACAATATCAGTCTCTGTAGGATTATTTTTAAAAGATTTTTATGTCTTGAAGAAAGTTTTTTTAAGATTTTATTTTTTTAAGTAATCTCTACACCCAACACAGGGCTTGAATATACAGCCCCAAGATCAAGAGTCAATCCTCCACCAGCTGAGCCAGCCATTGAAGAAAGTTTTGATAAGTTATCTTTCTAGGAAATTGTTCATCTTATCCATAGTTTCAAATGTATTGGCATAAAGTTGGTAGTGATATTTTCATCTTTTTAGGTTTTTTTAGAAGCCTGCTTTTTAGGTTTTTTTTTTTAGAAGCCTGCTTCTCTCTCCCTCACTCCCTCTGCTTATGTTCCCTCTCTCACTATGTCTCTCTCTGTCAAATAAATAAAATCTTTAAAAAAAACAAAAGACTACAAGAAACTCCAATTTCAGGACACTGCTTTTCTCCTGCATTTTGGTCAGCACTGTGGCGCTGCACCCCTTCAGTTCTTTTTTTTTTTTTTTTTTTAAGATTTTACTTAGCGTGCGTGTGTATGTGTGAGCACGAGTGGGGGAGAGGGAGGAGCAGACTCCCCTCAGAGCAGGGAGCCCAATGCGGGGCTGAATCCCAGGACCCTGGGATCAAGACCTGAGCTGAAGGCAGACGCTTAACCAACTGAGCCGCCCAGGTGCCCCTGCACCTCCTTAGTTCTTAGCCATCTCCCTTTTCTTACCGGTTCTGAACATCCTTCCACCTTGTCCTCTGGAATCCTCAGTCTGCCATCACATGGATTGAATTGTGTCCCCCCAAAAGGGTATTGGAAGTCCTAACCCTCAGGACCTCAGAATGCGACCTTTTTTGAATAAGGTCTTTATAGGGGTAATCAAGTTAAAATGATATAATGAGGATAGGCACTGGTATCTTTATAAAAAGAGGACATTTGGGCACAGAGAGAAGACTAAGTGAAGACTTACAAGGGGAAGCTGGCCATGTGATTGGAGGGATGCATCCATAAGCCAGGGAGTGCAGAGGACTTCACCAAACACCAGAAGCTGAAGTAGAGGCCCAGACCAACTCCCCAGCATGCTTATTTCAGACTTATAGAGCTGAGAGATGTAAATTTCTGTTGCTTTAAGTTTTTGGTACTTTGTTAGGACAGCCTGAGGAAACTAACACAGGCAACTTTGTCTCATAATGATATTTTCACCTTCCTGTTCTTTTGGACTGCTGGCAGTCCTCTCAGTATATACTTTTCCTCTGAAGCCCCAGCAAGTGGTGGTAGTTTATTTCCACAGGCTTCCCACTGCCCAGAAGGTGAGGGAAGGATCCTCCTTACTTCTCACTGCTACTTTTAAGCTATGCTCCCTCTCCCTTTCTCCTTCCATTTAAGACTCCCCCAACTTTGAATTTCATGTTAACCAAATATCAACCACTCGGTCACCCAATTATTGCAGTTATCTCAGTGATTTCTGGGTCAGTCCTCGTTTTTAAAATTTTAGGTCCTGGTTCAGTATCACTCTCTGACACTACTAAATTCTTGGTGATTTCCGAAGATACCTGCCAGTAGCCTAACGTTTCTGTTCCTTGTATCTTTCTTACAGTGGTATTATCTTCAGCTTCTCAATCCTGTGATCATATGTTAGACCTTGACATTTCCAATCATGTAACCCACGTATAATCTCAAATTCAGGGTTCAGTGTTAACTACCACCTTCTACCCTTTCAGCTCATTCCCTCAGTACCTTCCTCTTGCTGTCATTTGGCCCAACTACAGTCCTTGATCCGACTCTGTTTGCCCCCTTTTTTTTTTCAGATTTATTTATTTACTTATTTTAGAGAGCACAAGCAGGGGAAGGGGGAGAGGGAGAGAAGCAGACTCCCTGCTGAGTGCGGCTTGATCTCACAACCTTGAGATCATGACCTGAGCTGAAATGGAGTCAGAAGCTGAACCGACTGAGCCACCCAGGCGCCCCATCACCCACTTGAACACCTTTTTTTTTCTTCAGCCAGTTTTAATTTTCATGGTCAGTCGTTGTATTAGTTTCTTGCATATACCCTTGTTTCTCTTGCCTTCTCTTGCTTTATTCCCCTCCCATCTTTTTTATTTTAGCAAAACTGTAACCCTGATTAAATGTGATTTTTCACTTTAAGTCATCTAAGCAGCTGAATGTGGTCTGGAAAAACATTGAATGGGTCTCAGTTGAAGTTTACAGCCTCAGTTCCAGTGCATCCTTTTGCCATTGCCCCTGTGTTGTTCTCATAGTGGCCTCATCCACTGCTCCCCACCCCCAGCACTTGATGACTCCAGGACTCCTCGGACCCTTCCACCACTTCCTCCCCATTCCCGCTTTCCACTGATTGAATCCCTTACTTGGTACTTCCTTCCACAGACTATACTGGCTTAGATGTTTTTCTTGATGTATTTAGGTGGGGATTTCTTCTATTTATCCTGCTATGGTTATTTGGGCTTCTTCAATCAGTGCATTGGTATATTTCATCAGTTCTGGAACTTGCTTAGCCTTTATCTCAGATATTGCCTCCACAATATTTTTCCCTCTTCTGGAACTTCAGTGTAAAATCTCACTTTGTCCGTCCTTTCTTTTTTGCATTTTCCATCATTTCACTCTTTGCTTCCTTCTGAATAACTTATTTTTGCCTATATTTCAATTTCCTTATTTATTCTACTCTACATTTCTGTCTGAGCTGTTAAAGCTAAGTTCTTAATTCTAGCAGTTTTATTTTCCAGTTCTAGAAGTTTGGGGACGCGTGGGTGGCTCAGTCAGGTAAGTGTCTGCCATTGGCTCAGGTCATGATCCCAGGGTCCTGGGATTGAGCCCCATATTGGGCTCCCTGCTCAGCAGAGACCCTGCTTCTCCTTCTCCCTCTGCTGCTCTCCCTGCTTGTGCTTGTTCTCTCTCTCTCTCTCTGTGTCAAATAAATAAATGGAATCTTTAAAAAAATTTTTTTTAAAAAAAGAAGTCCTGTTTGTTCCTTTTCAGTTTTGCTGTCCCTTAAAATTTCCTCTTCCTTGCGATCTCTTTGGGCTTGTCTTTTTTTTTTTTTTTTAAAGATTTTATTTATTTATTTGAGAGAGAGAGAATGAGAGCACATGAGAGGGGGGAGGGTCAGAGGGAGAAGCAGACTCCCTGCCGAGCAGGGAGCCCGATGCGGGACTCGATCCAGGGACTCCAGGATCATGACCTGAGCCGAAGGCAGTCGCTTAACCAACTGAGCCACCCAGGCACCCTGGGCTTGTCTTTTATTTCTTTAAACAGAGTAAGCATAATTTTATAGCGTGAGTCCATTAATTCTAGCATCTGAATTCTTTGGGGATATCCATCTGTGTCCAATTAGGAAAATAGAAACCATTTAGATGTTTAAATTAGAGAAAGATGTAATAAAGTATTTGCAAAGGTGCTGGAAGGGTTGGGGGGGGGGGGGGGGCACTTGTTACCTGGTTGCTCCCAGGCTAGCTGCTGGAGGCATGGCTGCTGGAGCCCGGAAATTTCCTGTAGCTGCAATCTGTGCGGTTTCCTGCCTCTCTGTCTTTTCCCACTCCCTTTTAATTCCCCACCAGTGCTTCCCTTTTACAACTTAGCAAGACTCCAGCTGGCAACACGTCTTGTGTGTGTAGTTTCAGACCTCGAACCCTCTGCAACAGAGGCGGAAAAGAGCTGAATACCAACAGACCGATCTGGAACTGGGTGTATGCCATCTGTTGTTTTTGCTGTTGGTTCTTGCTCCCAGAGTCTTGTTTGTCTTTGTGTGCCTGGTTATTTTTGGGTACTGGCATTTCAAAATTACTTGTAATGATTTGAAGCCTTGAGAAACTTCATTTGCTTGTCAGATCCCTGGGAGCTCTACCTGTCGGGGATATGGGATTACAAAAACAACTGAATACTAGAACTTTCTTCAGGTTTGGCCTAGTAGAAATGATGATCTTAAATAGACCCTTCTTTATGCTAAATGCTGGGGTGAGTCAGTGAAGTGAAACAAATTTGGGGAGATGGTTGTGTACTTCTGGGTGATACAGACTTAAGTCCGGTGTACTGTGGGAATGTGATGAGCTTTGTGGGTAGATAGAGCAGGACAAGGGAAGTTGGGAACATGGATGAGAGGACTGCAGTTGTCCGGCTGTCACTGCGAAGGTGACATTTAAATGAAGTGAACTAGACGGACTTTGGCAGAAGAGTGGAGCCAAACCCAGTGCCAGTGCAGATGCCTTGAAAAAGGCAGGGTGGGAGGCTGGTGTGGGGGGCAGGGGGAGTGAGGGCAAGTAGAAGAGGGGAAAGGAGCAGAGTGAGTGAGGCCTTGAAGGGACCCTAGTTGAAAGTGAGCTGAGGGAGCAATTTCAAAGGAGTGAAATGATCTGGCTTCTGTTCAGGAGGATCGCTGACTGCTGTGTTGATTGGAATGCATTTTCTTTCTTTCTTTTTTTTTTTTTTTTAAGATTTTATTTATTTATTTGAGAGAGAATGAGATAGAGCATGAGAGGGGGGAGGGTCAGAGGGAGAAGCAGTCTCCCTGCTGAGCAGGGAGCCTGATGCAGGACTCGATCCCGGGACTCCAGGATCATGATCTGAGCCGAAGGCAGTCGCTTAACCAACTGAGCCACCCAGGTGCCCCTGGAATGCATTTTCTAATGAAGTAAAAAATTAATTGGGATTTCAATAGCAAATGATTTTTTTTTTTAAGATTTTATTTTCAAGTAATCTCTACACCCAACTTGGAGCTCAAACTTAGAACCCAGAGATCAAGAGTTGCATGCTCTACTGACTGAGCCAGCCAGGCGCCTCTTTTTCTTATCCTTTAAATGCTTACATATATAGGACATAAGAATATATATATTTTCGTCTACCGTGGAACCATTTTGACTGATAGTTGTTTTTTCATGAAGAGAGTTGTTCTAAGTCTTAAAAGTACCACTTTTTTTATACCAGTGTATCTTTTTATTATAAACTTTAAAATGTTTTAATTTTCAACCAGTGGTTTTAGTATTATTTTAGGCCATGCCTTAGAATCTCATTTTATAGCACTTTTCTTCCCCCAAACTCCAGTATAATGCCCAGAATATCCCCTGGAATTCAAATTTGGTGGTCACCTGAAAAGTTTCTATAGTTGCCACAAGGTTTTATGTCTGTGCCACTTAGGTGTCCCCTGGGCTGCAGTGCTGAGAAGAGCTCTAGAGGAGGGCTAGGGACCGCCACTGACTGTGTGTTTCTCAGTTATACTTGTATGCTGAGAAGCGTTTTGATGATTTCCAGGTATAAAGAGCAGAACTAGTGGGTAATTAGTTTCTGAATGATCAGTCTGATGCTTTAATAGAGTATATGCAGGGAGTATATGCAGGGAGGAGGGAATGCAATGCAGGCTTTCTCTCCCATCTCATTTATTTCAACATTTTGTTTTAAATTGAATTTAATTGAAATGGGCTAGCCAAATTCTTAGTTAATGCTTGTAGAAATAAAAAAGGAAAGTAAGCAATTCAGACAAACCCTTGCTATTGGTGTTGATATAGTAGTTATTCTTTGGATATATTTTTAATTTTTTTTTTTTAAGATTTGTTTTTTAATAAAGTTTTTTTTTTTTTTTAATTTATTTGACAGACAAAGCGAGAGGAGGAACACAAGTAGGGGGAGTGGGGAGAAGAGGGAGAAGCAGGCTTCCTGTGGAGCAGGGAGCCTGATGTGGGGCTCGATCCCAGGACCTTGGGATCACGACCTGAGCCGAAGGCAGATGCTTAAGGACTGAGCTACCCAAGCGCCCCTGGATATATATTTTTAAAAGATGTATTTATTTTAGAGAGAGCGAGCGAGTGAGCAAGCACGGGGGGGGGGGGGGGGGGGAGCAGAGGGAGAGAGAGGATCTGGAGCAGACTCCCTGCTGAGTAGGGCTCTATCTCACAACCTGAGATCATCACCTGAGCCGAAATCAAGAGTCCATAGCTTAACCAACTGAGCCACCCAGGCACCCCTTATTTGGATATTTTGTTATTATTTTACTTTTTCCTGAGGAATGAACATAGAAACATTATCAAGGTACAAATGTACAAGTCAGTGATTTATCTCAAAAACAAATGCCTGGGGGCACCTGGGTGGCTCAGTCGTTAAGCGTCTGCCTTCAGCTCAGGTCATGATCCCAGGGTCCTGGGATCGAGTCCCACATCGGGCTCCCTGCTCGGCAGGAAGCCTGCTTCTCCCTCTCCCACTCCCCCTGCTTGTGTTCCTGCTCTCGCTATCTCTCTCTCTGTCAAATAAATAAATAAAAATCTAAAAAAACAAATGCCTGTAACTCATACATTAATGGTGGGAATGTAAAATGGTGCAGCTGCTTTGGAAAGCCATTTGGCAATTCCTCAAAAAGTTAAACAGAGTAACCATATAACCTAGCAGTTCTACTCTTAGGTTTATATCCAAGGGAATTAAACATATGTCTACATGAAAAACAAGCAACTGTTCATAGCAGTATTATTCATAATAGCTAAAAAATGGAAACAACCCAGATGTCCCAGAGTGGATAAACAACAGTGTGGTCTGTCCATACATAAGGGAATATCATTCATCCCCAAAAAGGAGTGATGAAGTGCTGATACATGCTCAGCAGGGGTGGACCTTGAAAACATATTAAGTAAAAGAAGGCCATGTGATTCTTTTGCATTAAATGTTCAGAATAGGTAAATGCATGGAGACAAAGTAGATCACTGCCAAGACTAGGGGTAGGGTCAGGGGATAGGGCTGGGGAATGACTGCTAACTGGTGTGAGATTTCCTTTTGAGGTGATGAAAATGTTCTGGGATTAGAGAGTTGTGATAACTGCACAACTCTGTTAATAATACCAAAACCCATTGAATTACACACTTTAAAAGGGTGAATTTTTATGGAATGTAAATTATATTCTCAGCTGTTCTTGTAACAAAACAAAATAACACATCTGTGTGTGTTTGGGTTAACCGAGAATATAGACCGTACCCCAGAAGGCCTCCCCCCACCCTCCTCCCTTCCAGTCAATGCCCCAAGTTATTCTTGGGGGGAAAAAACAGCAGCTGTTTCTACTGCTACTGTTCGCTTCTCAGAAGAAGCCGTTGTTTTAGACTAAGCATGAAGCTTTATGCTCTCAGCGTTTGCCAGGCCTTGCAGGGCACATTTTGTAGCGTACCATTTTAATCAAATGCTGCTCTGTGATTTTATGGTACCTGTGGACCGACCTTTCAGAACAGGTAGCTATGCACTCTTGACTTGCTCTTTTTTTTAAGATTTAAAAAAAAAATTTCAGAGAGTGAGAGAGAGAGCAAGCAAGCATGGCAGGGGGGAGGGTCAGAGGAAGAAGCAGATTTCCCGCTTCTTCCACAGGGAACCCAGTGGGGAACTCCATCCCAGGACCCTGGGATCATGACCTGAGCCAAAGGCAGACGCCTAACCGACTGAGCCACCCAGGTGCCCAACTTGCTCTTTTTAAAATAGAAATAATATGGAGTTTAAAGAAGTAACATGTATATTAGATCTCTTGCTTAATCAGTAGCATGGACTTTATTAACTATGAAATACTTTTTACTTTATCTGCCTCATCATAGCTGCTCCCCCCCTTCTCCCCATACCCACAACTAGAGATACGGGTTATTAATACTATCTTTTGGGGAGCCAAATTAACATTGATAGTTTTTATTCTACATGACATTTTTGAGCTTAAATTTTATTTTTATTTATTTTTTAATAAAAATTTCATATTTAAGTAATTGTTACACCCAGCATGGGGCTCAAACTCACAACCCTGAGATCAAGAGTTGCACACTCCACCAACTGAGCTAGCCAGGCACCCCGAGCTTAAATTTTAAAACTGCCTTTACATGTTTTTATATGCTTTTAAATATTTTAAACTCAAGGTCAGTGTTGATTCTTTTGCCTTTCAGCGATGTCTTGGCATTGCCCATTTTTAAGCAGGAAGATTCCAGCCTTCCATTGGACGGTGAGACTAAACACCCACCCTTTCAATATGTGATGTGCGCTGCCACCTCGCCAGCAGTGAAACTGCACGATGAGACTCTCACTTACTTGAACCAAGGTGAGTATGGCTATGTCATGCTTTGATGTAAGAGTTGACACATAGCTAAAGCGTTTTGGCATTACAGCCTACTTTATGGGTAATAATTTAAAATTAGATTATTTTTCTTAAATTTGACAACTTTAGTTAACAAAAATCGTAGGCATTTACTGTTAGCCAACAAAGTAAT
Source organism: Mirounga leonina (assembly GCF_011800145.1). Classification (NCBI taxonomy): domain Eukaryota; kingdom Metazoa; phylum Chordata; class Mammalia; order Carnivora; family Phocidae; genus Mirounga; species Mirounga leonina. Next base: position 1,861,866 of record NW_023270268.1, read on the forward strand.
AGTTTGTGAAAATTGTGAAAACTGATTTGCATAAAGAGGGCCCCTGCAATAAGATTTATTACAGGGTTTTTCAGACAAAATCCAAAGGAGGAGCAAGTAGGAAAGGATGTCAGTTATTTTTAGGAACACTGGTTTCAATATGGAACTTGAGACTGAATCAAGGAACCTGGGTCTCAGGCCTGAAGCAGGTTTGTGCTGAAAATAGACAAGCTGCACCAAGATGGAGTCTGTGGCTAAAATAGATCGTGTCAGATTTTGTCTACTCGTATCTTGTCCGCATTTTATGAGAATATGCTGTTTTGGTGATATGAAAGTGAGAGCAGGCAGAGTGGAAGATAGAGATGTGGGGGTAGAATTTACTGTTGGAAATTATAAGGGATTTTTTTGAGGTTCTCTTAGCAGTTTGGGCATAGGCCAGTGTGACTAACCAAATTAAACAGAAGTACTTTGTTACACAGCTATGAATTTGTTGGATACATATACCGAAAGCATGTTGCACTCTTATTTTTAAACAAAATCGGAACTTTATTCTTACAAAAATAGTACATCCTCTCACTGTAGAAAGATTGAGAAATAAGAGGTAAAGCTGGAAATTGACTGTGGTTGCATTTCACCAAGATAACTAGTTTATGTTTTAGGTATATTTTCTTGTGTGTCTATCTACTTTATTTTAACAAAATTAGAATTAATATTTGTTCATTTAAGAGCATATTGTAATTATTTTTCTGTCATTAAATAAAATCTTTATTTCTTTGAACGTTTGTAACAGCTATGGATTTTAGACTATTACGATTAGTATTCTGAAATGCGGAAGAATAACTTACTGTAGCTTTTCATTTGATATAAATGTAGGATCTGTGAGGTTTTACCCCAGTTTATTCTACCATAGCACCTGTACAATACCCTAACTCTGTCGTTAACATTGTTTGGGTAGGCATTCTTTTTTCTTTCTTTCTTTCTTTTTTTTTTTAAAGATTTTATTTATTTTTTTGACAGAGAGAGACGCAGCAAGAGAAGGAACACAAGCAGGGGGAGTGGGAGAGGGAGAAGCAGGCTTCTTGCCGAGCAGAGAGCCCGATGCGGGGCTTGATCCCACGACCCTGGGATCATGACCTGAGCCGAAGGCAGATGCTTAACGACTGAGCCACCCAGGCGCCCCTTGGGTAGGCATTCTGTCGTTTGAGACTTAAGTGTCCTTTTTTTGAGAGAAAGAGAGCAAGCTAGAGAGAACATGAGTGGAGGGGGGAGGGGCAGAGGGAGAGGGAGAAGCAGTCTCCCTGTTGAGCAGGGAGCCCAGTGAAGGACTCCATCCCAGGACCCTGGGATCCTGACCTGAGCCGATGGCAGACGCTTAACCAACTGAGCCACCCAGGCATCCCTTAAGTGTCCTATTTGAAAGTACTTTAAAGGGGCGCCTGGGTGGATCAGTCAGTTAAGCGTCTGCCTTTGGCTCAGGTCATGATCTCAGGGTCCCAGGATTGATCCCCAAGTCAGGCTCCCTGCTCAGCAGAGAGTCTACTTCTCCCTCTGCTCCTTATCCCGCTTATGCTCTCTCTCAAATAAATAAAGAAGATCTTAAAAAAAAAAAAAAGAAAGTACCTTGAGTTCATATGGCAAGATTTGTTTTAGATGTAAAAATATCAGAAGTAACCATGTAGGGGCTTGGATACTCACTGTAGCTTTATTTCTAACGACAAGGAAATGACCTGTATTTCTCTTACTTGGGGAATAGTTGAGTAAGTTCTGTTATTTGCATACCATGGGATGAATGAGTGTACACACACACCCCTGTTTAAGGGAATGCATTGGATGTGTCTATCTGTTGGCATGGGGAAATAGCCGTAATTTATCACTGTTATTATTAAACTGGAAAAAGATATCTCATGTTGATAAAAGTTGCAATCCACCATCTGTAGTAATGATATATTAGATTGACATTCACTGAGTGCTTACTATGTATGAAGCCTTGTACTAAGTACTATACGTGTGTTATATAGTTCCCACAATAACTCTAGGAGAAGTTTTATTAATCCATTTTAGGGGTACCTGGCTAGCTCAATTGGTAGAATATGCGACTTTTTTTTTCTTTTATCTTTTTCAGAGATAGAGCATGAAGTGGGAGAAGAGGGAGAAAAAGAATCCTAAGCAGGCTCCATGTCCAGCACAGAGCCCTATGTGGGGCGCAATCTCATGACCCTGAGATTATGACCTGAGCCAAAATCAAGAGTTAGACTCTTAACGACTGAGCTACCCAGGCGCCCCTGAGGTCAAACATGTGACTCTTCATCTCAGGGTCATGAGTGCAAGCTTATTTAAAAAAGATCCATTTTCAGATTTATAAAACAAGCTGAGAGCAGTTGATTAACTTGCTCAGTGTGAATTTGGCCAAGCTTAGATTTGAGAAAAAGGAAATCTTAAGTGTATAACTCAGTGAATTTTTATATATATTATTCCCTTGAAACTACTATGTCCAGTATTTCCAGCACCCCAGCAGGCTCCCTTGTATTCCCCTCCCAGATTTTACTCCAGCTTGACTATAACTAGTATAAGTGCAGGTGATTTATTGCACTTGACTCTGCTCACTGCAGTATTTTTTTTTTAAGATTTTATTTATTTATTTCACAGAGAGCGCGAGCATGGTAGGGGGGCAAAGGGAAAGGGACAAGTAGACTCCCCACCAAGCTGGGAGCCCGAGGTAGGGCTTGATCCCAGGACCCCAGGAACATGACCTGAGCCGAAGGGAGACACCCAATGAACTGAGCCACCCAGGGGCTCTTGCTCACTGCAGTATTTTTTTTTTTTTTAAAGATTTTATTTATTTATTTATTTGAGAGAGAGAGAGAGAGAAACAGCATGAGAGGGGATGGGGTCAGAGGGAGAAGTAGGCCCCCCCCCCCCCGAACCGGGAGCCTGCTGCGGGACTCAGTCCCAGGACTCTGGGATCATGACCTGAGCCGAAGGCAGTCGCTTAACCAACTGACCACCCAGGCGCCCTCACTGCAGTATTAATGATGAATCTTTTCGTGGCTGTAGAATATATCTTTTAATTTCTTCATCTTTTAAGAAAAAAGTGGAAAAGTGAACTGCATATGTAGAAATATTTTTTAAAAACATATGAATGGGGTGTCTGGTTAAGCATCTGACTTCGGCTCAAGTCATGATCCCAGGGTCCTGGGATTGAGTCTCATATCGGGCTCCCTACTCAGCAGGAAGTCTGCTTCTCCCTCTCCTTCTGCCCCTCCTCCCTGCTTGTGTTCTCTCTCGCACGTGTGTGCGTGCGCTGTCTCTCAAATAAATAAATCTTTAAAAAAAAAACACGAATAATGGAGTGTGTGGGTGGCTCAGTTGGTTAAGTGTTCAACTCTTCATTCTGGCTCTGGTCATAGTCTCAGGGTTGTGAGATCAGGCCATGTGTTGGGCTCCCCACTCAGGGAGGAGTCTGCTTCTCTCCCTGTCCCTCTCCCCCTTCCCTTGCTTGAGCACATGCATGAGCGCGCTCTCTTTCTCTCTCTCTAAAATAAATATATCTTTAAAAAATACCATTTGAATAACCATTAAGAAACACATTAGAGTAATCATAAAGGGATTATTTTACATATCTTTTTTTTTTTAAAGATTTTATTTATTTATTTATTTATTTATTTGAGAGAGAGAATGAGATAGAGAGAGCATGAGAGGGGGGAGGGTCAGAGGGAGAAGCAGACTCCCTGCTGAGCAGGGAGACCGATGCGGGACTCGATCCCGGGACTCCAGGATCATGACCTGAGCCGAAGGCAGTTGCTTAACCAACTGAGCCACCCAGGCGCCCCTATTTTACATATCTTTTAAAAGAATTGTAAAACCTTTAATATATAAGTATCAAATATACATATTACAATGTGTATAGTTCTTTTACAGACTTGTCTCCTAGCATTTATCACTTTGACAAAAGGTTCTGGGCCCATGGTTTTTCATGAATCCCCTAAGATTGTTTTCAATTTTTTATAAATGTGTATGTTTCTAAGGAGAGGATCCATAGCTCTTCCCAGAGCCAGGCAAGGTTTGGCTTGGGGAGAGGTGTGGCTGTGTCTTTCACCCCATCTCTTAAGCTGCGGAAGCAAATAGAGGTCTAGGCTCAGCAAAGTACCTTTAGATGATGGGGCTCTCTTTTCAAAGGAAATGTTCTCAGTAGTGCATGTGCAGTGTTGATACTTTTTTATAGAAACTTTTCCTGCAATATATAGTATAAAGAGAATCAGGGTTAGGTATGGAAAATAATAATGAGACTCGATTAATTTTATCTGGAATCCAGTAAAACCCCGTGAATATTTTTTCAGCGGGAGTGACATTGTCATGGAAGTTCTTGTGAAGTCTGCCTTGGTGACACCATTTTAGTATTGATGGTTTGACTAAGTATTGACATAATTTACTGCTTATGTTTTTAGGAATCAGATTGGCACTCACTTTTAAGGCTCATGAATCCATTTTCTTGCTTTCAGATGAATTCTTCAGTTCCACCAAGGAAAATGACTTAACATGGCAATGTTGCATTATCAAAAAAGGACGTAAAAATTCTGTAAGAAGGAATTAGACAGGGTACTTGAAGGTGTGATTGTTAGCACAAGTTTATTCTTTTTTAACTCACATGTGAATTTATCTGCATTCATTCTAGTACACGAGAGGAAAATTGGAAATAATGGTGATGATTAATGAAAGCACAGTTCTCTCCATGTTATGATTTTATGAAAACTTCGGAGGGAGTAATTACTCCTACAGTTATCTATTTGGATTATGGACCATGCCATACTTTTTACAGATAAAGATTTAAGAGTTTTCTGATTCCAAATCTAGTTTTCTTAACTACCAAGTCTCTTTACTGGAATAGTTCCAGTGTTTTCTAAGTTTTTAGTTAATTGGCAACATTTTAAATTTAACAGTTTAAGTAGATGATTTATATACATACTACAAAATTCGCAAGGTATGAAAGGGTATACAATAAAAAGTCTTCTTTCCCTATCTCCCAGTTATTGAGTTCTGCTTGCCTCAGGCAGCCACTGAATTAGAACCATTTTAAAATACCTAAGAAGATTCTAATTGTGTTTTAGGACAGTCTTTGTATGACAAAAATTTATACCATTAATATTTTATTGAATTTATTCCAGTAAACTTACTTGTTCATGTGATGGGTGAGTTGTGTGCTTAAGCGTGGTTGTGGTGAATCTGAGGTCTTGTCACTAAAGGATGAAATGTAAAAAAGAACTTAAACCTAGCATCTCTGTAGTAAGGCCTGGTAGATGCTGTCATACATGGTTGCCCATGAAACAGCACTGCTAGGATATAAACACTTCCATTGCATGTTAGATGTCCTTAAGCACATTCTTCACATACCTTTTGGTTTCTTTTAAATGTTTCACCTAGTTACAGTGAGCAGTGATTTAAAAGTATCTTGGGTCTTTTTCTGCATGTGGTGAGATGGGAGGTGGAGAAGGGCCATGGTGAGTCTGCAGTCTCTGGAACAGGGCTGCCTGTGTGTGGATCCCATTCCATCACTTGCTAGCCTAGGCAAGTTCCTTAATTTAATACTCTCCACATAAGGTAGTTGACAGAGGGAGAGGGAGAAGCAGACTGACTCCTCGATGAGCAGGGCGTCCAAGATGGGGCTCGATCCGAGGACCCTGAGATCACGACCTGAGCCGAAGTCAGATGCTCAACTAACTGAGCCACCCAGGTGCCCCTAAAGATTTTATTTTTAAGCAATCTTTATACCCAGCATGGGGCTTGAACTCAAAACTGCAAGATCAAGAGTCGCATGGTCCACTGATTGAGCCAGCCAGGTGCCCCTAGAGAAACCATTTGAAGAATAACAAGTATTATGGAGCCTTTAAAAAAAAGATTGATTTTAGAAGAATAAAAGTCTGCAGTGCTTTAATATAGGAGCAACAGATCCTGAGATGTATTTGTGGAAACAGACTGAACTTTATATTGAGCACAGAAGTATCCTTGTTAGGTTGACTAGGAAAAATGATACAAAGGAAGACAGGAACATGGAGGTTTTGTCCTTTATTTGATTTTTTTAATCCTGAGAATTTTGAGATTTTGAGGATCATAAGATAATCTTGGTGGGACAAGTTTTCTCTCTGTTCTGGGCAGGTTGCTATGCACCTCTTTCACTTTCCATCTCACTGGCTGCTTTTCTTTGGGTTACTATCTATCCCAGGGAAGTGTCTTGACCCTCTGCTCTTTTTCTACACTCACTCCTCAGATGATCTTGTATTTAAGTGGTTTTACCTAACAGCTGTAACCCTGAAAAGTCCTCTGTTAATATCTCCAGTCAGGATTTCTTCCTCTTAGGTCCAGATTTGTAAATCAACCTGATTATCAATTTGGATGGCCAGTAGTTATCTCAGACTTAATGTGTTCAATTGCACTTTTGATTTTCTCCCCCAAATCTACTCCTGGTAGTCTTCCTCATGTTCAGGACCTTCCAAAAATTTGGAATCATCCTCAACTCTTTTTTTTTTTTTTTCTCTTACACTGTACATCTAATACACCAGCAAATGCGTAGGCTCTCCCTTCAAAATAATCTCTGGAGTGGCAGTTTCTTACCATCTCCACTCCTGCTGTCAGTATTTGAGCGACTGTTTCAGACTGAGGGATTTATGCTAACCCGATAAGTGAAAATTGATTTCAGTGTGATTTTAATTTGCATATCTCTGGTGGAGATTGGATGTCTTTTAATATATTTAAGAACTGTTGGCATTTCCTTTTTTTGTGAACCACTTGTTCATGTCATTTGCTCATTTTTTTCTTATAGGGATGTTGGGCATTTGTGATTTTGTAAAGTTGTTTGTATTAGGGAGCATAACCCTTTGTGTCTAATGTGAGTTGCAGATATTGCTTCTCTTGCATTTTTCCTGTTTGTAATGATTAGTCAGAATCCCTGAGTCAAAGAATATAGTGTTTAACTTAACAGGGGTAGCCAGGTTGGTTTTCAGAAAGACTTTTATCAGTTCATATTCCTCCCACATTTTATGTGCTTATTTCTCCCCTCTCCTCATCCATGTGGTTTTTAATTAAACATTTTTTGTTGATCTGATAGTTAGCCACAGACATTTTAATTTTTATTGCCTAAATTTTTGTGAGGTTGAGTGTAATTTTAAGTGTATGATGGTATAGTTTTAAAAAATGCCTATTTTATGTGCTTTATTTTGAAATGTCTTATTTTCTGAGCTTAGATCCTTTGTTAAGTATGTTGCAAATTTAACTTTTTAAAAATGTCTTTTGCCATAGTATTAGTGGTATCTCTCTCAATTCATTGAATGACTTAAGGACTCTTCCTTAGTAACATACTCTATATAATGGTTTTCTTTCACCAGCTTTGGAGTGATTTGGTTGTGTTATGTGACCGTATGATCTAGTACCCTTAGTATATTTCTATACAGGGTAAGCCCCATTGGAGTGTGGACTAGACCATAAAGATCCCCAACTTCATATAGTACTAGAAGAACTCCTTAATTACTGTTGATTTTCTCCATATCAAAGTATACTGTCTTTATTACTTAATGACAGATAATCCAGAAATCATTTTTGTGGCTTTGGAGTACATTCTTAACTTTTGGCAGCAGCTTATTTTCCTGGTGTGTTGGTGTGTGAATATCTGTTTGTGTTTTCTTATGGACACTAACTGAGCAGTGAGAGAATGTGAGTTGGGTTCATTGGTCACAAGGAAGAAGGCTCTAGCATTAAAATTTGGTCTGGGCTCACACAAAATGCAGTACACAAATGTTCATAGTATCATTACTCATAATAGCCATGAAGGAGAAACAACCCAGATGTCCATCAGTTGATGAATGGATGAACAAAATGTGGTATGTTTGTGCAGTGAAATAATTGCAATAGAAAGGAGTGCAGTCCAGGCACACCTCGGACATACTGCAGGTTCTGTTCCAGACCTTCACAATAAAGTAAATGTAGCCCGAAAGTGAGTCAAATGGGTTTTCTGGGTTCTCAGTGCATATAAAAGTTATCTTGACACCATCCTGAGTGTGTTAAGTGTGGGGTAGCATTAATGTCTAAGAAAACATATATATACCTTTTTTTTTTAAGATTTTATTTATTTGACAGAAAGAGCACAATCGGGGAGTGGGAGAGGGAGGAGCATGCTCCCCGCTGAGCAGGGAGCCCAACATGGGGCTCAATCCCAGGACCCTGGGATCACGACCTGAGCCGAAGGTAGATGCTTGACCAACTGAGCCACCCAGATGCCCCAACATTTTTAATTAAAAAATATTTTATTGCTTAAAAAGTGAGCTATAATGACTGATCACAGTTCACCATAACAAATATAATAATGAAAACGTTCAAAATGTTGTGAGAATCACAAAATGTGATGCAGAGACACAAAGTGAGCAGATGCTGTTGGAAGAAGGGTGCCCTGATAGACTTGTTTGATTCAGGGTTGTCACAAACCTTCAATTATAAAAAACCATAATTTCTGCAAAGTGTGATAAAGCAGAGCACAACAAAAGGGAGATCTGCCCTGCTACAACATGTGAGAAACTTGAAAATATGCTTAGTAAAAGAAGTCAGTTAATCACATACTGTGTGATTCCATTTGTATCAAATGTGTTAAGTAGGTAAATCCCTAGAGACAGAAAGTAGATTGATGAGGGGTTTCTAGGGGCTGGGGTGGGCGAGGATGGAAAGTGACTGCTGAGGAGTAGGATTTTCTTTTGTGGGTGATGAAAATGCTCTAAAATTGGTAGTGTGATGGTTACACAATTCTGAATGTACTAAAAACCAGTTAATTGTACATTTTTTTTTTTTTAAAAGGGTGGGGGCGTCTGGGTGGTTCAGTTGGTTAAGCAACTGCCTTCAGCTGGGGTCATGATCCCAGGGTCCTGGGATCAAGCCCCACATCAGGCTCCCTGCTCGGTGGGAGGCCTGCTTCTCCCTCTCCCACTCCCCCTGCTTCTGTTCCCTTTCTCGCTGTCTCTCTCTCTCTTGTCAAGTAAGTAAATAAAATCTTTTTTTTTTTAAGATTTTTTTCTTAAATTTTATTTATTTGACATAGAGACAGAGAGAGAGGGAACACAAGCAGGGGGAGTAGGAGAGGGAGAAGCAGGCTTCCAGCTGAGCAGGGAGCCCGATGTGGGGCTCGATCCCAGGACGCTGGGATCATGACCTGAGCTGAAGGCAGACGCTTAACAGCCTGAGCCACCCAGGCACCCCAATAAATAAAATCTTTAAAAAAAAATAAAAGGGTGAATTTTATGGTATGTAAGTTATATCTCAATAAAACTGATAAAAATTTGGTCTTGGATTATGCATACATGCATAATAAAAATTTAGTATGTGGGACTATAGCAAATGAAAATAAATTGGGAGAGAAACTCTTCAGTCTTCTGTAATTGTGCAAGAAGGAGAGGATGGTGTTTGCAGGGAAGAGAAAGATCAACCTGAATTTGCTTCTCCAGTTGAGAGACAGTTGAATTTTTTCTTTTAAAGATTTTATTTACTTACTAGAGAGAGAGAGAGCAAACTCGTATGTGCTCCTGCGCGTACACACACACCCACACACAAGTTGAGAGGGGGAGGAGTACAGGAGGAAGGAAAGAGAATCCCAAGCAGACCCAGCACTGAGCATAGAGCCCGATGCAGGGCTCCATCCCACGACCCCAAGATCATGACCTGAGCCGAGATCAAGAGTCCTTTGCTCAACCTACCGAGCCACCCAGGCGCCCTGAGAGACCATTGAATTTTTATGTTAAACAGAGTCATGTTTTTTATATGGATTGTTGGTGATACACAGTTTCTTTACATTCAGTAATTTCTTTAAAATAGGTCAGTCTTACGAAATTCGGATGCTGGATAACCGGAAAATGGGAGATATGCCTGAGATCACTGGAAAATTGGTAAAGGTAAGGATGAGCCATCTTATTTGCTAACAGATATTACAATGATTGAAAAAAGTAGCAGTTTTGCTATAAAAGTTTTGGGGTTTTTTGCATAAGAGTTATTTAAAAATCATTTGATTTCACTTTAAGAAGTAATGGCTATATTGAAACTCCTAACTTTTTGAGCTATACTTTATTTACTTATCTGTAAAACAGAAATGATAGCAGTTATTGGGTGAAATAAATGTGAAAGCCCTTTGGAAAGTAAGGTACCATAGTTGTGGCTATGGGGAAAAAATTTACCACCACAATGAAGACTTTTAAGTTTTTCTTTAAAAGTTAAAGATAATATGGGGGGAAATGTAAGTGTTAATATGAAACTCTTTAAAACCCTTTTATTTCACCTCTTAAATTTGTCTAAGTAAAATTTGAACTCTCTGTTCACTCTGTTGATGTATCTGAATGAAGGCAGTCATTCCAAGTGTAGCTCATCCCTCTTAGGATATATCTTCAGAACCATCTCTGTCCCCTCCAGTGTCATGCAGGGTGGGTCCTCTAGCCTCTACCTGTCACACACCACGGTGTATTATAAATCCACAGTATTACAGGGCAAGACTTCTGGAAGAAGCTTAATTGGAGGAAGGGAGAACTTCATCTAACTGTTAGCAAGAGAGAAGCAGGCATGAGTTCTCTTGATGCTTCCATCTTCCCACAGAGAGGCATATAGGGGCCTGGGCACTGCTGGGCCCTCAGTATGGAGAGGCATTCCATTGGAAAGACTCCCCTCTGTGGATCTGCCTTTTTAGAGGGCGAGTGTGGGGAAAGACAGCCTTCACAGGGGGAATGGATACTAATATTAAGGCTAACAAATTTGGCTTCTCTGGGAAAGCCAGTTGCCCAGCACACAGAGGCCTTGAGAGTCTTTGGGATGTTTTAATGTTCCTCCCATTCTTGGGGGCAGGAAGTCCCCAGTCCTTTGGGAGGTTGAGAGAAAGTTGGGAGTCTGCGCCCTGCCGATCAGTGTCTTGCCAACTTGGAGTGAACTCCCAGACTTCTGACTCCTGGGGCTCCTTTTTTTTTGTTTTAAGATTTTATTTATTTGACAGAGAGACACAGCGAGAGAGGGAACACAAGCAGGGGGAGTGGGAGAGGGAGAAGCAGGCTTCCCATGGAGCAGGGAGGCCGATGTGGGGCTCGATCCCATGACCCTGGGATCATGACCTGAGCTGAAGGCAGACGCTTAACTAACTGAGCCACCCAGGTGCCCCCCGGGGCTCCTATCTTACCTGGAACAGAGGGAGAGGTTATTTTTGCCATTTGTACTGAGTCTATCGTGTCTATGCCCTATTAGTGGATTTGGTCATTTCCCTGGAGGGTAAGTCAGATGGTCTTATTTTTTTCATTCCCTCCTTTTGGCATTCTGACCATAGCGCATACTGATTGGGCTCACCATTTAAAAAAGCCATCAGCGTTCAGAGTGAGCAAGCTTTACTTGGATTGGCTGTTCTCTGCTGGGCTTTTATGACAAATAGTGACAAATGGAGGAGCCAGACTTAACAGCTCTCATTTTCCAGTGTGTAGGAAGCTTAGGAATGTCCAAGATTCTCTCAGAATGCCCTGGTCCCAAGCTGGCTTATTGTCAGGCCATTGGGCACCCCGGCTCACCTTCAGCAGATCTACCAATTGTCTCACACCCAGTTAAAATCTAACCAGTGATACGTATTTTAAGGGAAGATGTGGGTGAACTCTTTTGTCCCTATGAAAGTTACATATACATTTGGTGGCTGTGAGATGCTGTTTTTTTTTTTTTTTTTAAATCAGTGTAGAAGTGTAGAAAAATTGTTTAAATTGTAGATTTGCCTGTAAAATGGAGTAAGGCATTATTATGTGCCCTGTATTGAGAGCCTTAAAACTGGATCCAAAAATATTAGAATACTCTAAAAAACTACTTATCTGGTAAAATTCAAACATACCCAGAGGTAGAATGGTATGGTGCATCCACATGTGTTTATCATGTGGTGGTTTCTGATGAATTTCACATGTGTGTCATGGGTGCCCAGGATAAGTTCTCCCACCAGTGGCCACAACTGTCAGCAGTTTGCCAGTCTTGTTTTATTTGTTCCCCCCTTGTGCTTGTTTTTTTTTTTCCTTTTTCCTTTTCCATTTTTTTTTGGCTGGACTACAGAATTTACTAACTCATAATTTTAATTCCTCTTTTAAACAGTAATTTTAACTAAGCTCGTCATTCATAGCTATTCAGCATCCTGAGGAAAATAAAACACACTTTGGCATGTGGATCCAATGCCAAAATTAAGTTTCCATCAAAGCACTGGAGAAAGTCACTTTTGAAGCCGTTTGTTATTTATCAGTGAAGATAAATGGCTTTCTAGGGAGATTGACTGTGAATAGGTGGTAAGATTTAGAAAGGACCAGTCTGATAGAGGAGACTTAATGTTTAAAATACTTTTGGTAAGCTAGTTAAAAATATCTGTCAGATTAAGTTGGAATGGCAGGATTAGTTATGTTGTTACATGACTGTTTTAAATTCAGCTTACTGGAATTTAGTTCCAAATTAAAATACGTAAGAACATTTAATATACACAATTAGCGGAAGTTAAGAAATGAAGGCAAAAAACAACTCTTTATCATGAGATAGGGAACTGTTGACAGTAAAGAAACCATCCCCCTACAAGCGCAAAGTAGAGGTTTTGTTGACATTAAATCAGCATATTCTGCCTCGACAAGGGTACTTAATTTGAAAGCATCAGTTTCCCTAAACAGTTAGCTTCCGGATTGGAAAGGTTAATTTTTAAAAGGTCTTAAGTCGGTTTCATTTCCCCTTGATAAGCCACTTGTCTCATATGTGGTGGCTGTGCCAGAAAATGTCTGGTTAGATCCCGAGAGTCTGCCCTGGATGCAGAGCCACAGTCGGCCACCGCCACAGGCTACACAGTGCATTTCCCCCAAATCACGTCCTTTCTTACCTAGAAGCTCCCCAAGTCTGAAACCTGGCTCCACGATCTTTGACTCTGCTACTGTGGGGGAGTCTTGGGGGACAAAGGGTGGGGTGGCAGGGGTGCTTTGGAACTTGGTGAAAGTGCTTCCTGTACTCAATGAGGTGCTTGTTCTATTTGTCGTATTGTCAGGGCCCCTTTATCTGTTGCTGGGTGTCTGAGTTCATGACTTTTTCCCTTCCAATTTCATTTAAGTTTTCTTTTATATATTGCCACTTCTTAACTATGGTTCTCCTTTCATATTCCTTACTGAACTATCTTAGTCTGACCTCCTAGAATGGCGTTTAGTAAAGCTCTCAAATCTGGTACTTACATTCTCATGCTATTTTCATCTGAATTTGTGGATTCAGTTAAATACGGAAGAATCAAAATCATGTCATTTCTCTGCTGCACTTTATTCTGAGTTCAGCGTGTTGGTGAGTGACCCAGGGGCTGCCCCCAGCCCGTGTACCTTCACTGTGAGGCTTTGCTGCCTGCAGGCGGTGGCGTGAAGTGGGTGTAGTGGACCGCCTGGGCAGGCCCTGTGCATGCGGGTGCAGGTGGGGAAGGCAGATGGGCTTGAATCAGAGCAGCGACCATGCCTTTGTAGATTTCTACTTTGGTCCTGACGACTGACTTGGCCTCTTTGTAAATGACAGTTGACCCTTGAACAACACAGAACGATGTGGGTCCATTTACAGGCAGATTTTTTTCAGTAAATACAGTACAGTACTCTAAATGTATTTTCTCTTACGATTTTCTTTGTAACTGTTTCCTTTTCTCTAGCTTACTTTAAGAAAGCAGTATATAATATATATAACATATAAAATATATGTTCCTCGGCTGTTGTTATCTGTAAAGTGTCTAGTCAACAGTAGGCTATTAAGTACTTAAGTTTTGGGGGGGTTCAACGCCACTAAGCCCCATGTTGTCAAGGGTCAGCTGTGTTTCAAATTAAAATATGGCTACTTTGGGGCGCCTGGGTGGCTCAATCGGTTGGGCATCTGCCTTCAGCTCAGGTCATAATTCCGGGGTCCAGGGATCGAGCCCCACATTGGGCTCCCTGCTTGCAGGGAGCCTGCTTCTCCCTGCTCTGCTCTCTCTCGCTCTCTCTCTCTCAAATAAATAAATAAAATCTTTAAAAAATAAATATGGCTACTTTTAAATAGTTTGCTTCAAAATTTATCTGCTATGGGCAGTACCTGGTGGGTAGGGAAGACAGGGGCACTAAAGTAATATTCATATGTATTGGTAACAAATTATTTCCTATTTATACCAGAGCATCTACTGGAAATATGAATATCTTATTGCATTATGGGAAAGTTATCAAAAATGTGTCACAAACACGAATTCGTGCAAATGTGGTATCTGAAGGCATTTGGATGACCTGTTTTCCTGTTCTTGGAATGAAACAATACTTGGCACTCCAAACCTGTGGGAGGCAAAGGAGGGATGGGTGGAGAGCAGAGAACTGGCCCAGAGTTTGTGGAGTAAAGTCTTACCTAGGAACCATAGTGTTTGGATCAAGTTTACCTGTGGGTTGGTGTTTTTTTTTTTCCCCCCCTTGCTTACCTCAGATAACCTCTTACAAATGAAATAGTAGAGAATTACTTTTGCATATGTGGTGGTTTTTTTTGTTTTTGTTTTTGTTTTTGCTGGATCTTATTTTGCAGATCCCCCCACCTATTCCTTGACTATCTCTTTATTTTTTAATTTCATTGAAGTATAATTAACATGCAGTGTTATATTAGTTTCAGGTATACAATATAATGATTCAGCATTTCTGTATATTAGTATTCATCCTTGATGATCTTTAAAGAAGTTCATTTATTAACTTATTTTAAATGAACAGTTTTACCATTGTACCTGGGTTTCTCTGTTTCTGTTTATACTACTCTTTGACTTTAGTAATTCCTGTCTGCATCCGATGTTTTCTTCATAGAAATAGAATTCTTGCTCACTGATTTTATGGGCGTGTACCTTAATTTTGAATTGCAATATCAGATTGTAAATAAAAATTTTACCTAAGTAATCATTTTATTTGTGCCTTTTATTTGAGTTATTCAGATACTCCAAGAACAAAGCAGTTCACTTAGAAAATGTGTAGAGCAGAATTTTTTTTGGTATGCTCTTCTATTATGGATTAATGAGTAAGAAGTGAAAATGCTTCTGCATTTTAGCTGGACCAGTTTAAAAGTACTCATTTTCCCCACTTGTTCCGTAGAGCATCATAAGAGTTGTATTCCATGACAGACGGCTACAATATACAGAGCATCAGCAACTTGAAGGCTGGAAGTGGAATCGTCCAGGAGACAGACTTCTCGATTTAGGTACAAGTGGCTGTCAGAAGACTCTGGAGAGATTCAGGCAGTTGTTTAGCTGTGCGTGGTGGGTAGGGAAGGCACCGTGTATAATTGTATGGAGAGAGTTTTGGTGTTAGCAGATCCGGTGTGCCTTGAGTTGTTCTATAGTTTAGAAATGAAGTGGTTTTTTAGCTCTAAAAGAACCTGAGCCAGGAATTTGGAGTTTTGAAATAATTTATTTAATTCTCAGTTGGCACCATCCATTGTATGTTGAATAAAATGAAATAGAAACCATGGTGGGAGAAAGTCTGATCGCATTGGGTGGGTTTCGATGTTAGCATCGCTGACCGGGAAAACGCTGACGGAAAAGGTTCTGCATGGAGGTGAAATAATTGCATGTGAACATAATTATAGTAAGTTGTAAGCTTTTTAATTATTTGTAGTGGATGAGTTTCTATGTAACTCTTTTTAAAATACAGATATTCCAATGTCTGTGGGAATAATTGACACAAGGACAAATCCAAGCCAGTTAAATGCGGTTGAATTTCTGTGGGACCCTGCAAAGCGCACATCTGCTTTCATTCAGGTTTGGAGTTTTTGCATTATTAGTATACTTGCCTAGTCATTTAAAAGGCCATGGATGAGATTAAATTCTTGACACATGATGTTACCTTTTTTTTTTTTTCTAAAGATTTTATTTATTTATTCATGAGAGAGAGAGAGGCAGAGGGAGAAGCAGGCTCCCCGTGGAGCAGGGAGCCCGATGCGGGACTCGATCCCAGGACCCCGGGATCATGACCTGAGCTGAAGGCAGATGCTTAACCGACTGAGCCACCCAGGCGTCCCATGATGTTATACCTTCTTTAAATGCTTATTTGTAAGCTATCTTGTAATGTCTTCTATTTTATATATATTTTAATTACATATATACTGTTAAATTGGAGTTAATTTACTAAATCTGTCATTTATAGGCTAACATATACAAAGACAATCGGATATGTAAAGCATTATACAGACGTTAACTTTTAACATGGTTAGTGACAGTAATCAAAACTTCTGTTTTTCATAAGATGCATTTCTCTTGAATAAAAGCTGTTTAAAAGGGTAGGATTGGGGCGCCTGGCTGGCTTAGTCAGTAGAACATATGAATCTTGGTCTCGGGGTCGTAAGTTCAAGCTCCACATTGGGCGTAGAGTTTACTTAAAAAAATAAAGTAGAATAAAAGGGTGGGATTGAAAAAAAGTACAGTTTTAAGATTTTCTCTCTAGCATAATTTAAAGACATTTCTAATACTGAAAATTTCAAACCCCACAAAAGAAAGAGAATAATAATGATGAATCTTCCATGTACCCATCACCTGGCTTCAACAGTTATTTAGTAGTTTCCTCTGTTTTCGTTATTGATGGAATACTTTAAAGCAACTCCCAGGCATCTCACTTCACCCATAAATCCTCAGTTTGTATCTCTAAGAGTTTTTTTTAGAAGTATTAATGTATATTCAGTATATTAATGTATATTTGTAAGTGGTGGAATTAAAACTGAGTAAGTAATGTTTATGTGGAAAGGGAGATTGCTTAATTGCTGATCAACCTAAGTAGTCTCTGATTTGTATGAACTGTAAAGAATATTTGTTTACTTATGTATTTATTTTTTAAGAATCTTTACTATTTTGTGTTTTTTGTGGTTTACCAAATACTGTCTCCTGCTAACGAATAGTCACTAGGGACACGGTTCATGTTAGCTGACGTTGTGCTGGTGCCAGGAGAGGGGCGGAAGTGGTGGGAGATGAGCGTTGTCCTCGGTGAACTTTGAAGGTTGACAGCAGAGTTCAGATTGATATGGGCACGGTGAGTCGTGGCCATGCCTCCAGGCCCCTAGGTAGTCTCATAAGTGTGTGTAGGCACAGCAGGAGCCTGATGGGCTGGCTAGAGTCCAGGTGGTGACAGAAGAGGGCAGGCGACAGAAGCTCTCGGCAGTTAGGGGTCGGTTGCTGTGCACTGAGCCACGTGCAAGGCCAAGGACGCTGGGGCTGAGAGCATCATTTGGTCCAGAGTGTGGAGGTAGGAGACGTCCACGTGACCCGAACAAGTCCTGTGTGAGAGGAGAAGCATTGGACTGGGGAAGAGCTCATTGCCAGAAAGTTCAGAAAGGCCCAGTTGGATTTATGAAAGGAAAGCCACGCAGAGGAATTCATGACAGCTGTCTGGCTAATATGCAGGAGTTCGTTTGGAAGGATCCTGAATTTATGGCTGTGGCAGAACACCTGAGAAGGAGCCAAATTGAAGGAGACTCAGTGGGCGGTACTTTGAGTCCCTTTCAGCTTGAGTTCTTTTCCAGGTGCACTGCATCAGCACGGAGTTTACTCCCCGGAAGCATGGAGGTGAGAAGGGGGTGCCTTTTAGGATTCAGGTTGACACCTTTAAGCAGAATGAGAACGGAGAGTACACGGATCATCTCCACTCGGCTAGCTGCCAAATCAAAGTGTTTAAGGTAAGCGATAGAAACGAGGCTTTTAGTAACTAAGGCCCAGTTTTGCTTGTAAATTGTCCATCTTCAACCTGATGGATGAGATCATCTATTTTGTTTTTAAGCCTAAAGGTGCAGACAGGAAACAAAAAACGGACCGAGAGAAGATGGAGAAGAGAACGGCTCACGAGAAAGAAAAGTACCAGCCATCCTACGACACCACTATCCTCACCGAGGTAATGCACAGTAGCGTTTCGGTTTCTGAGGCGAAGCAGCTGTTTGCGTATTAGCACTCTCTCTAGGAGGGGTTTTGCTACAAAGGGGTTGGGGAAGATTGACATAATATTCTTTGTGAAATTTGCGGGGGATAGATTTTATTTAAATTTGGGGATTTTAATAGATTAGTTTCCTGGGTGGGGTCTTGAATGAAGATGCTGAAATCCCAATCTGGTCTCGGAAACAGACCTTACAAACCTTGAAGTTGTCAAGAAATTAAGTCGGGGCCTAGAATGTCTGATTTTTGTCACTGCTGGGGTTTTGCATTTTCTTTAACTTTGAATCCTGCTAGTCATACATTTGTTTAATTGGACTGCAGAGACATAAAACAGGGTATTAGATCTTTCTTTGTATAATGAAAAGACATTGATCCCAATCTTTGGTGTTTGTCCAGATGAGGCTTGAGCCTATAATTGAAGATGCAGTTGAACATGAGCAGAAAAAGTCCAGCAAGCGGACTTTGCCAGCAGACTACGGTGATTCTCTGGCAAAGCGAGGCAGTGTAAGGGACTTCTGCTTCTCTTTTCATTGTGCAAGAAACCTTGTGCAGTGTTAGATATAGGATCAACTTCCGCCGAAAAGTAAAGCCAAATTTGTTTTTGATGTCCTTGTCTTGATTTAATTTGCTTTTGTTTAGACTTCCTGCTTTCTGTTTGTTCCTCACTGAGGAAAATTTCCTAAATCTAACACTTTAAAACAAAGTTAACCATATTGGGTGGTTTTGGAGGGAAAAACGACACTCAGAAATGTGTTCCCTCCCTGTCTCCTCCCCCTCCTCCCTCCCTCCCTCTCTCTCCTCTGCACACACACTTCCTTCAAGAGCACTGAAATTAATTGAAAATACTTTCTTTAGTAAAATAGTTATCATTTTTGTGTAATTAAAAAAGGTTTTGCTTTCTCATGTTTTATAACTGTTAAGAAACTTTCATGGATTTTTAGAGAAATGATGGCAGCAAGCTTGACATTAACATGCAATACTTTGTGTCACATTTCCCTGCATGTAGTATAAGAATGTGCGTCTGTGCTTTTAAAAGCCCATTTGGCGGCACTGGTAAAAAGAAATCTTTGCATCGGTGTTTCCTCTTGGCTCCTGCATCGTGATCTTCTGCTTCAGGCCAGAATAGCGCACCTTGCTACCCTCGGACCCAACATGCAGTCAAGGGGTTTGGCTTTGTCAGCTTCAGTGCAGCAGATCCTTATTTTATGACCCAGTTCTTTATCGAACGGTCCACAAAGGTTCATCCTGTTCTTTAAACTTAGATCACCATGTACCCGCAGTTATTAATGTAAACACAGAGCATTCTCTAATTTTTAAAAGTAACTGTCATCATATGTATCAGTCACTACTCTCTCCATCTCATTGCAGTGTTTGTACTGTCAAGGTGCCAAACATGGGATTTTCACGCTCACACATGTATATAATTCTCTGTGCTATGAAAGTCACAGGCACTATCACAAGAACCTCATTTCCAAATTAAAGCATTGCGTGACGATATTTTAGTGCTTCTTTATGCAATAACCCTGAAAATGTAGTCGTCTGGATGGATGGGGAGCACACATGATGCATTTTCTTTAACTGGGCTTTTTGGATTTGGGTCAGAGGTTGTATGGAACAACTGTATGCTCCTTCCCTGGAATGCCCCCCTCCAGTTTTATGTTTTTAATCCTCTATCTCATTTCCCAGCTGAAGACTCACAAATAGTTCTCCGTAAACTTTTCTGGGGAGATCCTGTAACTCAAGTCACTTTTCCCTTCTTGTTGGAAACTATTTAGTTAAAAGGAATGAGTTCTGATAATTCATAAATTAAAGAAATCTGTTATAGCCCAGAGCTAATCTGGAGATGGTAGAATTGTTGGTAAATTATTAATAATTCTTAACTCAAGTCTAAAGTATGCAAAACGTCAGCAGTTCACTGGCCTGGGATTTCACATCTTCCTAGAGTGTGTTTCTTGCTGCCCTGGGCTGTGTTTGGTTGGGTTAAGCTACTTCAAGGGGGTGGTTAGAGCTACTCTTTGAAACCTGTTTAAAAAAGCAAGGTACAGATTAATCCCTTAAAAAAAGTCCGCAGCATTTCCTATATTTCTGCAAGTGCCTACAAAGAAAGGCCAGCATTTCTCATAGTTGTTGGATAGTGACAGTTGGCTTTCATTAGGAAGGGAGGTCAGGCTCACCTGTTAAAAGGTGTTGTGTGAACCGGTCCCACACTGAACAGAGGCCCTACTGTTGGTTCTGAAGAGCTGCCACCCAGCAAACCCTTTAATGCATCTGGGGGTCTTGGTCTCTGAGCTGTATTTTACTGGCTCACATCGGGACTGCCAATATCTACAGTCTAAGGTGGGTCAGCATTTTCCAGGCTGCTGGGGGCGGGGCTTTGTTCACGGTACACCAAAACTGTGCCCACGCAAATCCAAGCCAGGTAGTGCTGGAGGCATCATGAATTACAGACTCTGCTCAGGACCAGAGGCAGTCCAGCACTGTTTACCTTTCCAGACAGGGAGGCAGGACAAGGTAGAAGAAACATCGTGCAAGTCTTCCTCCGTGTGCCCTTGCCCTCCTAGCTTGAGACTGGGAGAGGAGCCCGTAAGACATGTGCAGGCGGGCTGCAGTGTGGCAAGCAGCCTGGCCATTTGAGACCCTGCCACCCATTATTCCCGAAAAGCCGAGGCCTCCCAACAGGACAGTTTTCTCCAAACACTGGTTTCCTGGTGTTCAGTGAGTCTGGCTTCCTATTTATTGGGCAAGTTTTAGATGTCAGCTATTAATTAGCAATCCTGCTTTTCTCCTGTTAAAGGAATTGAGGTATGTAAAAATGAAATAGTTGTGTTTATGGAGGTTCTGCACATTTGGTGTCCCCACCATCTTACTGTGCTAACTTGAAGCTGTTGATGGCTTCACGTCCTCAGACAGTGGGCAGTGATGAACAGCAGGTGTGGGGAGGCTTGATACTAAAAGGTTCACCTTACTTAGATGTGCATGTTAGGCTCTATCGTAGTATTTTGTATCTGGGGAGGATGGTGTAGCAGGAAAATCATCTTCCACATAGTGGAGCTGATCATGAGCATGTGACAGCCAGAAGTTATTAGATCTGCCAGTCGGGTTCCTCAGACTGCACGAGCAGCAGAGGTACTACTTTGTAAGATGAGAGAAACGAGGCCCTAGTTTAAAAGGAGGGGGCACTGTTGTGTGTAAAAGGGTGTTTAGAGTGAAATTGGTGTGCATGCAGTGAGTTCAGCGGTGCTGTCCAGCTAGATTCGATTGCTTTTTTGAAACTTGGTAGTAATTGAAACAGTAAGTCTGTAGTAGTCACTTTTCCAGTTTTTGAGGGGATACATAATGAGTGGTTGTAAAGAATGTTAAGAGCCTGGGATTTCTATTTTATTTTCCTTCTGTCCATACTTCTGATGGGTGTCAGATATGTTGTAAGCACCTATAACCGTTGGGGAGACTAGTTTCTGCCCTCAGTGCTTCACAGTCTCTTACCTCCTTCTACATGCAAAAGAATTTTGAAAAAGTATATACTCCCTTGCACGTTTTCAGGTTAACAGGAAAGTTTTCATTATAAATTTCATCATCATCATGCAAAAGAATTTTGAGAAAGTATATACTCCCTTGCACATGTTCAGGTTAACAGGAAAGTTTTCATCATAAGTTGCAAAGAAGACAATTTTCTGGCACCATAAATATTTGTGTTATAATTTAAGAGAAAGCTATTACACTACTTTTGGAAGTGTATTCATAGCAATTTGACACCCAGTATCTTTCATTTCAAAAGTTCATGATGAAGCTCTTAAGTCTGAAATTTTATCCCACTCTTCCTTCTTGATCTGTTTTCTCCTCCACTCCCCATAAATAATTTAATCCCAGTATGACGTACTTTTATGCCTGAAAATCTTTTTTTTGAATTTTGATTTATTTGAGAGAGAGAGAGCGCGCACACACGGGAGAGCAGGGTAAGGGGGCAGAGGGAGAGAGAGGGAGAGGGAGAGAAGCAGACTCCCCGCTGAGCTCAGACCCTGACATGGGGCTCAGTCTCACGACACTGAGATCATGACCTGAGCTGAAACCAGGAGTCAGATGCACAACTGACTGAACCACTTAGGTGCCCCTGCCTGAAAATCTTTAAATGATCACCCTAATTACTTCTTTATGACATACTTACAGAAACTGAGATTTAAAATTTCCTCTGACCATAAGGCTTGTAAGTCAGTTGAGAACTCTGTGACCGTTGTGGGGCTTGAACTCATGACCCCGAGATCAAGAGTCACATGTTCTACTGACTGAGCCAGCCAGGCACCCCGAGAAATTGAAAACTACTTAATGATTAGTACCAATTTATCAAAACAACAAATCATATACATTTTGATGAATAGTTAATTGTAAACATAGAAATGTTATTGGAAATATATCATGAAGAATGAGACAGGGTAGAATGCAACCAAATTCTAGATTTTTTTTTATAGATAAGAGAAACTTCGTTTAGATGTGCTTATTTTTCTTTGAGCAGTGTCATTCAGGTCTTGAAATTCCTTTTGAGTTATCTGCACAAAAGCCCAGTGACCTATTTTTGTATGAACAGGTAGATTATTTCAGTACGTGTCAGTTGACACCAGGTCTCCTGAAGTTTCTGAAGGCAAGGAATTGAAAACTGCCTGACATACAGAAGAATTGTTTTATTTTTAAAAATTTTTAAATTTATTATTAAAGATTTTATTTATTTGTTTGACAGAGTGTGCGCACAAGCAGGGGGAGCGGCAGGGAGAGGGAGAAGTAGTGGGCCCCCCGCTGAGCAGAGAGCCCCATGTGGGGCTCGATCCTAGGCTCCTGGGATCATCACTTGAGCCAAAGGTAGACACTTAACTGACTGAGCCACCCAGGTGCCACCAGAAGAATTGTTTTAGAGTCATGTACTTTTTTTTTTTTTAAGATTTTATTTATTTGTCAGAGGAGAGAGAGAGCACAAGCAGGGGGAGTGGCAGACAGAGGGAGAAGCAGGCTCCCTGCTGAGCAAGAGTTGGACACGGGGCTCGATCCCAGGACCCTGGGATCATGACCTGAGCCGAAGACAGACGCTTAACGACTGAGCCACCCAGGGGCCCCAAGAGTCATATACTTTTTTATTTATCCTAATATCTTTGAATGGTCTTTTGCTTGGTTTGGGGGAGGGTCTTCTATCCCCCGTCCATGGTGAGGTATAATGACTTTTTGTGTAAAATGGGAGAATAATGATTCTGAAGGGGGCCTTGGAACCGAGGACGTCCTGACATGGACTCATTCTAGATGGAATATCAGGGAGTGAGATGGACTTGCTCCATACGTAGCTCAGGTTTAAAGACTTGTACTTGGCTGCCCTGGCCTGCTCAGCCTGCTCAGCATGCTTTTGACTTCAGCTTTTTCACCTCTCCTGATTGTAATAGTCAGTGCATCTCTTTGTATCTTTGCTCTATCTTTGGTCAGAATGGGACCCGGGTTGGAAAAATGCCCTAGATCACCATGCCCCTTCCAGAAACTATAAATACTAAACATGTGTAGAGAGACATGGTAGAGAGACATGGTAGAGAGACATGGGCAGCACGGTACCTGTTGATGTGTGTTGATGCTAGGCCTGCTTCACCTTGCTTGGGGATTATTAATTTTAGAGGAATCAAGGAAGCAAGTGGGTACTGGCCAGGCTGCTCCTTGGGCAAGAGGGCAGAGGAGCGCTAGGGGGACAGAGCCCCTGTCACTGTAGGTGTCAGATGTCGCTTGTGAATCCATTCTTGCCTCTGCTGTTCTAAACCTTGATAGGTACCTGCTGCAGAGCTGATAAACAGGGAAGTGGAAGTTCTTGGAGAAGTATATGTTAAAAATGCCTGCATACATTTTGCTGCTCTCATCACTCAGGTCTTCCCTGAGATGAATCCGTGTATAGATGCAGGTGGCAGGGAAAGCCACACAGAAGTAAATTTGATACGTTTCTGTGAGGTTGCTTGATGAGTGTCAGGTGTCTTGTGTTTTATAACTTCGCATTTGGCCAGACTAGAGAGTGACTTACAAAAATATTTCTTCCATACACTTCTAAAAGCCTCCCGTTAATTTATTTTTGTTTCTATCCTTAGTGTTCTCCATGGCCCGATACCCCCACAGCCTACGTGAATAGCAGCCCTTCCACAGCGCCCGCCTTCACGTCCCCACAGCAGGGCACCTGCAGCGTCCCCGACAGGTACCGCTTCGTGCCGTCGCTCACCCGGGGCTGGCCATGCCGTGCTCCTTCATTGCCGTCCCTCTCACTTGCCAACATCCTCTTTTGTATATATATCTGAGGTGTATGGTCATGGGAGCTAGCCGCCTCAGTTTCAGAGGAGAACTGTCTTTTCTTTGCTTGCCAGCCTTTTTGCTCTTAGCCCTTCATGCCTCACACATTCACAGCCGTAGAAATTGTAGAAAAGGGGGCGTTTTCAAGCTGCATTCTTTGAGAGAGAAAAAGAACATGAGTGGAGTTCATGGATAGAGAAGGACTGTGAGTTATTAAGGTGAAACTTGACTTGGATGTGTTCAGATTGCATTTATTATAAAGAACGTTTGTCTTCAGTGCGCACCGTATCAAACAAGAGCTGTTTCCTGCCCTGTTTTTTCTGCCTCACAGTATACACACTGTTTACTTACTTATTTATTTATTATGGTAAGTTTTTAAACTTAAAGGAAAGGCTTTTAATTTCTAAAACTTTACTGTGGTTTTAGAAATGGGGATGGTGGACTTGTTCTATTTTATTCTCTGGCTGTGATTGGCATCTGTGAACCCTGCAGGCTCTGGGTGGGGGCAGGGGACGGTGTCACAGGGGTCCTGCAGGTGCCACATGGTACCCCGGGGTTGGGGGGGGCCTTGCCTTCCTGGGGCTCTGCTGAAGAGTTGATTCCGAGCAGGTCAGATCAGAAGTTTCTCGCTGGGAAGGAAAGTTACACAAGACTGCTGAGGGAAAGGTTCTCCTCCTTACACTCGGGCCCACGCCGACAGCAGGTCTGTCTCGGTCAGCTCTGGCTGCTATGACGGAACACCAGACCAGGGCCTTAGAGACAACAGAAACTTGTTTCTTGCAGTTGTGGAACTGGAAGTGTGAGGTCCGGGTGGTTCCGGCGAGGGCCCTCTGGGTTGCAGGTGCCACCCGGGTCCTCCCGTGGTGGAGCAGAGGCCCTTGTGATCTTGCCTTCCTGGTCATCTCTCAGGGGTCCCACCTTCTCACGCTGTCATGCCGGGGGGGTGAGTTTGGTCAATGTAAGCATTTTGAAGGAACACAAATATCCAGTCTGTAACAGGGTCTGATAAGAACACAAACAAAAACATGCTTTTCCCTGCAGAGATGAGTAGATTGGCAGGCAGCTCATCTTGTAGATCTTTGTGCTTTTCGAGGAGGAACACACTCTTGGACTGTGCGTCGGAGAGACTAGGGAGTGGCATGTCCCCATGTGGGGGCCGTTTTAGTCTCAGCCCAGTCCGAGTCATCTTGGGCCACAGTCATGACTTCGGAGGCTGGCTCTGGGCTCCCACACTGCTGGCTGATCGCGCAGTTCCCGGGAGCCGCGCACCTTGCGCTGGCCAGGACCTGTGCTCTCTGCTCTGCAGGTGACGCACACCTTCCCTGTCTGCATGGGCCCAGAGGGGCAGTCACCAGTCAGCATTGGAACTTACGTAATTGAAGTACAGGCGCTGAGGAAGGGGTCTGAGCCCTGGACCAGGAAGGCACCACACTCCCTGTGGAGTTGTCTTCATTTTCGTTTGACCTTAAAAACTCAGAGAGAGTGGCACACCTTTGTTCCTTTTGCTTCCCTGAGTTTCTCTCTCTTTACTCATGGGTAAATATTAATTAAAGGGGTATCATTCTCCATTTTTACTTAGGACCATTTCTTGGAGCTCCTTATTTTATTAAAGTGTGTGTGTATGTGTGTGTATTTTGCAGTTACTTTTAACTCTTTATCTTAATTTCTCATATCTTTTTCCTTACTAAAATGAGTGAGTATCCTTCAATTTCCTGGCACCCCTGGAAATAATTGGAATCCTTTTGTTTCCTAAAACTTGAAGTTCTTACTAGAACTGCTGGAGGAGGAGGCACCAGTTAAACCGCCTCCTGTCAGTTTCATCATACTCCCTGACCAGTGGTGCCAACATTCTTAATTGCAAATCTGCATGCTCTGTTCTACAATATTAGATTAAATTTACCCAGTTTAATACCCTTTAATGTCTTGATTTAAGTGTGTGTGTGTGTGTGTGTAATAATTCTCCTTTCTTTCCTTCCGTTCTCCCCAGCAATTCTTCTTCCCCAAACCATCAGGGAGATGGAGTTTCACAGGCCTCCATTGAAGTAAGTGTTTTCATCCTGAAGCTGTCCAGTGCTCTAAGGGGTCTGCGTTTTTTTTGTTTTTTTTTTTTAAGATTTTATTTATTTGACAGAGAGCACAAATAGGCAGAGAGGCAGGCAGAGGGAGAGGGAGAAGCAGGCTCTCCACTGAGAAGGGAGCCCGATGCAGGGCTCGATCCCAGGACCCTGGGATCATGACCTGAGCTGAAGGCAGCTGCTTAACTGACGGAGCCACCCAGGCGCCCCTGCAATTTTTTTTTTTTTTTAAGGTTTTATTTATTTATTTGACAGACAAAGAGAGGCATAAGCAGGAGGAGTGGCAGGCAGAGGGAGAAGCAGGCTCCCCGCTGAGCAGGGGGCCCGATGCGGGACTCGATCCCAGGACCCTGGGATCATGACCTGAGCCGAGGGCAGTCGCCCAACCAACTGAGCTGCCCAGGGGCCTGCGTTTTAAGGCTCTTAGAGGGGCTTGAGGCATTATTTGGGTCTTTGAGTAGTCAGACCTGTCCTCCTCTTGGGTGTTTTTTTTTTTTTTTTTTACTTTAACCTTGGAGGAGTTCTGTGTTTTGTTTAAGTGTTGTTCTTTATAACATGCCAGTGACTTGGGGGTTTTTTGGTAAGTTTGAATAGTTTCTTCTGTTTGTGTTCATTTTCTTTGTTAATAGCAACTTCAGCCTTCAGCCACGATCCAGGAAACACAACAATGGCTGCTCAAAAACAGATTCTCTTCCTACACAAGACTGTTTTCCAATTTTTCAGGTATGTTTTGTGTGTGTGCATCTTTGTGTACATGTGTCTTTTGTACTTGTTTCTGTACTTTTATTAACCTTAATTTAAAACACTTTTTTGAAGTAATGATGGATTCATACCCAGTTTCATCTAGTGACATCCTGCATACCTCTTGTACCAGGAAACTGACATCAGTACAATCTCCCAAAACCAGTTTCATGTGCCTTCATTTTTGTACAAGTGTATAGAGTTCTGTGCAATTTTTCTCATTTTATTAACTTCATTTTGAAGTAATTTTTGCCTATCTTTTGCAAAGTTAATACAGAGGTGTTCTATGTACCCTTCACTCAGTTTCTCATATAATCGTAGTATGATCTCAAAACTAGGAAATAGACATTGGTGCAATGTGTGTATATAGTTCTGTGTCATTTTATCACATGTATGGATTCGTGAAACCACTACCGAAATTAAGATACAGAATTACAGCATCACCACAAGGATTTCCCTTATGCTTCCCTGCCCCTCCCCCATTCATACCTGTTCCCTGGCAACCATTAATCTGTTTTCTGTCTCTTGGATTTATCATTTCGAGAATGTTGTATATAATTGGAATCACATAGTATGTGACCTTTTGAGATTGGCTTTTTTTTCTGCTCAGCCTAATGCCCTTGAGTCTATCCAAGTGATTACATATAGTAATAGTTCCTCTTTATTGTTGTGTAGTAGTATGTGATATGAATCTACTCAGGTATGATTTTTGTATACTTAAACTTTTAAGTTTTTCTTACAGAGTTAGCTAAGGGAGTATGTTGGTTTTTTTTTTTTTTTAAGATACTATTTATTTATATGGGGGGAAGAGAGAGAGAGCATGCATGCACAAGTTGGGGAAGGGGCAGAGGCAGAGAATATCCTAGCAGACTCCCTCTGGGTGTGGAGCCTGATGCGGGGCTTGATCTCACGACCCGTGAGATCAGAACCTGAATCAAAACCAAGAGTTGGACACTTAACCAACTGAGCTGCCCAGGCGCCGCTGTTGATGGAATATTAAAAGGGACCAAGCAGAGCTTCTCCAGGTGGTGCTCTCTGTTTAGAGAGACAGTGATAGATAGACCACGTGGGGCGGGGGGCAGCATTTCCCAAGTGTATTTGGCCCTGGGACCCTTTCCCTAACATAGCCTGGCTAAACACCTCCCGAGAAATTGCTGGGCCACACTAAACTGGTAGTGAGCTTGCCTTGCCCATGATGCTGTGGGGCCAGGGAAGTGCAGTACTGGCAAGCCTTCGAAGAGGACAGAACTGCGTGCACACGCCTGGCCTAGGGGAAAGCTTGATTGCACAAAGAACGTGGTTTCCTATTCCGTCAGCCATTTATTGCGATGTTGTGCAGTGAGTAGTCATTCCCTGTGTAGCTCTTTGTCTCTTTAAAATTAAAGTACTGCATGAAAGTCTTGCTGGCTTGTAGCCACATTTTTATATGACTATATTTTTATCTGTGAAAAATTGGAAATTTAAAAATTTCATTGTGTGGGGAAGATGCATCTTGAACCTTCATAGGGAGGACACATGAATGAAGAGCAGAGCACATACAAAAAGCTCCGGCAGTGGGAACCGAGGGAGGTCCTGTTAGATGAATCCATGTTTCTGTCTGGAGAAGTTTAAGCTCTTTTCACTGTGAGCAGCACTCCCATGGGTTGGCCTCCTGCATTTTCCTCACCGAGGAGCTTCCCAGCAGAACCGGAAGGAGAGGGTGAGGCTGCTGGCTCGGAGCCTCTGGGCACTCACCTTCAGAAAAGGCTGTGCGCACGAGCGTCTGTCCAGTTCTTTGTGCAGGTTGAGGGGATGCACACACCCATTCCTGGCCACAGCTGTGGG
Organism: Mirounga leonina; assembly: GCF_011800145.1. Lineage (NCBI taxonomy): Eukaryota > Metazoa > Chordata > Mammalia > Carnivora > Phocidae > Mirounga > Mirounga leonina. The sequence continues at coordinate 1,890,711 of NW_023270268.1, forward strand.
CCCCAGGAGAGACCGGGGCCAGCCAGTCTTTGCTTCCCTGGCTCTGAAAAACAACTCCTTTAGTGTTCGTGCCTCATGGGGGTGGGCTTCTCTGGTCTTTATTTCTTTTACAAGCTAGAAGTTAACCAGGCTCTCCCCTTCAGGCCTTCAAAAATAGAAAGACAACCCCATTATCTTGTTACATACCTAAGCAGCAGGTACTTATTACATGAAAGTCATGCCTTAATCCCAGAGGTCATCTTAATTGTACCAATAAACTACATCTTGAGTGTTAATAGAGGGAAAAAAGAGATTACGGACACATTCAAACATAAAAAGTAGGAGAGTATGAACTTCCCTGTAACCACCCCCAGCCTTTGGTCGGTTTTGCTCTCTTCTCTCTCCCGCTTTTCTATTCTATTTTAAAGCAAATCCTAGATACTGTGTCATTTACGCTGGCGATCTGTGGGGGAAAATCCTTTCGTAGGATTTTCGCTTTCGTACTAGAACTGGCTGCTGACAGTTACGCTGCAGAATGTTGGCAAGTGTAAAGAGGCCTAGTCCTAACTTAGCCACCAGCTTGGGCGGGTCCCCAAAACGCTAGACTTCCACTTCCTCTTTTTGTAAAATAAAACATTATTATTGTGATCTCAAGGTTAATTATCTGGGGTCAGAGTCCTGTTTATCCACAAAACCACCAGCCAGCCAAAACAAGGTGGGCGGTGAGGTCGTGTGCGGGGAACAGACAGGCCTGTGGGCCCCGCGCATCTGTCTGATTGACCTGCCTCTGCGCTTCTGAGCCCCTCCTTCGTACAGGGCACGGAAGTGCCAGCATTGTATTTACTTGTTTGCTTTCTCCGTGGGGCAGGGAGTGTGTGCACGCGCTCGTGTTTGTGTCGAGTGTGCACGCAGGAGACCATGGTGGTTTTGAGGGACAGCTCACTGTGTGAAGGCAGACGCTGTAAGGCAGCCAGTCCTGCTTGTTCTTTTTCCATCTCTTTGAAAAGAATCTCTTTTTGCTGTTCTCCAGGTGCCGACTTACTAAAACTGACAAAGGAGGATTTAGTACAAATTTGTGGTGCAGCCGATGGAATTCGGCTCTATAATTCCCTGAAGTCCAGGTAAAATACTGATAGGAACTGTTTGCTTGAGCTGAGGACGTGCCTTTGCGTGGGGAGTTTGGGCAGAACGTGGCCGCGCTAGGTTGGCGGTTGGCGCACGTGCGCGCTGTGGGGCGTGGGCGGCATTGCGCTCACAAGAAGACTGTTTTGTGTGCACCCTCAGGGCGGGCCCAGGTATGATGCAGGCACTGATGAGGGCAGAGGTAGACTGTAAGGCTGTAGAAATGCACATGGGCAGGACTGATTTCTTGAAGACGACTGGGTTTGTTGCCAAGAAAACAAACTTCTCATTTAGGTGAGCGATACAGAATCTATGGTTTTCAAGGTCATATGACTAATACTAAACAGTTGTTAAAAATGTAAACTTCTGATTGTGAATGAAAATGATGGGATTGTAAACTCTTCGGGCTTTTAAGATGCATTTACTATCGTTGCTATTTCTAGACTTGTGGCGTGAGAATTCCATTAAAATTGAATCTTATTAACTTTAAATTGCTGACTTAATCTTGAAACTTAAATTTACCAGCATCTGACAGACCATCTCAATGGTTTAGAGTCTGGATCATCAGATTAGACCACCTGTGATAGTTGGTGTGAGGTGTGTGTTTTTATATTTTTACTAGTCATTTATTTCGTGTAATGAACTAATACCGTAAAGTCTGCGTAAGGAAATAGAACCTAGAGTCCTGTAGTTGGCATCTGTACCTGCTGCGGGGCGGCGTTCTCCCGCCGGCTCACACGGGGCGTCTTCTGATTGCAGGTCAGTTAGGCCCCGCTTAACCATCTACGTCTGCCAGGAGCAGCCGAGCAGCCCACCCCTGCAGGGCCAGCAGCCGGCCGGCGGCGGAGGCGACAGTGGCGGTGGGACGCCTTACGGTGGGTCCAGAGCGCACCTCGGACAGCGAGGCAGAAACAGGAAGGCTGGGTGGGAGTGCAGACCGCATGGGGTTGGGCAGTGGTCCTGGGGCCAAGGCCTCCCCAGAGAGGAAGCGAGCTGCCTTTCTCTGTTCTCGCCGCCACTCTCCAAGTCTCCTTGCTGGAAAGAAGAGCTAACAAGCAAAAGCCCAGCTCAAGTGCTTTTTGGAGTTTTGCTGGCTTCTATTCCCCCCCACAAACCTCAGATTTACTGAAATGATGAGTATAACATTGGTAGCATGGCAAGAAAGCAGGAGGGTTTTTCTTTTTTTTTTTTTTTCCTTTCCATTTTACTGACTGGGGGGAGAAACATAAACTGTCACATGTGGAGAGATTCATGTGCGTCCCAGCACCAGGTGCACGGACTTGTGTCTGACGTGCAGCCGGCCAGTGCTGTGAGCTGTGTGCTGAGCACTCCACGCCAGTAGCCATCCTTCTCAGCCTACGGATTCTCCTTACTTGTATAATAGAGCGTTGGCTGAGGGCAGAAACAGACCCTGGCCCTTCTCTCCTCTGAATATGGCCCTTAAAAACAAAAGCAATTACACCTTTTAAAGGATGTGTTTTCTTATTTGTAAGGTTGGGTGCGTGGTAATACCTTCCCTCTTCCCTCTTCCCATATTCTGAAACAAAATAAGGGCAACACACTCAGAATTTTCCAGAGAGAAGTGTGTTATGGAATTCACAGAGGCGATCATTTACCCTAATTTTGGGTAGAGCTCCGAGAATCACTTGGTGTTCGAAAAATCCAAAAGAAAGCATCACTCTTGTGAGCCTTTCCACTTGGTGTCATTTTGACTTTAAAAGCTGTGAATTTGAAGACTAAAGATACAGAGGCTTAGCTTGAAACGGTAACATTCTAAAGGAGCTCTCCAGTATCACCAGGATCTTGTATATCATTTCCATCTATGCGGTCAGGCCTGTTGGACTGGGGAACGTGTTTGTGGAGGAGAGTGGGAAATGTTGGCCAACTTAGCCCTAGATCAGGGGTTTTCTAAGTTTCGGCAAACTTCCCTAAAAGGCCAAGTAGGAAATGCCTCTTTGTGGACTCGGGGGGCTCTTTCCCACCAGCCCTGCCATTGCGGCGCCAGAACCAGCCCAGACCAGATATAGTGATGGGTGCGGCTGTGTTCTGATACAGTTCTGTTGGGAAAGAACGAGTGAGAGCAGGGCTGGGCTCACACAGGCTGTAGTTTGGGGACTCCGCTCTAGATCAGCTCTGTGTCTCCCCTTAATTGTAGTTCCACATCCGAAGCTTTCCATAATGTGTAATTAGCAGAGGTTTCCGTTATTGTAAGCACACAAGAAACCCCAGTTTGGGGAAGCCAAGTTCTAGCACTGATGCTCTGCTCGCTGGCTGGCTGGCTTAGGCCGTAACTGAGCAGGACCTACAAGAGCCGTGCTCGCTGCAGATGCACTGGCAGCAGATGGCGGCTGCTGCAGAGTTAAAGGTTCCAGAAACCCGGGCCCCTGGCTGGACTGCACTGCAGCTTGTGGGAAGCAACAGTAGGTGCCACTGTCCACGTCCTTAGCTTTTTATGCTGTGTCTTCTACACCGTGTTCCATTCACTCTCGGGGGGATTCCTTGGGATACATTCCCCATAGTAGGATTACTGAATCAAGAACAGAGTTCTTTTTATATATCACTAGAAACACATGATGTTTGAAAACTGCTTTCTTCAGCTATAATTTATATACCATAAAATCCTTCCACTGTAAGTGTCCAGTTCCAAGACAGTTTAGTCACTTGAGAGTTTTGCAGCCATTACCACCATCGGGTTTTAGTAGTCCCATTACTCCAGAAAGGCCCCTGTGCCCATTTGCAGTTAATTCCTGTTTGTTTTTTAAGAAAAATTAAAACCTCAGATCCTTCTGTACAGATATTAGTGTTAATGTTTATTAAATTGTACGTGTGGTATAATTTATTATTATTTCAGTAGGTGGTAAGGGAGGAAAGAAATAACTAGTTCCCATTTTTAATTTTTATATATTTTTTAGTACTTTGAAAGGGGTGATCTTCTTAGAGATGACATGGAAAACAGATCAAAGATTACTGCTAAAATACTCTTATTTTTTATTTCAGTGTATCATGCAATCTACTTGGAAGAAATGGTTGCTTCAGAAGTTGCTCGAAAACTTGCATTGGTGTTTAATATTCCTTTCCACCAGATTAACCAGGTCTACAGACAGGGGCCCACTGGTATTCACATTCTTGTTAGTGATCAGGTAACGTGAACTGGCCGTGCCATTGCTTCTCCCTTCCACGCTGGCCTTTATTTTCTGTCACTGAAGAACTCCGGAAAAATTCTGTGATCTCTTGTGCAAGTACTCCTGAGAATCAGTTTTAAAGAGCTGGGGTCAAATTTGTAAGAATCTAAAACCAGGAGTTTCGGGTATCCTGGTGATACAAGGGATATAAACCCAGACCTATGGCTTGGCCCCCTCTGCCCTCCACCCTCCCTTAAACACTCACTGGGGGCTCCGGGGTTAGTGGGGCTTTGGCCAGGTTTATGTAGGGGGGTCTTTGGATGTGTTTTCGTTTTCTTTCCTATTTGATGACTGATCTTTATTTAAAAAAATTTTTGTTTTTAAAGATTTTATTTAGTAGAGAGAGAAAGCACGAGTGGTGGGTGGGGGGGGCAAAGGGAGAGGGAGAAGCGGGCTTCCCGCTGAGCAGGGAGCCTGATGTGGACTCAATCCCAAGACCCTGGGATCATGACCTGAGCCGAAGGCAGACGCTTAACCGACTGAGCCACGCAGGCGCTCCTGATGGCTGGTTTTTAAAAACATTAAGGTTATTGTTCCCCCAGTGTTCCGCGACAAGCAGGTAATAATAGAAGACCGCTAAGACCGTGACTCTTTTGAGAGTTGTTATTCACAGGGCCTGTCGGGGAAAGCTCCCAGTGGGTCAGGTGGGTTGTAGGGCTGTCTCAGGGACCGGGCACGGGCAGGCCTCGCCAGCACGAGGCCCCGCCAGTGCAGCAGGTGGAAACGTTTACTACCTTACGCTGCCTTCATCAGTTACCGTTTCGACCACCGAGTTCTGTATTTGTGCAACAGTATATAGATGATGACATTTTCCTGGAGCTGCCAATTCTATTCTTTTCTGATCAGCTCAGAAAAAACAGTTGGATCTTAATTGTGTTATCTGCTTTATCCTTCTAGATGGTTCAGAACTTTCAAGATGAGAGTTGTTTTTTATTCTTCACAGTAAAAGGTACTTTGCATGAGTGCATGTGTCTTGAAATGCTGAAATCATGAAAGATGATGTGTGCCTGTAATCAGTAGTCATCTTGTGTGTTTACTTTTGAAAATGCTGGCTTTACTAGTTTTAAGAGTTTGAAAAATGAATCGAGAATATTCCTAGTGGTTAATAAACTAGTAAATAAGAGGAGTCAGTCCTAGATTATTGGGAAAAAATACTCAATTCAGCCACCATTTTCCTGAACACCTTTCAGACAGCTTTTGGTGCTAGAAAGGTCTTGAACAGAACATTCCGTGGAACTCCTAGCGGGGAAAGCAAACCAGAATTAGCCACCAAGTGCATACAATTACAAAATCTTTTAAGTGCTGTGAAGGAGTGGGAAAGTGGGGGTGCTTGTGTTTAAGGGGGTGCCGGGTAGGGGGACATGGAGCAGATGAGCGAGGCCTCTCTGAGAAGGTGTCAATAATGCTGAGACTTGAAGAGTGAGGGGAGCTGCTCACCCTAGGAACACCCCAAGGGGGTATGAGGCTGTGTGCGAAGGAAAGAGCCGGGCTGCTGTGCAGGGCCTAGTGAAGGCTGTGTCAGGGGCACACGGAGCAAGATGGAGTCAGGGTGGGAGGTGCAGTCTGGTGTGCAGGACCTGGTATAACGGTAGTTGAGATTTTACTTGAAATGCGTTGAGAAGTCCGTGAAATTGTTTAAACAAAGAAGGAATGTGATTATGTTTTTCTTCCACTCTTGCAACTCTGTGGAGGCCGATGGGAATTGGGGGAAAGCTGGAGGCAGGAGGCAGGAGAGGTCACCTAGGTCTGACACATTTATGGGCAGGTCCTGCTGTGCTCCACAGTTGAGCGGGGGTCGGGGGAGGGCGGGTGACTCTTGTAAGAGCAGCTGGGCAGACAGTGTCCCTAGTAGAGAGGCAGAACCGGTTGGGGGCGGGGGGCGGCAAGAGTTCCATTTCAGATGTGCTTGGAAAGGTCAAGTTGGCAGTGAATTGTCCCTGTCTGGGGCTGGCAGGAAAGGCCTGGGCTTGAGATGTAACTGGGAAGCCTTTAGCACATCAGCAGTGACCCTCAGCTGTGGAAGTCACTGTGGTCATTTAGGGAAAGAATATATGGAAGGAGGGCCCAGATGGGTCTCAGAGAAGTTCCAACTGGAGGGCTAATGGAGGGATTTTTAAATGAAAATTATGATGAGGAGAAGAGACTTAAAAGTCCAGTGAGTTAAGATCCAAATCCAGTCCGAGCACAAAAGCTGCAGCTCGAAGAGCAGGTCCTGCACCCCCCTTCCCCGGGAGGCGCTCTTGAAGGGCGGAGTGCAGAACAGCAGCGCCCTGCATTTGCCACCCCGTCGGCGGCGTGGTGGCTCCAACCTGGGCTGGCTCACTTCCTCGTTCGCTGTCACAGCACCTTTGGCTTAGTGCTCTTCTGCTCAGCGTTTTGTTGTCAAAGCAATACAGCTTTTTACTCTGCAAAACTCAAATTGTCTAAAAAAGGAAATTCATACTGTAATCGGATGGTTGTGTTCCGTGACAGCAGGGGACGTTGCTAACGTCAGACACCACAGGACATCCCCTCCAATCTCAGGATGCTGTCTTTCAGAGTCCTGTCCTCATGAAAATATTTCTTTTGTTCCTTGGTGGATGCCTGTACCGCTTCTAGCCATTTCCTGAGAAACACTAGGCCGTCAGACAAAAGTAGTGATATTTTCAAAACGTTTCAGATCTGCCTCTGAGGAGCTCAGAGCTGATTTCCAGGGAAGGTTGGATGGATGCACTCAGTGTGTGTGTGTGTTGTGGGGAGTTGGCTGTGCTGGGGCCTGCCGCGGCGTCCACACCTGCTCCCGTGCCCCTTTGTTTACGCCGCCTGGGCCGCTTGTCTCCATCCCCGCATGCCCCAGAGCGGACCGGCAGCATGGGCCCGACATCAAAACATGAAATACCTCACCAGGGACTGTGTGCATGCTCTTTCTCTAGAATCATTTAAAGGTAGCTGCAAGTGGGATGGGAAACTGCAGCTTTCTGGGAGTTTTCAGTTTAACGGCCTTGGTTTTCCTAGGCCTGCCTGAAAGAACTGTGTGTCACATCTCTTTTTCCCTGCAGCTGAGAACGGTGATGGTATCCACATAGTTTTGAAGTGACGTCGTACTTAGTCTGAACTATATTCAGTACCAAATAAAGTCACGCTTAAAAGTGTGTGAAGACTGAATCCAAGAAGTCCTGGGATTGGATTTTAGCGTATGAAATGTTTCATATTGAAAACACAAGATGACCTTTCTAATGAGCTGTATGAGAGGTGAATCTCCTCACTGTCACTGCCATAGCCAAGCATCCTCGTGAGCGTGAGCACGTCGGGACAGTGCGCGTGCGGCTCTGGGGGCCACGTGCCGGCGGGGCTGCCTGCTTCTCTGGCAGAGGCCAGTAGATACAGTTCCTAGAAGCAGCCTTTGCTGTCTTTTTACACTGTATGCGGTTTGGAAATGAATGTAAAACATACTGTGGGCATTTACCTTTCTGTGCCAGTTTGGCTTTTATGGCCTGAACCTTCTGCTGCCCCAGAGCGGGGGTGGGGGACAGTGCTGTCGTGGAGCCGGCACGGAATCTGTCTGCAGGTGCGATGTGCCGAGACCGTGATCGTGGGTCAGGTAAGAGGCTTGGCGCCTTCTCGGAAGAAATCATGTCTGAGGGTATGTGTGACGGGCTCGTGCCAGATCGGGGAAGACCCAAGCCAGGAAGTCAGCCTTGAAACAAACTGCATTATCAAGAGTACCTTGGTGAGAGGATCAGTGTAAATCCTAATAGGTACAAAGACTTTTGTGTTTTTGCTTTGTCCCAGATTTATTGAAAAACCTTTTGCTTTTGCTTCCATTTTTAGCATTTTGTTTCTGGTTTTCATTTTTGAACCCCCTTGCCTTTTAAACTCATGTGGTGGTCCTCCCTTTCTCTGTCCCTCCCCACCCAGCACCATCCTATTCTTAAAACATTTTTAAAGCCCTGTCCCAGACAATGGAAACAGGTGACCTAGGTAGGGGGAAACGTAGGGTCATTTCTGATGTGCTTTAAGGGGTCTTTGTTATCAACAAGTTGAAATTATTCACGGCAATTGAGATGTCATAAATGAAACACTAAATTGTACTGTAAAAATTCTCCACACTTCTGAAATATAAGGAGCTTTAGTATAATCATGGGTAAATATTTTGGTGATTGAGAGGCTTTCTTAAACACCACATAATAGCTTCTTCTATAAAAAGGGTGCCTCTTCCACAAAACCAAATGCTTGTCTGCCAGTACACTTCTCAGAGGGAGTCCACTGCTTTTGCAATTTTCCTGTCTTTTCGATTCCCTCTGCCCAGAGCCTTCCCCACACGCACCGGCAAGCATCTGTGAGGCCTGTGGTGTAGCAGACCAGTTCTTTAAACTTCAGTTCCCCTTTAACTATAGCATCTCTGACCAGTTACGCAGCTGTCTTGGTTCTGAATGTGTTATTTGAATCTTATCTTTGTTCCGGCAGAAATAGGAACGAGTAATTTGGGCTTTGAAATCTCCCAGAAGACAGACTAGTTCAGTGTGTAAAAGCTTTGACCTTCTGTGTTTTATTCTTAAAGGGTTATTGGATACAGAGAAGCCCAGTCTCTAAATATTTTCATCTTCAGTTTGAAAATATCTGTAACTCCTATAGGCCCTAAAAGCAGAGGAATATTTCCTTTCTGTCATCTCCCTTTGCTTTCATATGAACACGTTTTCTGTTACCAATCACTTGGGAAAGAAGTGAGCATATCTCTTGTTTCAGATTTTTGCTTGTCTGTTTAGCATTCCTTTTTGAGTCTCAAGGTATATGGAACAATAAATGTCATTTAAGGCTGTATGCTATTTTGAATTCCTCATCAGGTTTTAGAAGTGGGGTTAAAAACACTTAAAAGCTCATCAAACTTGAAATTATACTAAGCAGCATTGAACATTAGTCTGTCCCAGTGAAGCAGGTTAAATTATGGCACCAGCAAATTTGTTACTTTGTTTTTTTAATAGTAGGATGTATACATTTCAGTATAATAAATGTTTTCCGATTGTTTTGCAAACGCGTGTCTCATTTAAAATACCAGTTCCTGACAGTATCCCCTCAAGTCCTGGAATCGAGGGGGTTCCGTGCATGTGTTCTGAGCCCCCCTAAGCCCACATATTGTAAGAGGTGAGGCCTAGGTGTTGTGTTCTTTTCAGTTTTCTCAAAGCTGATGCAACGGAGGACAAATTATTCCATTCACTGTTCCACTCCTACAGAGGAAGCAAACCTGATTTTCTCATCTGAGAAACCTCACCTGAGCTATTCCTGTCTTCTAATGAGGTCATAGGTCATTGAGGAGTGAGTCCAGTAACTGATAGGTTGTGTCCTGGCTCAAAGAAGACAGTATAGAAAGCCCTGGTCATAGAAAATTTTAAAACAGAGACTATAATTTACTGAAGCTTATGCTCTTTATTTAAATAGCTTCCTGCATCAGACATGCCCCCACACGTAGTGGTGTAAATGTGTATGAAAATAACCACTGCGGTATATACACACACATTCTAGACCTGGGAATATTGGAGGATCTCGTCAGGCGGTGAGGTCCTCAGGGCTTGAATGCTTATTCTGATGATCTTGTTAAATTAAGGGATCATGTATGCACCTGCCTTCTCTTCCCCTGTGCCCCTAAATGGTCCGTCTGATGCAAGCACGGCTGGTCGTGGGAAAGCACCGTATAGGGCTTGCTGCTCCACTCCAGCTTCCCGTGAGCTCCGTGCTCTTCGTGGTGGGGAATGGCTGCTAGGAAGGGTCAGCTGCCATGAACACTGAAGCTGACGATGTGAGAGTGGCGATGGGTTCCTAATCTTCATAAATATCACACATGTGGACAGCACAGGATGGAAACTAGAGCTTATCTGATTTTAGATAATATGAGGAAGGTCTGAATTTGGAAAATGGTTTCCCATCCAATGGTTTTGCTCAGATTTGTCTGCCATTAAGGTTATAGCAATAAAACCCTCTGACTTAAGCATTGCAATGGTTTATTCATTTTTATATTGAGTCTAAAAGGTGCCAACACTTTACTGATCTGAGTTTTAAGTGTGTACAATTTTTGAATAGTTCTGGTGTAACTTGATTTCTAAGATTTTAAAATAAACTTGGAAAAAATCACACCCATTCTACATGCATCCATTCATTATTTTTAATTGATTATATATATTGTAGATAACTTAAGCCTTAATTCTGTTTAAGGTCCCCCAAATTTTGTGAGAGATGACATGATTAGCTTTTCTCCTAGAACAAAAATGCACTCTGTGCTGTAGCGCCTGCCACAGCTTATTTGCAGTCTGGCCACACAGACTCTGAGTTGTGTTTGTTTAGCTTTTGGTCCCCGGAAGTGTATATGACAAGTTGACAGAAACAGAAAGGTGAAGACCCTGCTCCACCCAGTTCAGAGTCCTCATTTCTTTGGTGTCTCATGGAAACCTAACTTGCCTCCCACCTAAGTGTCTACGTATAAAACTCTCAGGCATCACGAATTTGCAGTACAGGTCACTTTGAGAAAGTTGCTATTTCATCTTCAAAGTGGAAAAGTCCTGCTAATCAAAATGAAATCAGTGTGAATTAAAGCAGGCCACTGGCTTAAGAATCAGGTAGAAAATCAACAGCTTACTCTTTCTGCTCGATTTGTGCTAACACTGATGGGCTGTTTGAGGAATGCTGACAATGCCAACAGCAGGACTTTGGTACCTAAGAAGGCACCCACCTCTTAAGAGATCCAGGTCTCCTGCATGGTCCAGGCTGCGCTGAGACCACTCTTGCCGGGTGTTGGCAGACACAAGGCTTTGATTCAATTGCATCGTAGCAGATTAAAGGTGAAAACTATCACCAGAGTTACTGCAGTCCCTACTGCATTCTTTTACCTGTAAATGTCTTTCCCGATGGAGAACCAAGAGATTTGGGTGAAGGTGGAGCAGGTCAGGAAGACTCAGGTCTTCTCTGGAGGAAGGGACACCTCATCGTGCCTTGGGCTCAGGCAGCCGCCGTCAGAGAATGACACAACACCTGCACAGTCGCTGTCCACTTCCTCCCACTGCTGTCGGGGGGGTGACAGGAGCAAAGTAGGCATGGACTTTGACATGAGGGAGTTGAGCCTGGAAGCAGAAAGCAGACGGACGTGGAGTAGTCATTACATGCATATTTGGAGGGCTACAGGCACAATCCTAGACAAGCCCACAGCTCTCCTTGATTCTCAGGCAAATAGCAGAAACAGAATTTCTGGTGTAGGCTAGAGCTATTTCTGTTTACAGGGGACCTGAAGCGAAGAGACCCGAATATCTGCCCGGGGCGGTCACGAGTCCTATATGTACACCGAGCAGAGTCCGCACAGCTCCAGCACCTGGGGCAGCTCTGGGAGGTAAATGCAAAGCTGCCTCAACTTAAAGCCTATTCAAGAAGACTAGGTGAGGGGTGCCTGGGTGGCTCAGTTGTTAAGCATCTGCCTTCGGCTCGGGTCATGATCCCAGGGTCCTGGGATCAAGCCCCGCATCGGGCTCCCTGCTCAGCGGGAAGCCTGCTTCTCCCTCTCCCACTCCCCCTGCTTGTGTTCCCTCTGTCGCTGTGTCTCTCTCTGTCAAATAAATAAAAATCTTAAAAAAAAAAAAAAAAAAGACTAGGTGAACTACCTGGGGGGAGAAAAGCCACTTTCTACTTAAGCCTGTTCTCTGGAAGTTAACCAAGACCATGGTCTCCTTCCCACTGGTAATGACCTTAAGTCTCTTTCCTTAAAACGTTCTGATCACTGAACTCTGGAACCTCTCTGCCCCACACCCATTCTGGAAGTTGAATCTGCCAGGGTGAGATCTAATAAAATTTTGAATAAGAAGACACTTGAGGAATACATCAGTTTGCATCACTATAAGCTTAGGATAAAATGTAGAAGATGGAGTCTTGACATATTCATTGTTTGCTTAGAAAGTGTGCCAGCACCCCCCCCCCCGCCTCTGCCCTTACCCGCATCCGCTTGATGCCCGCGCGGGTAACCTGCTGGCAGTCGTACAGCTCGAGGCGCTCCAGGCCGCGGCAGTTCTCCAGGTGCTCCAGGGCCACGTCGGTGATGAGGAGGCAGTTGTCCAATTCCAGAACCCGCAGCCTCTCGTGACCGCAGGTGCTGTTGCTCAGGTGCAGGATCCCGTCATCTGTGATGAGCTCACAGTGGGACAGACTCTGGAACAAGAAGACACACGCGGATGTTTGTGAGACCTGCTCTTTCCAAGGCTCTAGGCCTGTGAGAAGCACAGAAGCTGGCCCGAGCAGAGTCCTACGGTAACCGCTTATCACAGGAGGATTAAACACGAAACCTTAGGGTCCTGTGGCCATGGGTTCGCTGCAGCTCTTGGTGGCCTTTCTCATCTTTCCAGTTATGTAAAGATGGACATCAAATTGTAGGTGATGATACAGTTGGAAGAGGACAATGTGAGCGGATCCTGAACTCACCTCCCATAAATTCCCTGATTCCACAGCTACATAAAGGACAGCCTACTCTGGAAAAAAAACTCTAAAGACTGACTCGTACACATTGAATGAGAAAAGGTCCAGGTCACAGGGGGTCAGAGAAGCTGGGACACAATCTTGCCATAAGTCCCACCCCCAATGCAGCAACTCACAGCTGGGAGGGAACTCAAAACTACAAAACAGCCTGGGGAGCAAAGGGTTGAACCGCACGTTGGGCATCTCAGCTCTTAAGATCTGTACCTGAGAGATAAACCCCTAAAATACCTAGCTTTGAAAACCCACAGGATTATATCCACAGGACCCACAAGACTGGTGATCCCAGCAGCTCTTAAAGGGCTCACACACTTGGACTCACCCACCTCAGGGCCCAGCATGGACATGGCCCGTTGAAGGGTGCCTGGACTTTGTGCAGGAGAGGCTTGTTAATACTTGTCTTGGAACACTGGCCTGAGGGTCAGGCATCTGATTTGACACATTTGGGGGCATGCTGGGGTACTCTGTGTGGGGACTGGTGGGCACCCATCTTTGTGCACTCCCTCTATCTTGCTCCAACTGGTGGATGCTTTAAAAAAAACAAAAAACCCTTTTAGGCTTTTTTCTTTTTCTACTTTTCTTTCTTGGTAGGCACCATCTCTATGCTCTCCCTCTGTCACTCCCCAGCCAGTGGGCGCCAACTTCTCACTCTCCCTCTACTGTGCTTCAGAATGCCATTATCTCTCAGGAAGGAACTTTTACAAGTGTCCAGTGCCCTGGTTTTACATCTGGTACCTTGGTTTTTGCAGCTGCTGTTAGAGGGCACTTCTACATCTCCTGGCCCTGGGGGCCAGTGGGGTTTATGCTGGTGGGCCTCACAGGACTGTAACCAACAGAGAAAGAGTTCTTAAATGGCCAGTATCCCCAGGGCACAGCAAGAGGCAACAGGCCCAGGAGTTCAGTCTAAAAGAGGCCTAACAGCTTATCATCACAGCTGCAGCCTGAGGGGCAGGCTTCTAATTAAACACATCTAAGGGCTGACTATACCTACTGGAGACCTCTGGAGGGCACCAGGATCTCTCGGAGGGGAGCTTTTATATGCATCTGGTGTCCCAGTTTTACTTCTGGTGCCCCAGTCTTTGGGACATGCTACTCAGGGATGCTCCTTGATCACCTAGCTCTGAGAGGATTTTGAACTCACCTCCCATAAACACCCTGATTCTACAGCTATAATAGATGAAAAAAAGTGGAGGTAGCATAAGGGACTTATGGGACAACATCAAGTGGACTAACATTCATATCATAGGGCTCTTGGAAGGAGGAGAGAAAGGAGCAGAAAAATTATTTCAAGAAATAATGGCTGAAAACTAACCTAGGGAAATAAACACACATCCAGATCCAGGAAGTCTAGAGAGTTCTATAAATATGAACCACAAGAAATGCACACTAAGACAGATTATAATAAAATGTCAAAAGTTAAAGAGAATCTTGAAATCAGCAAAAGAAAAACAACTTGTTATGTACAAGGGAACCCCCATAAGACTGTCAGATTTTTCTGCAGAAACCGCAGGACAGAAGGGAATGGCATGATAACATTCAAAGTACTGAAAGAAAAAAATACTCCAGCCAAGAATACTCTTAACTAGCAAAGTTATTCAGAATTGGAAGTAAAGAGTCTTACAGACAAGTTAAGGCTAAAGGAGTTAATCACCTTACTAAACCAGCTTTACAAAAAATATGATTTTTTTTTAAAGATTTTATTTATTTATTTGACAGAGACACAGCGAGAGAGGGAACACAAGCAGAGGGAGTGGGAGAGGGAGAAGGAGGCTTCCCGCCGAGCAGGGAGCCCGATGCGGGGCTCGATCCCAGGACCTGGGATCATGTCCTGAGCCGAAGGCAGATGCCCAACGACTGAGCTACCCAGGCGCCCCTGTTTATTTTTTTTTTTTTAAAGATTTTATTTATTTGAGAGAGAGAGCATGAGAGGGGAGAGGGTCAGAGGGAGAAGCAGACTCCCCACTGAGCGGGGAGCCCGATGTGGGACTCAATCCTGGGACTCCAGGATCATGACCTGAGCTGGAGGCAGTCGCTTAGCCAACTGAGCCACCCAGGCACCCCAGCTTTACAAAAAATATTAAAGGGACTTTGTCGAGATGAAAAGACAGGGCACTAATTAATAAAATGTGAAAGTATAAATCTCACTGGTAAAGGTAAATATATAGTAAAGGTGCAATGAATGAATCATCTATAGAGCTATTACTAAGGCTAAAAGACAAAAAAAAAACAACAACAAAACCCGAAGTACTAACAAGTGATACACAAGTGATACACAAGATAAAAAGATGTAAAATGTAACATCAAAAACAAAACGGAGGAGGGAGGAGGGGTAAATGTAGAACTTTAGAATGTAAGCTGTTATCTGGGGCGCCTGGGTGGCTCAGTCGTTAAGCGCCTGCCTTCGGCTCAGGTCATGATCCCAGCATTCTGGGATCGAGCCCCGCATCGGGCTCCCCGCTCGGCGGGAAGCCTGCCTCTCCCCCCTCCACTCCCCCTGCCTGTGCTCCTCTCTCACTGTGTCTCTCTCTGTCAAATAAATAAAATCTTTAAAAAAAAAAAAAAAAGAATGTAAGCTGTTATCATAAATAGACTTACAAATATAAGTTGTTATATGTAAGCCTCATGGTAACCACAAAGTAAAAATCTATGGTAGATACACAAAAGATAAAAGAATCTAAGCGTACCACCAAAAGTCATTAAACTATAAAGGAAGAGAACAAAGGAACAGAGAGGAACTATAAAACAGCCAGAAAACAATTAACATAATGGCAATAAGTACATAACTATCAATAATTACTTTAAATGTAAATGGGCCAAATTCTCCAATCAAAAGATAGAGTTGGGGCGCCTGGGTGGCTCAGTTGGTTAAGCCCCAGGTCATGATCCCAGAGTCCTGGGATGGTGCCCTGCATCAGGCTCTCTGCTCAGCCAGGAGCCTGCTTCTCCCTCTCCTCCCCACTTGTGCTCTTTCACTATCTCTCCTGCTCTCTCTCAAATAAATAATCTTTTTTTTTTTTTTTAAAGATTTTATTTGACAGAGAGAGACACAGCGAGAGAGGGAACACAAGCAGAGGGAGGGGGAGAGGGAGAAGCAGGCTTCCCACCGAGCAGAGAGCCTGATGCGGGGCTCGATCCCAGGACTCTGGGATCATGACCCGAGCCGAAGGCAGATGCTTAACGACTGAGCCACCCAGGCGCCCGTCAAATAAACAAAATCTTAAAAAAAGAACCCCAAAAAACAAAATACATAGAGTGCCTGAATGAATTTAAAAAAAAAAGAAAAGACCGATTTATATGCTGCCTATAAGAGACTCACTTTAGGTGCAAGGACACACACAGACTGAAAGTGAAGGGATGGAAAGAGATAGCCCATGCAAATAAAAACCAAAAGAAAGCTGGAGGTAGCCATACTTTTATCAGACAAAATACACTTTAAAACACTATAACAAAGAACATTACATAATGATACAAGGGGTCAATCCAACAAGAGCATAAACATTGGTAAATATTTATGCACCGAACATAGGAGCATCTAAATATATAAAGCATATATTAACAGACCTAAAGTAATAGCAATAACAGTAATAGTAGAGGGCTTTAATACCCACTTATATCAACAGGTAGATCATCCAGACAAAATCAGTAAGGAAACATCAGCTGTACACAACATATTGGAACAGATGGACTTAACAGATATATACAGAACATTCTATCCAAAAGCAGAATACACATTCTTCTCAAGTGCACATGGAACGTTCTCCAGAACAGATCATATGTTAGAACACATAAGAAATTGTAGTAAGTTTAAGATAAAAATCATTATCAAGCATTTTTTCCAAGCACAATAATATGAAAGTAGAAATAATTACAAGAAGAAATGTGGAAAATTCACAAATATGTGGATATTTAACATGTTACTGAACCACCAATGAATGGATCAAATAAGAAATCAAAAGAGAAATTTAAAAAATGTCTTGAGACAAATGAAAATAGAAATGCAAAAACCAAAATTTATGGGATGCAGCAAAAGCAGTTCTAAGGCAATAGTTCATAGCAATAAAATCCTACCTCAAGGAATGAAAAAAGTCAAACAACCTAACTTCACACCTTAAGAAACTATGGAAAGATGACAAAGCCCCAAATCAGTAGAGGGAAGTAAATAAAGATCAGAGAGGACATGAATGAATGAAAGAGACTAAAAAGACAATAGAAAAGATCAATGAAACTAAGAGCTGGTTCTATGTAAAGATAAGCAAAATTGACAAATCTTTATTTAGACTCACCAAGAAAAGAGAGGGCTCAAATAAATAAAATCAGAAATAAAAGAAGAGATGTTACAACTGATACCACAGAAATACAATAGATCATAAGAGACTCCTAAGAAAAATTATATGCCAACAAACTGGACAACCTAAAAGAAACAGGTAAGTTTCTAAAAACAAAGACCAACCAAAACAATAATGAAGAAATAGAAAATCTGAACATACTGATTACTAGTAAGGAGATTGAATCAATAATCAACCTCCCAACAAAGTCCAGGACCAAATGGCTTCATTTGTGAATTCTACCAGATATTTAAAGAATTAATACCAATCATTCTCAAACTCTTCCAAAAAAGAGGAGGGAACATTTCCAAACTCATTTTGCAAGGCAAGCATTATCCTGATACTAAAACTAGACAAAGACACTACAAAAAATGAAAATTACAGACCAACATCTCTGATAAACACAGATGCAATAACCCTCAACAAAATATTACCAAACCAAACAGTACATTAAAAGAATATTACACCACAATCAAGTGGAATTTCTATTTCAGGGATGCGAAGATGTTTCAACATTTTCAAATCAATCAATAGGATACAGCATATAAGCAAAATGAAGGATAGAAATCATATGATCATCTAAATAGATGCAGTAATAGAATCTGACAAAATTCAACATCCATTGATGATAAAAAAAAAAAAAAAAACCCTCAACAGTGGGTAAAGAAGGGACATACCTCAACATAATAATGACGGTATACGACAAGCTTAGAGTTAACATCATACTCAATGGTGAAAAGTTGAAAGATTCTCCTTTAAGGTGAGAAACGAGATAAGGATGCCCACTCTTGCCATGTTTATTCAACATGATATTCAACATGAAATCCTAGCCAGAGGAATTAGGCAAGAAAAAGAAAGGCATCCAAATTGGAAAGAAGTAAAAAACTGTTACTATTTGCAGATGACACGATGTTATATATAGAAAACCCTAAAGACTCCACAAAAATAGAGAACTAATAAATTCAGTTAAGTCTCAGGATACAAAATTAACATATAGAAACTGGTTTCATTGCTATACATTAATAATGAGCTATCAGAAAGACAAATTAAGGGCCACCTGGGTGGCTCAGTTGGTTAAGCATCCAACTCTTGATTTCAGCTCAGGTCATGGTCATTTGATCGAACCCCATGTCTGCTTCAGATCCCCTCACTCCCTCTCCCTCTGCCCCACGACTCACATTTGCTCTCTCTCTCTAAAAAAAGAGAGAAATTAAGAAAACAATCTCTCTTACAATTGCATCAAAAAGAGTAAAAAACCTAATATAACTTTAACCAAGGAGGTGTAAAGGACCTGTACTCTGAAAAATATAAGACATTGATGAAAGAAATTTAAGATGACACAAATGGAAAGATACTTTGTGTTCAGAGATCATAAAATTTCAAATTGTTAGAATGTCCATACTACTCAAAGCAATCTACAGATTCAAGCAATCTTTATCAAAATTCCAGCTGCGTTTTTCATAGAAATATAGAAAAATCCTGGGCAACCCTCTTGGGTCCCCTGCCTCTTGGGGAGCTTTGTACTATCGCACAATAACTATGGATCAATAAACTTGGCTTTGCTGCCTACCAAAAACAAAAACAAAAACAAAACAAAAAACCACACACACACACAAAAAGGAAAGGAAAAGAAATATAGAACCATCTTAAAATGTGTATGGAACCAAAAAAGACCCTTATTAGCCAAAGCAGTCTTGAGAAAGAAGAACAAAGCTGAAGGCCATCACACTCCCTGGTTTCAAGCTATATTACAAATAATGCTATAGTAATCAAAACAGTACAGTATTGGGGCGGAGCAAGATGGCGGAGGAGTAGGAGACCTGGATTTCGTCTGGTCTCAGGAATTCAGCTGGATGGGATCAAACCATTCTGAACACCTACGAACTCAATAGGAGATCGAAGAAAAGAATAGCAACAACTCTCTGAAGAGAAAAGCGACCACTTTCTGGAAGGTAGGACATGCAGAGAAGTGAATCCGAAGCAATATTCGGGAGGATAGACAGCGGGGGAGGGGGCCTCCCTCGGCCGCTTCTGGCAAGTGATAGAGCTGCAGAGCACAAAATCGGAACTTTTAGAAGTTGGCTCTGCTGAGGGACGTCACTCCAGTGGCTAAGTGGGGGGTGGAACCCTCGCTGGGACAGTGTGGTCTCAGGACCCTCAGGGTCACAGAAAGACCGGGGGTTCCTGAGTGCGGCAGAGCTCCCAGGTATCAGAGCGGGGAAGCCGGCTGCAGAGATAGAGCCGAGGAGCGGGCTCTCAGCTCGGGGTTGCCATAAACCGTGATCCGTGGCACAGTCGGACCCCTGCTCCTCCAGCAGGGACCCAATAAGTGGCAGAAATGGGGAGATTCCCCTTCCTCCCCTGGGAGAAGTGGCGCGGGAGCGCGCTGCAGGGATCTGCTGGGTTTGGAGACTCCACGTGGGGTCGGGTGCCAGAGACAGAAACGTGTGGTCACAGGACGGGTGAGCACGGAGTGTGGCCAGAGACCGAGGAGACGGGAGTGACTGACGGCTTTTCTCTGGGGGCTCACTGAGGAGCAGGGCCCCGAGTTCTCGGCTCCTCTGGGGCGGAGATTGGGAGGCCGCCATTTTCACTCTCTGCCTCCAAAGCTGTACGGAAAGCTCACAGGGAACAAAAGCTCCAGAGAGCAACCCGAGCAGATTACTTAGCCCGGACCAGGCAAGGGCGGGGCAATTCCGCCTCCGGCAAAGACATTTGGAAACCACGGCAACAGGCCCCTCCCCCAGAAGATCAGCAAGAACTGCCAGCCAAGACCAAGTTTACCGATCAATGAGAATGGCAGAACTCCAGCGCTAGGGGACTAATGCACGTAGAATTAATGGCTTTTTTACCATGATTCTGTAGTCTTTCAAAGTTAATTTTTTTTTTAATTTTTCTTTTTCCCTTTTTCAACCAACATCTTATCAATCCGTTTTTTAAAAAACATTTTTATTTTTCATTTTTAGTCATATTCTATCCCTTCATAGTAGTTACCCGTATTTTTGGCATATATATATAAGTTGTTCTCTCTTTAAAATTTTGAGATAGTTTCTTCTAACAGATCAAAATATACCCTAAATCTCTAGTGTATGGTTTTTTCCTACTCCCCTGCTGGATCACATTCTCTCCTTTTTTTTTTTTTTTTTAAATCCTCTTCTTTTTTCAAACAACTTATCAATTCCTTTTATAAAATTTTTTATAATTTCCATCTTTACACTCATATTCCATCCCTTCATCATATCAACTCTTATTTTTATACATATATACGTTTTTCTTTCTTTAAAATTTTGGGAGGCACTTTCTTCTAACAGACCAAAATACACCCAAAATCTAGTGTGTGGCACTGATTTATGCACCAGCCTGATCATATTTGGTCATATTCTGGGTTTTTTTGTTTCGTTCTGTTTTTGTTTGTTTTTATCTTTATCTTTTTCTTTTCTTTTTTCTCTCTTTCCCTTTCTTTTCCCCCGGCTTCAGGTCTTTTCTGATTTGTTTAGAGTATATTTTCTGGGGACGTTATTACCCTGGTAGCATTTTGTTCTCTCATTAATCTCTTCTCCTCTGCACAAAATGACAAGACGGAAAAAATCACCTCAACAAAAAGAACAAGAGGTAGTACCGACTGCCAGGGACCTACTCAATACGGACATTAGTACGATGTCAGATCTAGAGTTCAGAATCATCACTTTAAAGATACTAGCTGGGCTTGAAAAAAGCATGGAAGTTATTAGAGAAACCCTTTCTGGAGAAATAAAAGAACTAAAATCTAACCAAGTCGAAATCAAAAAGGCTATTAATGAGGTGCAATCAAATATGCAATCAAAACTGCTAGGATAAATGAGGCAGAAGAGAGAATCAGTAATACAGAAGACCAAATGATGGAAAATAAACTGAGAAAAGGAGAGATAAACAACTACTGGATCACGAGGGCAGAATTCGAGAGAGAAACGATACCATAAGACGAAACAACATTAGAATAATTGGGATCCCAGAAGAAGAAGAAAAAGAGAGAGGGGCAGAAAGTATATTGGAGCAAATTATAGCAGAGAACTTCCCTAATTTGGGGAAGGAAACAGGCATCATAATCCAAGAGGCACAGAGAACCCCCCTCAAAATCAATAAAAATAGGTCAACACCCCGACATCTAATAGTAAAACTTACGAGTCTCAGAAACAAAGAGAAAATCCTGAAAGCAGCTCAGGAGAAGAGATCTGTAACCTACAATGGTAGAAACATTAGATTGGCAACAGACCTATCCACAGAGACCTGGCAGGCCAGAAAGGACTGGCAGGATATATTCAGAGCACTAAATCAGAAACATATGCAGCCAAGAATACTATATCCAGCTAGGCTGTCATTGAAAATAGAAGGAGATAAAAAGCTTCCAGGACAAACAAAAACTAAAGGAATTTGCAAACACGAAACCAGCCCTACAAGAAACCTTGAAAGGGGTCCTCTGAGCAAAGAGAGAGCCTAAAAGCAACATAGACCAGAAAGGAACACAGACAATATACAGTAACAGTCACCTTACAGGCAATACAATGGCACTAAATTCCTACCCTTCAATAGTTACCCTGAATGTAAATGGGCTAAATGCCCCAATCAAAAGACACAGGCTATCAGATTGGATTAAAAAACAAGACCCATCAATATGCTGTCTGCAAGAGACTAATTTTAGACCCAAAGACACCCCCAGATTGAAAGTGAGGGGTGGAAAACCATTGACCATGCTAATGGACACCAAAAGAAAGCTGGGGTGGCAATCCTTATATCAGACAAATTAGATTTTAAACCAAAGACTGTAATAAGAGATGAGGAAGGACACTATATCCTACTTAAAGGGTCTATCCAACAAGAAGATCTAACAATTGTAAATATCTATGCCCCTAACATGGGAGCAGCCAATTATATAAGCCAATTAATAACAAAAGCAAAGAAACACATCGACAACAATACAATAATAGTGGGGGACTTTAACACCCCCCTCACTGAAATGGACAGATCATCTAAGCAAAAGATCAACAAGGAAATAAAGACTTTAAATGACACACTGAACCAAATGGACTTCACAGACATATTCAGAACATTCCATCCCAAAGCAACAGAATACATTCTCTAGTGCCCATGGAACATTCTCCAGAATCGATAACATCCTAGGTCATAAATCAGGTCTCAACCATTACCAAAAGACTGGGATCATTCCCTGCCTATTTTCAGACCACAATGCTTTGAAACTAGAATGCAATGACAAGAGGAAAGTCAGAAAGAACTCAAATACATGGAGGCTAAAGAGCATCCTACTGAAGAATGAATGGGTCAACCAGGAAATTAAAGAATTTAAAAAATTCATGGAAACCAATGAAAATGAAAACTATTCAAAATCTTTAGGATGCAGCAAAGGCAGTCCTAAGAGGAAAGTATATAGCAATACAAGCCTTTCTCAAGACAAAAGAAAGGTCTCAAGTACACAACCTAACCCTACACCTAAAGGAACTGGAGAAAGAACAGCAAATAAAGCCTAAACCCAGCAGGAGAAGAGAAATAATAAAGATCAGAGCAGAAATCAATGAAATAGAAACTAAAAGAACAGTAGAACAGATCAACGAAACTAGGAGGTGGTTCTTTGAAAGAATTAACAAGATTGATAAACCCCTGGCCAGACTTATCAAAAAGAAAAGAGAAATGACCCAACTCAACAAAATCATGAATGAAAGAGCTGAGAGATCACAACCAATACCAAAGAAATACAAACAATTATAAGAACATATTATGAGCAACTTTATGCCAGCAAATTAGATAATCTGGAAGAAATGGATGCATTCCTAGAGATGTATCAAATACCAAAACTGAACCAGGAAGAAACAGAAAACCTGAACAGACCTATAACCACTAAGGAAATTGAAGCAGTCATCAAAAATCTCCCAACAAACAAAAGCCCAGGGCCAGATGGC
This sequence comes from Mirounga leonina, assembly GCF_011800145.1. Taxonomy (NCBI): domain Eukaryota; kingdom Metazoa; phylum Chordata; class Mammalia; order Carnivora; family Phocidae; genus Mirounga; species Mirounga leonina. The sequence continues at coordinate 1,913,751 of NW_023270268.1, forward strand.
TTCCCAGGGGAATTCTACCAAACATTTAAAGGAGAATTAATACCTATTCTTCTGAAACTGTTCCAAGAAATAGAAATGGAAGGAAAACTTCCAAACTCATTTTACGAGGCCATTACCTTGATCCCCAAACCAGACAAAGACCCCATCAAAAAGGAGAATTACAGACCAATATCCCTGATGAACATGGATGCAAAAATTCTCACTAAAATACTAGCCAATAGGATCCAACAGTACATTAAAAGGATTATTCACCACGACCAAGTGGGATTTATCCCTGGGCTGCAAGGTTGGTTCAACATCCGCAAATCAATCAACATGATACAATACATTAACAAAAGAAAGAACAAGAACCATATGATCCTCTCAATAGATGCAGAAAAAGCATTTGACAAAGTACAGCATCCTTTCTTGATCAAAACTCTTCAGAGTATAGGGATAGAGGGGACATACCTCAATATCACAAAAGCCGTCTATGAAAAACCTACAGCTAATATCATTCTCAATGGGGAAAAGCTGAGAGCTTTCCCCCTAAGGTCAGGAACGCGGCGGCAGGGATGTCCACTATCACCACTGCTATTCAACATAGTACTAGAAGTCCTAGCCACAGCACTCAGAGAACAAAAAGAAATAAAAGGCATCCGAATCGGCAAAGAAGTCAAACTCTCACTCTTTGCAGATGATATGATACTTTATGTGGGAAACCCAAAAGACTCTACCCCAAAACTGCTAGAACTCATACGGGAATTCAGTAAAGTGGCAGGATATAAAATCAATGCACAGAAATCAGTGGCATTCCTATACACCAACAACAAGACAGAAGAAAGAGAAATTAAGGAGTCGATCCCATTTACAATTGCACCCAAAACCATAAGATACCTCAGAATAAATCTAACCAAAGAGGCAAAGGATCTGTACTCAGAAAACTATAAAATACTCATGAAAGAAATTAAGGAAGACAGAAAGAAATGGAAAAACGTTCCATGCTCATGGATTGGAAGAACAAATATTGTGAAGATGTCAATGCTGCCTAGAGCAATCTACACATTCAATGTAATCCCCATCAAAATACCATCACTTTTTTCAAAGAAATGGAACAAATAATCCTAAAATTTGTATGGAACCAGAAAAGACCCCGAATAGCCAGAGGAATGTTGAAAAAGAAAAGCAAAGCTGGCGGCATCACAATTCCAGACTTCAAGCTCTATTACAAAGCTGTCATCATCAAGACCGTATGGTACTGGCACAAAAACAGACACATAGATCAATGGAACAGAATAGGGAGCCCAGAAATGGACCCTCAACTTTATGGTCAACTCATCTTTGACAAAGCAGGAAAGAATGTCCAGTGGAAAAAAAGACAGTCTCTTTAACAGATGGTGTTGGGAAAATTGGACAGCCACATGCAGAAGAATGAAACTGGACCATTTCTTTACACCACACACAAAAATAGACTCCAAATGGTTGAAAGACCTCAATGTGAGACAGGAGTCCATCAAAATCCTAAAGGAGAACACAGGCAGCAACCTCTTCGACCTCAGCTGCAGCAACTTCTTCCTAGAAACATCGCCAAAGGCAAGGGAAGCAAGGGCAAAAAATGAACTACTGGGACCTCATCAAGATAAAAAGCTTTTGCAAAGCAAACAGTCAACAAAACCAAAAGACAACCGACAGAATGGGAGAAGATATTTGCAAATGACATATCAGATAAAGGGCTAGTATCCAAAATCTATAAAGAACTTATCAAACTCAACACCCAAAGAACAAAGAATTCAATCAAGAAATGGGCAGAAGACATGAACAGACATTTTTCCAAAGAAGACATCGAAACGGCCAACAGACACATGAAAAAGTGCTCAATATCGCTCGGCATCAGGGAAATCCAAATCAAAACCTCAATGACATACCACCTCACACCAGTCAGAATGGCTAAAATTAACAAGTCAGGAAACGACAGATGTTGGCGGGGATGCGGAGAAAGGGGAACCCTCCTACACTGTTGGTGGGAATGCAAGCTGGTGCAGCCACTCTGGAAAACAGTATGGAGGTTCCTCAAAAAGTTGAAAATAGAGCTACCATACGATCCAGCAATTGCACTACTGGGTATTTACCCCAAAGATACAAATGTAGGGATCCGAAGGGGTACGTGCACCCCGATGTTTATAGCAGCAATGTCCACAATAGCCAAACTATGGAAAGAGCCAAGATGTCCATCGACAGATGAATGGATAAAGAAGATGTGGTATATATATATACAATGGAATATTATGCAGCCATCAAAAGGAATGAGATCTTGCCATTTGCAACAACGTGGATGGAACTGGAGGGTATTATGCTGAGGAAATAAGTCAAACAGAGAAAGACATGTATCAGATGATCTCACTGATATGAGGAATTCTTAATCTCAGGAAAGAAACTGAGGGTTGCTGGAGTTGGGGGTGGGGTGGGAGGGATGGGGTGACTGGGTGATAGACACTGGGGAGGGTATGTGCTCTGGTAAGCGCTGTGAATTGTGCAAGACTATTGAATCTCAGATCTGTACCTCTGAAACAAATAATGCAATATATGTTAAGAGAAAAAAAAAAAAAGAAGAAGACAGCAGGAGGGGAAGGATGAAGGGGGGGAAATCGGAGGGCGAGATGAACCATGAGAGATGATGGACTCTGAAAAACAAACTGAGGGTTCTAGAGGGGAGGGGGGTGGGAGGATGGGTTAGCCTGGTGATGGGTATTAAAGAGGGCATGTTCTGCATGGAGCACTGGGTGTTATGCACAAACAATGAATCATGGAACACTACATCTAAAACTAATGATGTAATGCATGGTGATTAACATAACAATAAAAAATTTAAAAAAAAAGTACAGTATTGGTATTAAAAACACACAGATCAATGGAACAGAATAAAGAGCCCAAAAATAAGCCCACACATAATTAATCAATTTACGACAAAGGAGCAAAGAATATACAGTGGCAAAAGGACACTGCAATAAATAGTGCTAGGAAAACTAGAGCCACACGCAAAAGAATGAAAGTTTACTCTTATAGCATATACAAAAATTAACTCAAATTAAAGTTTACAAAGAGTAACTCGAATTAACATTACTCATATAAGACCTGAAACCATATTTTATAGAATATACATATAAAATATCCTATACCTATAAAATATCCTATTTATAGCATATACAAAATAGCCTATACAAATAAATATATATGCTATTTTATAGTATACACAAAAATTAACTCGAATTAAGGTTTACTATACAAAAAGTAACTCGAATTAACAATTAATCATGTAAGACCTGAAACCATAAAACTCCTAGAAGAAAACAGGCAATAAACTCCTTGACATTGGTCTTGGTAATGATTTTTTGGAATGAATACCAAAAGCAAAGGCAACAAAGGTAAAAATAAGTGGAACTACATCAAACTAAAAGCTACTGCACAGCAAAGGAAACCACTAACTAAATGAAAGGGCAAGAATAGGAGAAAATATTTGCAAAACATATATCTGATAAGGGGCTAATATCCAAAATACAAATAACATATAACTTAGTAGCAAAAAAAAAAAAAAAAGTGGCCAAAGGGCCTGAAAAGACATTTTTTCCAAATAAGACATACAGATGGCCGAAAGAGACATGGAAAGATGCTCAACACCGTTAATCACCATGGAAAGGCAAATCAAAACCACAGTGAGGTGTCACCTCACACCTGTCAGAATGGCTATTATCAAAAAAAGAAGAAATGACAAGTGTTGTCAAAGACATGGAGAAAAGGGAACCCCTGTGCACCACTGATGGGAATGTGAATTGGTGCAGCCACTATGGAAAACAATATGGAGGTTCCTCAAAAAATTAAAAACAGAACTACGATATGATTCAGCACTTCCACTTCTGGGTATTTATCTGAAGAAAATGAAAACACTAATTCGAAAACATATCTGCACTCCCATGGTCATTGCTGCATTATTTACAATAGCCAAGACATGGAAACAACCTAAGTGTCCACCAATGGATGAATGGGTAATGAAAATGTCACACACACACACACACACACACACACACACACACATACATGGAATATTATTCAGCCGTAAAAAAGAATGAAATCTTGCCATTTGTGACAACATGGACGGACCTTGAGGGCAATATGCTAAGTGAAATAGGCAGAGAAAGATACCATATGATGTCACTTATATGTGGAATTTAAAAAACAAGCAAATAACCAAGCTCATAGATATGGAGAATACATCCTGAAACCAATATTATACTGTATGCTAATTAACTGGAATTTAAATAAAAACTTGAAACATAAAAAAAAACCACCTTGGTGGTAGGGTCGGGGTGGGTGGATGAAAAGGGTGAAGAGAGTCAAAATGGACAAATTTCCAATCATTAAATAAGTTACAGGGATATAATGAGAGAAAATCTGAAAAGTTCTTATCCTAAGAAAAAAATTTTTGTAAATAGGGTGACAGTTGTTAACTAAACTCAATCATGTTGATCATTTTGCCATATATACAAGTATCAAATTATGTTGTACACCTGAAACTAATATAATATTTTATCAAGTATATCTCCATTGAAAAAGAAGAAGGAACCAGAGCTGGTGGTACCCAGGACTCTCTCTGAATAGCAGTAATTCTGGAAAATTCAAACTCTAGCGCCCATGAGGCTTGGGAATGAAGGAGTAAATGCGCATAAGTGCCCATCAAGGCAGAGTTAATGGGTCTTAACAGAAACTGAGATCAACCACCTGCACTCAGACTGACTTTTCTGTGGAATCCTGGGTGGTCTGCCTAAGCAGGGTTTCCCACACTCCGGGGCAGGGGGGCTCTAAGAATCCAGTTCAATAATAAGCAAAAGAATAATAGATAGTGTTTACTGCCCTCAGAGCAGGTGGACAGCAGGGTGCTGAAGAAAAGCAAACTGCTGGATATTACAGTGTGGACTGAAACCACTTACACTGTAGAGTTGCTATTATTCTGGTGATTAAGGAATGGAATCAAAGCCCACTCTTAACCATGGCAATGAGTAAGCTGCTAGGTCACTTTTATTAAAATGTTATTAATTCATTCATTTATCATTAAAGTCCATTTTTAATATAAAAAAAAAGATTGCAGGGGAAATTTCAGTTTACTCCATTCAGTGCAGTTTCATAGCCTACTTCCCCACTTGAGGGGAGGCCAGTGCAAAGAGGCTGATGCCCATGTCATTTAGAAAACTGTGCAGCTATGACACAGAGACGTACTGAGCACTTTTGATGGTTATAATTAAATAGATCTTGAACACTGTGATCTGACATTACTGGCTTCTCTTGGGTATAAACAGTAAAGGTTGCAGAACGTAACAAATTCAGATTAATATTATATAGCCAAATGGCATTTCTTTTTTTTTTTTTTTTAAGATTTATTTATTTTAGAGAGAGAGCACGTGCATGAGCAGGGGTAGGGGCAGAGGGAGGAAAGACTGCCAAGCAGACTCCATGCTGAGCGCAGGGCCTGATGCGGGGCTCGATCCCAGGAACCTGAGATCACAACCCAAGCCAAAACCATGAGTTGGATGCCCAACTGACTGAGCCACCCAGGTGTCCCTCAAATGGCATTTCTGTAATTTAAGTTCTCCATATCAATAGTTTCAGACCTGACATTTTCACCAAATGCATATAAAATGTAATACCCCACCATAAAAGTTCAGAGGCAAAAAGTAGTACATCAAAGCCCCCTAATGCGTTTGTTCCTTCAAATATATGAGTTCTACCTCTGTGCCAGGCCCTGTGTTGCAATGTTGAATAAAAACACACTTTTCTGCACTGCTGGAGCCGAGGGTCTAGAAATATACAGCTATTAAACTGAAGCTAAGGTAAGTGCTCTCAGAGCACACGGCAGTGGGACGTGACCTGAGGAAATGACCACTAAATTGATATCTGAAGGATGAGGAGCCAAAAAGGAAAAAGAGTGTGAAGAGTGTGTTGTGTGTCATACCCCAGGTAGCAGGAGGAGAATGGCAAGCACTGTGCATGGGAAGAAAGAAGTATCTAGATGCAGATGGACTTGCAGAGGTGGAGACCAGATCACAGTTGTGCAGGCCATGTAAAGGAATTTTACTTTGATTCTGAGGTCATTGGGAAGAGTTCTAAGGAGAATGTGATGTTTGTTTCTCCAAGAGACCATCATGTATTATTACATACCCACCAGAATGGCTAAAATGAAAAAGATGTTATTGGTGCGGATGTGGAGCAACTGGAACTCTCCTACATTGCAGCGGGATTTGGATACACCTGACTGGAATGCATACATGTGTTCACCATAAGACAGAACAATACTGGTTTTAATACCCTCAAACTGGAAACTACTCAAATAATCAATAGTAGAAAGGATAACTAAATCATAGTGTGCCCATTCTATACAGCAATGAGACTGAACAATGTTCATTTATATGCAAGAAAATGGATAAATTTCACAAATATAATAGTGAAGAAGTCAGGCACAGAAGAGTACATATGATAATTCCATTCATACAGTTTATTTTTTTTAAAAGATTTTATTTATTTATTTGAGAGAAAGAGAGAGTGAGTAAGAGAGGGAGCACAAGTGGTGGAGAGGCCGAGGGAGAAGCAGACTCCCCACTGAGCAGGGAGCCCAATGCAGGGCTCGTTCCCAGAACCCTGGGATCATGACCTGAGCCAAAGGCAGACGCTTAACTGACAGAGCCACCCAGATGCCCCCCATTCATACAGTGTAGATAATAAATTACAAAACAAGGGCAAAACTAATCTAGGCAGTGGTGGGGCGGGTGTTAGTGGCCGGAAGAGAGCAGCAGAAAAGGGCTGTCTGGAGTCTGGTAATGTTGATTCTTCATCATTCAGCTTATGCAAATGCACTGATATATACACCTATAATAAGTGCTCTTTCCTGCATGTATATTTTACTTCAGTAAAAAATTAAAACTGAAAAGATAAACCACCCTGGCTGGCTCAGTCGGAAGAGCATGTGACTCTTGATCTTGGGGTTGTGAATTTGAGCCCCATGTTGGGTGTAGAGATTACTGAAAAATAGATCAATTAATTTGAAAAAAAGAAAAAAGAAAAGATAAGCCACCCTGCCTACCAGATTATTCAGAATGTAAATGTGGATGCAGTCGAGCAAGTAGAAGACTACTATAATCTTTGAGGCAAGGAAATGCCTGCTAGTTTGGACCTGATGAGTTCTGGTGGAGGAGACAAATAAGTAGATGGGTGTGAGATATTTCTGCAAAGTGAAAAAAAAATCAAGAAAGACTGATAGTGGATACAAGAAATAGTCAGCTGAGTACAAATTAGAGGGAAGGGAACCTAGAAGGAAAAAGAGAAATTCTGTCAGACCTTGATGCTTGAATGATTCCTCTTTGAGCTCTCTTTGAGCAACATGGGAAATATTTCCTTTCTCGTGAATCCAACCACACCATATGATTCTATGTGAAATAGTATTTATGTAATCAATTACTGCTGTTCATTTGTCTTTAGCTTTGGAATTGATTTATGGATAAAGCCAGAAAGCTTTTCAGGAGGATTTGAGGGGCTCCTGGGTGGCACAGTCGGTTGGGTGTCCAACTGCTGGTGATCTCAGGGTCATGAGATCCAGCCCATGTCAGGCTCCGTGCTCAGTGTGCAGTCTGCCTGGAACTCTCTCTCCCTCTCCCTTTGCCCCTCCCTCCCTCTCTCTAAATAAATAAATAAATCTCTAAAAAAACAGAATTTGAAAAGAAAACTTAATTTAAAAATTTAAAAAGAAATAGAATTTAATTATTTACAATAAAGTACAACCAGAAACAAAGTGTGTATGTGTATATATATATATTACTTACATATACACATACATGAATATACACACATATAACACCACGCAGATTAGAGGAAGATGGAGCTGATGGAGATGGTGTCAGAGTACCAACTTCATTGTTTTAAAACAGGGGAACTGAGGAATCAAAAAGTTAACAGTTGCAGACCAAGGAGACAGATGCTCTCATAGTAACTGACAAGCTTCTACACTAGCATAGGCAAGTGCTTATGTAATTTAAAAACTGGTTTAATTTAAGGATAATCAGAGGGGCTCTTGACATGTTCCCTGAGTTTATAGGAAAATCTGCCACCATGGTTCACAGAGCAGAGGGGCCTTTTAGTTTATGCTAATAAAGAGCCAACAGTCAAAACCATCTGCTTTAGGCCACTCATTGTTTATACATTATCTCATTTATGCTTTAGGGCCTCCCTGCGAATCGCCATTTTACAGATGAGGAAATTAAGGCTCAAAGAAGTTGAGACTTGCCCATTATAATAAGCTCAGGCTAGCCTTCATAAGCCTCTCCCCCTGCCCTGCATTATCTCGCCCACCCCTGGTATCCTACAGATTTAAGACTATTTATACTTCCTCATCTGTTTATGGCAGGTGTGTTAGGAGGAAGGGATATTCCAGAAAAACAAGTTTGCCACTGCTAGGCATTATCTATCCGCAGGCTAATTAGGAGTGCCACGTTCCCGGGCGCCTGGGTGGCTCAGTCGTTAAGCGTCTGCCTTCGGCTCAGGTCATGATCCCAGGGTCCTGGGATCGAGTCCCACATCGGGCTCCCTCCTCAGGGGGAGGCCTGCTTCTCCCTCTCCCACTCCCGCTGCTTAGGTTCCTGCTCTCGCTATCTCTGTCTCTGTCAAATAAATAAATAAAATCTTAAAAAAAAAAAAAAAAGGAGTGCCACGTTCTGGAGGTGAACAGCTTATACTAGCATTCCTGAGAAGGCAGAAGTAGTCAAGGGGGTTAGGGACAAATATGCACAGCAGGGAGTACTACTGCTTTTAAATGCAAAACAGCAGGTGTCTTTTGCTGGGAGGAGGAAGAGTGGGGGAAGAAAATCTCTCAACCTCACATACAATTTCTCTAGAAGGAACAGACATTGGCCACAGAGATTATCCCTGAAGGGGGCAGGTGGGGAAACAGAGTAACTGGGGGTTTTAAATGAGAGTGCGATTCTTCTCTTGTACTCTTGGCACTTAAAAAAAAAACTTTAATTTTTTCTTTTGAATTTCATCAAATGCTTTTTTTTTGCATTAATTGGTATGATCATTAATTTTTCTTCTGTAGCCTGTTAACATGGTAGATTACACTAATCCTTTTTTTTTTTTTTTTTTTTAAGATTTTATTTGTCAGAGACAGAGAGAAGGAGAGAAAGCACAAGCAGGGGGAGCGGCAGAGGAAGAAGCAGGCTCCCTGCTGAGCAAGTAGCCGGACACGGAGCTCGATCCCAGGACCCTGGGATCATGACCTAAGCCGAAGGCAGATGCTTAACCGACTGAGCCACCCAGGCGTCCCTACACTGATCCATTTTCAAATATTAAACTAGACTTGCGTCCCTGGAAGAAACCCTGTTTGGTCAGGGTGTATAATTATTTTTATATATTGCTGAATTCTATCTGCTAATGTTTTAAGGGCATTTGCTTCTGTATTTATGAGGGATACTAGTCTGTAGTCTTCTCTCTTCGTACTATTATTACCTCTTTTTTACATCAGGTATTACTGGCCTCAAAATGAGTTGTGAAGTATTCTGTCACCTATTTTCTGGAAGAAATTGTGTAGAATTGGCTTCAGTGTTTGATAGGATTCTTCAGTATCACCATCTGGGCCTGGAGATTTCTTTTTTGGCAGTTTAAAAATTATAAATTCAATTACTTTAGTACTAACAAGGCTATTCAAATGATGTTTTATAATGAATGAGCTGTGTTGGTTTGTGCTTTTAAACGTACTGGAAGTGGTCAAACGGATTTATGTGGAGGTGTTCCTAGTATTCCCTTATCATCCTTTAATGTCTTCAGGGCCTGTGGTGATGGTGCAGGTCTCAGTCTGTTCATGCTGCTGTAACAAAATGCTAGACAGGCTGGCTTATACACCACAGAAATTTCTCTCTCCCAGTCTGGAGGCTGTAAGTCCTAGATCATGCTGCAGGCAGATCTGATGTGGTAGCTGGTTCGCAGCCAATGCTTCCTCACTGTACACTCCGTCAGAGGTGGATGCAGGGAGGGGTCCACCTGGAGCCTCTTTTATAAGAGCATTTAACCCATTCATGAGGAAGTTCTGAACCTCATCACCTCCCCAAGATCCTAAGACCATCCCTGTTGGGGGGTAGGATTCAACATATGAATTTTGGGGGACACAAACATTCAGACCATAGCACCCCTGTTTCATTCCCGTTACTGGTAACGTGTCATCTCTTCGTCGGTCTTGCTAGAGGTCTGTTTCAAAGAACCAGCTTTTTGTTTTGATGATTTTTTTCTATTATTTTTCAGTTTTTACTTTCATTGATCTCTACTATTATATTTAGTATATTCTTTTCCTTATTTTGGATTCATTTTGCTCTTCTTTTTCTGGTTTCATCTGGGTGGGAGTTTAAGATTATTGAGACTTTTTGTTTTAAAGTTTATTTATTTTATTTACTTTAAGTAATCTCTATACCTAATGTGGGTGCTAGTATAAGCTTTAATTTACAACCCTGAGATCAAGAGTCACGTGCTTTACGACTGAACCAAAAAGACACACCAAGACTTTATTTTCAATGCAATCATTTAATGCCATAAATCTCCCTTTTAGCACTGCTTTATTGCATCCAACATATTTTGATACGTTCTACTTTAATTTTCATTTAGTTTAACTCTTAAAAAGCTTTCCTTGGGGTGCTGTTTTCCAGAGTGGCTGCAACAGTTTGCATTCCCATAGTGGTGTTAAGTTCTATATCCTTGCTGATTTTCTGTCTGGTTGTTCTATCAGTCGTTGAGAGAAGAATACTGATGTGTCCAACTATAACTGTGGATCTTCTGTTTCTATCAGTTTTTGTTTCACATAATTTGCATCTCTGTTGTTTGGTGTACATACATCAAAAATGGCATTGTCATCTTTTTTTTTTTTTAAGATTTTATTTATTCGAGAGAGAGTAAGAGAGCATAAGCAGGGGGGAGGGGCAAAGGAAGAGGGAGAAGCAGACTCCCCGCTGAGCAGGGAGCCTGACTCAGGGCTCAATCCCAGGACCCTGAGGTCATGGCCTGAGCCAAAGGCAGACGCTTAACTGACTGAGCCACCCAGGTGCCCCATCATCTTGGTGGATTGACTCTTTTATCACTATGTCATGTCCTTCTCTCTCCCTGGTAATTTTCCTTGCTTTCAAGTTTCCTGGATCTAATAATAACATAACCATCCTGCTTTCTTTTGTTTATAAAGTTTCCTTGGGGACACCTGGGTAGCTCAGTTGGCTAAGCATCTGCCTTTGGCATGGGTCATGATCCTGGGGTCCTGGAATCAAGCCCCACGTCAGGCTTCCTACTCAGCGGGAAGTCTGCTTCTCCCTCTCCCTCCGCCCCTCCCCACTGTTTGTGCTCTCTTGCACTCTCTCTCTCAAATAAAAATCTTTAAAAAAATGAAGTTTCTTTTGTAGATCTTTCCTTTTCTTTTACTTTAGCCAACCTATAGTGTGACATTCGAAGTGAGTTTCTTACAGCTTATACTTGGATCATGTTATTTTATCCATTCTGGCCATCTTTGCCTTTTAATTGGTATATTAAGACCATTTATATTTAACGATATACTTGGGCTTAAGTCTGATCCTTTTTCCCTATTCTTTCAGATTTTCATTTCTCTGCCATCCCATGATCTCTGAAACATTTTGTAGATTTCCATTTTGATTTATCTATTGTGTTTGAGTGTTTCTCTTTTGTAGACTTCTTAGAGGTTGCTCTAGGTATTATTATGCAACCATAACTTATCACCACCTACTGGCATCAATATTTTACCAGTTTGAGTTAAATATGAAAACTTAACCTTCCTTTTAAAAAGTCCTTTCACCCTTCCCTCATTCATAATATGTTGTTTTTGTGTGTGTGTGTGAACTCTATGCCCAACTGGGGCTTGAACTCACAACCCTGAGATCAAGAGTTGCATGCTCCACTGAGCCAGCCAGGTGCCCCTATATATGCTCTCTTAATTACTTCCTCTATATACACTGAGAACCATATCAGACAATGTTATAATTTTTGCTTTGTCAAATACAATTTAGAAAACTCAGGGGGAAAATGTTTTATTTATACATTTTTCCTTGTTCTTTCCATTGTTCTTTCTTCCTATGTCCTAAGATCCCTTTTTTCATTATTTTCATTCTTTCTTTCTTTAAAATTTCTAATTGTGGTAAAAACCACGTAACTTAAAATTTACCATCTTTGGGCCGCCTGGGTGGCTCAGTTGTTAACATCTGCCTTCGGCTTAGGTCATGATCCCAGGGTGCTGGGATCAAGCCCCACATGGGGCTCCCTGCTCAGCGGGAAGCCTGCTTCTCCCTCTCCCACTCCCCCTGCTTGTGTTCCCTCTCTCACTGTGTCTCTCTCTGTCAAATAAATAAAATCTTAAAAAAAAAAAAAATTTACCATCTTTACCATTTTAAAGTGCACAGTTCAAAGGTGTTATGTAACTTACATTATTGTGCAATGGATCTTCAGAACTTTTTCATTTTGCAAAACTCTATACTCACTAAAAAACACTCCCCATCTCCCCTCCTCCTGCCCCCGGCAACCACCATTCTACTTTGCTTCTACGAATTTGACAACTATAGATACCCTCATATAACTGTTATATAGTAATGTCTTTTCTTTTTAGATTTTACTTGTGCTAAAATAAGCTCTATTCTTCTAACACATTTTAAGGGTATATTATTGTTGACTATAGGTATAATGTTGTACAGAAGATCATTAGACCTTATTCATCTTACTCAACTAAAACTTGATGCCTATTGATAACTCCCCATTCTCCAACCCCCACACACCCTGGTAACTACCATTCCAGTCTTTGATTTTATAAATTGACTATTTTAGATACTACATATAAATGGAATCATGCAGTACTTGTCTTTCTGTGTCTGGTTTATTTCACCTAGCATAATGTCCTAAAGGTCCAGCCATGTTGTCACATATTGCAGAATTTCCCTCTTTTTTGAGGTTGAATGGTATTCCATTCTATGTATATGCCACATTTTATGTATCCATTCATCTGAGGATGGACATTTAGGTTGTTTCCATATCTTAGCTGTTGTGAATAGTGCTACAGTGAAAATGAGAGTGCTAATCTCCCTTCAAGGTGCTGATTTAAATTCTTGAAAACGAGTTGACCCTATATACATGGATTCAGTTCGGGGCTCTCTATTCTGTTCCATAAGTACATTTTGGTCCTTATACCAGTACCATACCATTGTGATTACAACACCTTCAAAATATAACTTGAAATTAAGAAGTGTGATGCCTCCAGCTTTGTTCCTTCTCAGGATTGGCTATTCAGGATCTTCTGTGGCTCCATATGAATTGTAGCATCACTCTACTTCTGTAAAAAATATTTTTGAAATTTTGATAGGTACTGCACTGACTCTGTAAATTGCTTTGGGTAGTATGGACATTTTAATAATGTTAACTCCTCCAATCCAGGAACATGGGATGTCTTTCCATTTATTTCATTTCTTTCATCAATGTTTTGTAGTTTTCAGTACATAAGTCTTTCACCTCCTTAAGTTCATTAAGTATTTTTAAGATTTGTTATTATACAGAGAGAGAGCACGCACGAGTGCGCAAGCACAAGCAGGGGGAGTGGCAGGCAGAGAGAGAGGGAGAAGCAGGCTCCCTGCCGAGCAGAGAGCCCGACATAGGGCTTGATCCCAGGACCCTGGGGTCATGACCTGAGTGGAAGGCAAACACTTAACTGACTGAGCTGCCCAGGCGCCCCATATTTTATTCTTTCTGATATTATTATAAATTGAATTTTTCCTAATTCCCTCTTTGAATAGTCCATTGTTAATGTACAAAAATGCAACCAAATCATGTATGTTGGTTTTGTATCCTGCAACTTTACTGAATTTATCTACTAGTTCTTTAAGTTTTTAAAATGGACTCTTTGGGGTTTTCTACACATAATAACCAAGTTGTTTGCAAACGGGGATAATTTTACTTCTCCCTTTCCAATGTGGATGATGTGTTTTAGCTCTTTTTCTTATTTAACCTCTCTGGCTAGGACTTCTAGTACTATGTTAAAAACAAATGGTACAAGTAGGCACCATTGCCTCATTCTGGGTCTTCTTTTCCTGGTTTGTTGAGAGTTTTTATAATGAAAAGGGGCAGAATTTTATCAAATGCTTTTTATGCATTTACTGAGATGATCTTGTGATTTTACCTTTTATTCTCTTGATGTGCTGTTGGATTCAGTTTGCTAGGTTTTTTTTGAGGATGTACCCATCTATATTCAGCAAGGATATTGGGCTGTCATTTTCTTTTCTAGTGGTGTCTTTGTCTGGTTTTGGTACCAAAGTAATGCTGGCCTATACAGTGAGTTTGAAAATGTTCTTACCTCTTCAGTTTTTTTGGGAAAATTTGAAAAGGACTGGCATTAATTCCTCTTTAAATGTTTGGTAGAATTCACCAGTGAAGCCATCTGGTCCTGGATTTTCTTTGTTAGGGGGTTTTTGATGACTGTTTTAATCTCCATACTGGTTATGGGTCTGATTAGGAGTCCTATTTCTCCATGATTTAGTTTTAGTAGGTTATATGTTTCTAAGAATTCATTCATTTGTCCTAGGTTATTCAGTTTGTTGGCATATAACTTCATAGTTATCTCCTTTGATTCATTTTATTCATGTCATAAGTTGTAATGTCTCTTCTTTTGTTTCTGATTTTACTTGTCTTCTCTCTTTTTTCCATAGTTATTCTAAAGGTTTGCCAATTTTATTTTTTTTAAAAGAACTGTTTCATTTATTTTTTTTTTCTATTTTCTATTTTTAAGTTTTTATCTGCTTTAATTTTTTGTTATTTTCTTCTTTCTGCTAACTTTGGGCTTCGTTTGTTTCTTTCTAGCTCAAAGTGTAAAGTTAGATCGTCTTAGGTCTGGTCATACAGCTGGGTCATGGTTTTTTTAATCCATTTAGCACTTCTATGTTTTCTGATTGGGGAATTTAATCCATTTACATTTAGAGTGATTATTGATAAGGAAGGACTTATTACTGCTATTTTTAAAGCTAAGGAAGTTCACTTACAGTAGAGATAGAAGGCTGACATGATAGTACTCAGACTTGTTTTTTCTCACCCCCTTTCTTCCATTTCTACTAGGCTGCTAGGGGTCTCCTAGGATTCAGAAGTGTGTTTGTGTGAGTGTGTGTCCCCCACATCCTGGGCAGTGCTCCCCACCAAAAGCCAGGGACTTAATGGAATTTGAACTGAAATATTAAAAAGAAATTAAAAAATTCAAGCCACTTATCTGTTAAAATTAGGGTAGGCCATGACCTGAGGAATCCAGACATTCTCCTCTTCTCCAGGGCCCAGAATCTTCCCCTGAGATCTGTTCCAACATCAAGAACTCTTTCCCTCCTCCTTTCCTCCCTGAGTCTGGTGGTGTGAAACTAAAGGAGCTGGCCAGGCTGCCTTGACAAGGTTGCTTGATACTATGGGTAAGGGGAACTTGGGGGAGTTTAGGATTCCTGACTGCAGGAACCCCTCATCTGCTCCTTCCTCCAGCAGCTTCTCATGGTGGGGTTCTAGCATGGCCAGGGAGCTGCGGGTAGTCTCCTGAAAAGGGCTGCAATCCTCAGGACCTGAGCACCACAGTTGTAGGGATCACCCTCATTACTCACAACAGTTTCTGTGTCTGACTCTCTCAGATTTGGGCTGCCTTGTTTAGATCCCGCTTTGTTCCCAAAGAGCACTAGAAGTGGCTTCTCCTGGCTAAGCCTTGTGCAAGGTGCTGTTGGTAAAGGAAAGAGGGAAGATCCTGTCTCTGTCTTCTGGGAATTGATAGTCTAAATCCCAATCCTAGACTACCCCTAAATTCCCACTGAGGAAAGCTTCCTTGGCTATTAGTGCAAGCACTAAAAAAATCAAGGCATAGAGATATGACTAAAAACGCCAACAGCCAAATTAAAATGCTGTTAAAACGAATATTTAGTTAACCCAAAAAGAAGGTGGGAAAGGAAGAGCAGAGAATAGAAAACAAAAGGGAGAAAACACCCAACTGTATCAATATTACATTAAACATAAATGACTAAACATTTTGATTAAAAGAGAGCTTATCAGACTGGATAAAAGCAAGACAGCCTTTATATATGAAAACATAGATAAGTTGAAAGAAAATGATATCTCATGCAAAAAATAAGCATAAAAAGACTGATATTAACATCAGATAAAGTAGACTTCAAGACAAAGTTTTATCAGTGATAAAGAAGAACATTTAATAATGATAAAAAATGTCAATTCTTCAGGAAGATATAACAATCATAAATTTGTATGCACCCAAATCAGAGGACAAGATAGTAGTGAGGATAAATATAAGGTCTTTGTCATGGGAGGCTACTGTGAACTGGATATGGGGTTTAGTCCCAGCAACTGGTACAGGATTTGTGGGCCCCCATGTATGCATGGAGTTGTTCTGCTTATAAAGTTTTAGGACTGGTCTAATGTGTCTAGTGAATCTCAATATTCTAAGCTGAGACAGTTAGAAGAAATGAATAAACCAGGGTCTCCAATTTGGGAGCAAAACATGGGCCAGGCTGCTCTTTCAGGTGTGCCACAGAACACTGGCCCTTCAGACTGTGAGCCCTCATCTCAGCTTCTCACCATCAGCCTGGTTAGGCTCACAGAGATAGTTGAGAGGAACAGGAACAGGTCTACCCTCCTTAGTAGGGGCTGTGAGGCTCTGGTCCTGCTTCCCATTCAGCCTCATTTCCTCTCCTCCCTCACTCTGAAACCCTGCCATGGCTTCTGTCAATCTAAGAATATGTGCTGTTTCCTCCATACACATTCCATACACAATGCCAGTAAGCCCTTCTCTACTCTTGTTTCTGCTTCAAGACTGGCTCAGCAGCTGAGAGTTCAAGAGAATGATAGCTGAGCTAAGTGAAGAAGGAGAATTTTGAGGATCAAGGAAGTGAGTTAATAACTGACCACACAATTTAGGCTGAGTGGGGAGGGGGAAGGCACATCAAATGGGGATTGACAATGAAAAGATGGTGGGTTCAAAGGGACCCATTTAGGTTCAATTTTGGTTGCAGTTCAGTGACAGAGTGACTGGGAAAGACAGGAGATGCTGGTCAGACCGTGGGGTGTGACACTGAGACATGAACAACATACATTCTATTTCATGTTGTTATTTTCCAAGTTGTTCAATGTTTCATTTTAAAATGGATGAAATACTCATCTAAATTTTATCAAGGCTTGAGTCCCTATTTTTCCTCTTGTGTCCCAGGTGAGTAGTGGTTTGATAATAAGATTGTCTCATATCATCAAGAGCAGCTTTGCACCAGTTAGGTAACTTGTACACTTGTCGTTCTGAAAGGACCATGCCTGACTAGACACGTGATGACCTGGGCTTCCTATACGTCACTGAGTTCTGATAAATCATGATGAAAGATAAAACTCTCTAGCAATGAAGACAGTACTGGGGATTTCCTTTTTGGGCTACATTCCTTATTCTTTAACATAATAGCTGCTAAAATTCTTCTTGGATAGCTTCTAGGACAATGAGTTGCATAATAAGATATTTAAAAGCCCCCCAAGACTGGTATGGTATTGAAAAGGAAACCAGGAAACAAAGCAAGTTTCAAAATCAACAGAACCTGCTGAAGATACATGCTACAAGTAAAAAACTGACATACCAGAAAGATCCTTAACCTCCTCTGAACAAATTTCATGACTCTACAGATCCTTCCACGTCCTACCCTGTGTTCTTTTGAATCTGGAATTCCCCTTGTTTGCAAATATCTCACGACTTATTTTCAAATAAACACGATCAGTTTTCCTTTTCAAATAGCCTTCTGCCTTTGGTTTGCCTGCGAGAGTGACTCCCAGAAGGGGTGGTGTGTGTGTGACATTTGCCTCACCTGGGACACTGCAGTGTTGGGCTTTGGACTGGTAGTCACTTCCCTCATTTCTTTCTGCTTGCACATCCTTAGTAAAACATAAAAGCCATGCTTCAAAATTCTGAGTCTACAGAGTTTTTCCCCCAACAATAATTGCCTCCTCTGATGTCTGCAGGCTGGGGTAGGAGTCCCTGCTGTGGAGCCTGGAGCAGCCTATTCCCAGCTCTGTCACAGACAGCACTGTCTGAGGCTCCGTCAATAAGGTGAGCTGCCTTATGGTGGGGCCTGGGCCGCTCCTGGGACGAGAAGAGACCTGGCACACCCTCGCAGCTTGCCATCCCACATCCTCCCAGAGCTGCCGTTTTGTCGAGGTGACTGCAGGCCGCTGCATACCTGCGCTGTCCAACAAAACCTGCTCCCTAACCTGCCCTCAGCTTGACCTGAGGGCTGACAGAGGCACCGCTCTTACTGTCCATCATCAGAGCACCAGTGCTCCCGGACAACAGTACCCCTGACACAAGGATCCAGACCACTTCTCTGGGATTGCAGAGCAAGGACAAAGCTGTCTCTCCAGATGAACTGTCTTTATTCCTCAGTGCCTAGAATAGTGCCTGGCATGTGATGGTCTGGAGGTGACAGCAGAGTGAATGAGGTGAATGTGGAACAGATGGACTCCAGCTCATTTCCTTTTTCTGTCTTGGCTAGTAGACATCCTCAAAGCTAAGTTTAGATTCTAACTGCCATTATTTCCCTGCTTTTCTGCTAATAATCCTTTTTGGTTTTTATTTTGGCTCTTATCTTGGCATTTTGGCTTTATTATAGCTTATCTTTCATGCTAAGTCATGTTTCTAGAAGTAGCTTGTGTAAGTACAGGGAACAAGATGGAGAAGATTTTCAGTCGTAAGTCTCCCTGCTGGGGAGAACACCCTATATTGTTAGATGTTCCCTGGCAAGTTGCCAGGGGACCCTGACTCTTGAGGAGGCAGCAGCGAGGACAGGAGGTAGAGAGCTAACGGGAAGCCTTGCTGACTTAGTGCAGCCCCTCCCTGGGTCCCTCCATCCAGATCCAAGATTTCTTGTAGATACTGATGAAGTGCTGGGAGTCTGAGTCTAGGCTAGCATAGGAAGGAATAGAAAGGAAAACTAGACAGATTCTTGCTGTGGTGGGAGAGTTCTTTCATCCCTAAGAGGTGAAGAATGTCACGAAAAACTCAGACTCACCAGGGCTTGCAGTTTAGGACAGTGGACGGAGAGCTCTGTCAGCCCTTGAGCAGCAGAAAGGAGGGGTTAAAGTGAAAAATAAAGCACAGGACTCCTAAATTTCCCATCTCTGAGAGGCTGGGGGTCAAGAGACAAAAGGGTGGAGAGGATAAAGGGAGAAAGTACATTTGAGTAACAGGTTCTGTCAATTATAAAACTGGATCTGAACTAATTTGGGAGTAAAGACAACACTACAAAATTATCTGCTATATGTAGAGGGAAACAATTTAGTCAGAGAGTTTGAAGATTTATTTTATATTATTTTTTTTTAAACAAGCCTTTTTTTCTTTCTTTTTTAAAGATTTATGATTTTTTTGTTTTTTTGGTTTTTGGTTTTTTGACAGAGAGAGAGAGAGCATGCTAGTGGGGGTGAGGGGCAGAGGGAGAGAATCCCCAAGCAGAGCCCCGCTGAGTGCTGAGGCCACCTCGGGGCTCAATCCCACAACCCATGAGACCATGACCTGAGCCGAAACAGAGTCCAATACTCAACTGACTGAGCCACCCAGGCACCCCTAGTCGGAGAGTTTGGATACAGGTTGGTTCCTGACTAATCTCTGAAATCTGACCCCAAACTCTTAACAAAAAAAGTCCCAGAGCTGTCCAAGGCCCACCTCTACTTGTGCATGAGGTAGACAGTATCCAGAGGAAATGTGAAAATTGGGAAAATTGGTGGGGACTGTCTCTCAAGGCCAAATGGGGTCTCTCAACCCCCAAAGAGAGAGCAACTTTCAAAGACAACAGAAAAAGCTGGCTTAAGAAAAATCTGTTGTGTGTCTCAGGACAGTAGAAACACCAGACCCCATGGAGTCCAAGAAATCTGGGGCCTCTGAACAGTTGTGTGACTTTGGGCAAGTTTCTTAACTGCTCTGAGCCTCGGTGTCTTTACTAATAAATGGGGATGTATGGAGTGCCTACATCACTGGGCTGTGGATGGGACAGAATGAGACAATGTATCTAGTTAGTGGGCATAGTAGCACAGTTTACATGGGCTTGCCCAGTGGATGGGGATTCCATCCTTGCTCCAGGCTTGCAGTCTAACAGCTACATGTGAAATGTGCATGAGAGGTCTGCATGGCTAAGAGCGTCAATGAGACTTCTCACTGCTCATTTAGGATCTTAATATATAAATATAAATATATATATTAAGATTTTATTTATTTACTAGAGAGAGCACGTGAGAGAAAGAGAGAGCGTGCATGCGTGCATGAGCAGGGGGAGGAGCAGAGGGAGCAGACTCCCCGCTGAGCAAGGAGCCTGACACGTGGCTCGATCCCAGGACCCTGGGATCATGACCTGAGCTGAAGGCTGATGCTTAACTGACTGAGCCACCCAGGCGCCCCAGGATCTTTCAATGTATTTTTTTTTTTGTATAAATTAAAAAATCAGCTTTATTAAACTACAGTAATTTTGGAGTTGCTATAGAAATTAGCCTTTTGAAACAACAGAATGAATTTTCCATGGCATTTAATTGGCCTTCTCTATATCATGTGATGATAATTAAGCTGAAAACTTAGCTAGGAAAACCAGTATCTTGTCATTTTAGGTTTTTTTTTTATGTTATGTTAGTTCACCATACAATACATCATTGGTTTTTGATGTGGTAATCCACGATCCATTGTTTTCGTATAACACCCAGTGCTCCATGCAGTACGTGCCCTCCTTAATACCCATCACTGGGCTAACCCATCCCCCCTCCCCTCTAAAACCCTGTTTGTTTCTCAGAGTCCATAGTCTCTCATGGTTCATCTCTCCCTCCAATTCCCCCTCGCCATTATTCCCTTCCTTCTCCTAATGTCCTCCACGTTATTCCTTATGTTCCACAAATAAGTGAAACCATATGATAATTGACTTTCTCTGCTTGACTTATTTCACTTAGCATAAACTCCTCTAGTCCCACCCATGTTGATGTAAAAGTTGGGTATTCATCCTTTCTGATGGCTGAGTAATATTCCATTGTATATATGGACCACATCTTCTTTATCCATTCATCTGTTGAAGGGCATCTTGGCTCTTTCCACAGTTTGACTATTGCAGACGTTGCTGCTATGAACATTGGGGTTCATAGGCCCTTCTTTTCACTACATCTGTGTCTTTGGGGTAAATACCCAGAGGTGCAATTGCTGGGTCATAGGGTAGCTCTATTTTTAAATTTTTGAGGCACCTCCACACTGTTTTCCAAAGTGGCTGTACCAACTTGCATTCCCATCAACAGTGTAAGAGGGTTCCCCTTTCTCCACAACCTCTCCAACATTTGTTGTTTCTTGCCCTGTCCATTTTTGCCATTCTAACTGGTGTAAGGTGGTATCTCAATGTGGTTTTGATTTGAATTTCCCTGATGGCTAATGATGATGAACATTTTTTCATGTGTCTGTTAGCTGTTTGTATGTCTTCTTCGGAGAAGTGTCTGTTCATGTCTTCTGCCCACTTTTTGACTGAGTTTGAGAAGTTCTTTATAGATCTTGGATACCAGCTCTTTCTCTGTAGTGTCATTTGCAAATATCTTCTCCATTCTGTGGGTTGTCTCTTTGTTTTATTGACGGTTTCCTTTGCTGTGCAGAAGCTTTTTATCTTGATGAAGTCCCAAAAGTTCATTTTTGCTTCTGTTTCACTAGCTTTTGGAGATGTATCTTGAAAGAAGTTGCTGTGGCTGATGTCAAAGAGGTTACTGCCTATGTTCTCCTCTAGGATTTTGATGATTCCTGTCTCACATTGAGGTCTTTCATCCACTTTGAGTTTATCTTTGTGAATGGTGTTAGAGAATGGTCGAGTTTCATTCTTCTGCATGTGGCTGTCCAATTTTCCCAGCACCATTTATTGAAGAGACTGTCTTTTTTCCATTGCATGTTTTTTCCTGTTTTGTCAAAGATTATTTGACCATAGAGTTGAGGGTCCATATCTGGGTTCTCTCTTCTGTTCCATTGGTCTATATGTCTGTTTTTGTGCCAGTACCATGCTGTCTTGGTGATCACAGCTTTGTAATATAGCTTGAAATCAGGCAACGTGATGCCCCCGACTTTGTTTTTCTATATCAACACTTCCTTGGCAATTCGGGGTCTTTTCTGATTCCATACACGTTTTAGGATTGTTTGTTCCAGCACTTTGAAAAATGTCATTGGAATTTTGATCGGGATGGCACTGAAGGTATAGATTGCTCTGGGCAGCACAGACATTTTAACAATGTTTATTCTTCCGATCCATGAGCATGGAATATTTTTCCATCTTTTTGTGTCTTCTTCAATTTCTTTCATGAGTGTTTTGTAGTTCCTAGAGTATAGATCCTTTACCTCTTTGGTTAGGTTTATTCCGAGGTATCTTATGGGTTTTGGTGCTATTGTTAATGGAATCGTCTCTCTAATTTCTCTTTCTACAGTTGTGTTGTTAGTATATAAGAAAGCAACTGATTTCTGTGCATTGATTTTGGATCCTGCCACATTACTGAATTACTGGATGAGTTCTAGTAATCTGGGGGTGGAGTCTTTTGGGTTTTCCACATAAAGTATCACGTCATCTGCGAAAAGAGAGAGTTTGACTGCTTCTTTGCCAATTTGAATACCTTTTAGTTCTTTTTGTTGTCTGATTGCTGTTTCTAGGACTTCTAGTACTATGTTGAACAATAGTGGTGAGAGTGGGCATCCTTGATGTGTTCCTGATCTTAAGGGAAAGGCTCTCAGCTTTTCCCCATTGAGGATGATATTCACTGTGGGTTTTTCATAGATGGGTTTTATGAACTTGAGGAATGTTCCCTCTATCCCTATACTCTGTAGAGTTTTAATCAGGAAATGATGTTGTATTTTGTCAAATGCTTTTTCTGCATCAACTGAGAGGACCATATGGGTTCTTCTCCCTCCTCTTATTAATGTGTTCTATCACACTGATTGATTTGTGAATGTTGAACCACCCTTGTATCCCGGGGATAAATCCTACTTGGTCATGGTGGATGATCCTTTTAATGTATTGTTGGATCCTATCAGCTAGGATTTTGTTGAGGATTTTGGAATCCATATTCATCAGGGATATTGGTCTGAAATTCTCCTTTTTGATGGGGTCTTTGCCTGGTTTGGGGATTAAGGTAATGCTGGCCTCATAGAATGAGTTTGGAATTTTCCTTCTGTTTCTGTTTTTTGAAACAGCTTCAGGAGAATAGGTATTATTTCTTCTTTGAATGTTTGGTAGAATTCCCCAGGGAATCCATCAGGCCCTGGACTCTTGTTTTTTGGGAGGTTTTTGATCACTGCTTCAATCTTGTTCCTGGTTATTGGCCTATTCAGGTTGTCAATTTCTTCCTGTATCAGTCTTGGCAGCTTATAGGTTTCCAGGAAGGCCTCCATTTCATCCAGATTGCTCAGTTTATTGGCATATAGTTGTTGGTAATAATTTCTAATAATTGTTTCTATTTCTTTGGTGTTAGTGGTGATCTCTCCCCTTTCATTCATAATTTTATTAATTTGGGTCCTTTCTCTTTTCTTTTGGATAAGTCTGGCCAGGGGTTTATCAATCTTATTAATTCTTTCAAAGAACCAACTTCTGGTTTCGTTGATCTGATCTACTGTGTTTCTGGTTTCTAGTTCATTGATTTCTGCTCTAATTTTAATTATTTCTCTTCTAATGTGTGGCTTAGGCATCGTTTGTTGCTTTTTCTCTAGTTCTTTAAGGTGTAGAGTTAGTTGGTGAATTCGGGATTTTTCTATTTTTTTGAGTGAGGCTTGGATGGCTATGTATTTCCCCCTTAGGACCGCCTTTGCAGTATCCCATAGGTTTTGGACCGATGTGTTTTCATTCTCATTGATTTCCATGAATTGTTTAAGTTCTTCTTTGATTTCCTGGTTGACCCAAACATTCTTGAGCAGAGTGGCCTTTAGCTTCCAAGTGTTTCAATTTCTGCCTAATTTTTTCTTGTGATTGAGTTCCAGTTTTAGAGCATTGCAGTCTGAGAATATGCAGGGAATAATCTCAATCTTTTGGTATCGGTTGAGACCTGATTTGTGACCCAGTATATGGTCTATTCTGGAGAAAGTTCCATGTGCCGTCGAGAAGAATGAGTATTCTGGTTTTTTAGGGTGGAATGTTCTGTAAATATCTATGAGGTCCATCTGGTCCAGTGTATCATTCAAAGCTCTTGTTTCCTTGTTGATTTTCTGCTTAGATGATCTGTCCACTGCTGAGAGTGGAGTATTGAGGTCTCCTACAATTAACGTTATCAATATGACTCTTTATTTTGGTTAACAGTTGGCTTATGTAGATGGCTGCTCCCATGTTGGGGGCATAGATATTTACAATTGTTAGATCTTCTTGTTGGATAGACCCTTTAAGAATGATATAGTGTCCTTCTGTGTCTCTTATTACAGACTTTAGTTTAAAATCTAATTTGTTTGATATAAGAATTGCTACCCCAGCTTTCTTTTGAGGTCCGCTGGCATGGAAGATGGATCTCCATCCCTTCACTTTCAGTCTGGATGTATCTCTAGGTTCAAAATTAGTCTCTTGTAGGCAGCATATGGATTGGTCCTGTCTTTTTATCCAATCTGCAACCCTGTGCCATTTTATGGGAGCGTTTAGGCCATTCACGTTGAAAGTGATTATTGAGAGATATGAATTAATTGTCATCATGTTGCCTGTGAAGACGTTGTTTTTATAGATTGTCCCTGTAAATTTCTGTTGTAGATCACTCTTGGGGTCTTTCTCCTTTTATAGAACCCCCCTTAATAGTTCTTGCAGGGCCGGATTAGTGGTCACATATTCTTTCAACTTCTGCCAGTCGTGGAAGCTCTGCATCTCTCCATCCATTCTAAATGAAAGCCTTGCCGGATAAAGTATTCTTGGCTGCATGTTCTTCTCATTTAGTACCCTGAATATGTCTTGCCAGGCCTTTCTGGCTTGCCAGGTCTCTGTGGAGAGGTCTGACGTTATTCTGATGTTCCTCCCTCTGTACATAAGGAATCTCTTCCCCCTAACTGCCCTTAAGATGGTTTCCTTGGTTCTAAGATTTGCAAGTTTTACTATTACATGCCGGGGTGTTGGCCTGTTTTCCTTGATCTTAGGAGGGGTCCTCTCTGCCTCTAGGACTCGAATGTTTGTTTCATTCCCCAGATTAGGGAAGTTCTCAGCTACGAATTGCTCAAATACATCTTCTAGCCCTCTCTCTCTCCACTCCCTCCGGGATTCCAAGTATTCTGACATTGGAACGCTTCATGGTGTCACTTATTTCTCTGATTCTATTTTCATGGAATCTGAGTTGTTTTTCCCTGGCCTCCTCTTTTCCCTTTTTATCTGTTATATTGTCTTCCAGGTCGCTTATTCTCTCTTCTGTCTCAGTTACCCTACCTGTTAGATTAACTAGATTGGATTGGATCTCATTCATAGCATTTTTAAGTTCTGCCAATTCACCTTTTATTTCTGCCCTTAGAGACTCTATGCTGCCATTAATTGATATCTCCATTCTAGCATTGTCTTCACAATTGCTAGCCTGAATTCCATCTCCGACATCTTGGTTATATCTGCATCCATTTGTAAATCTGCAGCATAAGTCATAATCTCTGAGTCTTTTCTGTTTTGGGGGCTCCTCCTCCTAGTCATTCTGTTGATGGGTGTTTGAGGGAATGTATAGAGTCCAAATTATTGACCAGAACCCAAGCAAGATGTACCTGTTTTCTTGGGACCTTAGGGTTGCTGGCCTCTTGTTTTCCCAGCCTGTCTTCTGCAGGAGGGCCTGCCGCGCTGTTACTCAGGCAACCCTGTTTAGGTGGAGTTGCCCTGCGCCCCTGTGGCGGGGGATGGGCTCAGTGGGAATCAGTCTTTGGGGCGTTTGTTCTCTGGCGCCTTTCCACATCTCTTCCACGAGTCAGAGCAGAAGAGACCATTTCCAACCCTCTGCCTTACAGCAGAGACCTCAGTCTGTTCTTCAGTGAGCTCTCCAGGCCACACCGTCTCCGTTTCTGTCCATGCTGCTATAAACTGCAGCGGCCTGGGTTGTGTGCCCCTCCACAGTGCTCCCAGACCTGCCTCCAGGTCGGGGCACGTCTCTGCCCTTTGTGCTTCTAAAATCACCAGCTGCTCCCAATTCACACGCACGCGACCCCGGCGCTCAGGGATTCCGCCCCGGGGGCTGCAGTTCGCAGGTGCAACCCTGCCGCTCAGGGTTTTCGTCCCAAGGGCTGCCCTAGAGTCCTTTCCCTGCCGCTACCGGTCTGCGAGTCTGTGCCCATCCGCAGCATGCAAGGCTGTCGCTCACCAGCGGTGTAGGATCCCCACAGCCAAGCACCCTCCCGCTGCCGTTTATCCTCCGATATCTGCCTGCGGAATCACAGCTCTCCACTTCGTACCTCAAAACCAACCGCCTACGATATTCTGTTTGTAGAGATCCAGATCTTATTACATCTCAGGCTGGTTTCGTGGGTGCTCAGAGTGGTCTGGTGGATATCCAGCTCAATTCCGGGGACCAGCTGAAATAGGGTCCCCTACTCCTCCGCCATTTTTCCCCCCTCCTCTCTTTCAATGTATTTTAATTCCTCTCCCCATAGATATATATGAGCAGGTATGGAATGAAATATGACACAAGGATGGCCTCAATCTTTTTCTAGATTCTATCATTGTAACATGCTAAGTTTCACTCTCCCTGAACATGAACGGAGTAGTAAGGACATGGGTCTCTATTATAGGTTCACATCCTAAAACGAAAGCAGTAACGTTTAGATAATCTGCCTCCCAAGTTAGCCCAACTAATAGATCTTTGAAACCAAGAATGATGACACCTTTACAGAAAGGAAAACCAGACAGATTCTTGCTGTGGTGGGAGAGTTCTTTCTCCCTAAGAGGTGAAGAATGTCACGAAAAACTCAGACTCACCAGGGCTTGCAGTTTAGGACAGTGGACGGAGAGCTGGATGAGTGTGCTGTCGGTGATCTGGAGAGAAACAAGCTGTGTCAATGTGACTTCCACACCAGAACTTAATACCTAATTTTGGTTTCTCCTGAACATGAGAATCAAAAGGTGTAAAACAGAATTAAAAACTCATCTCAAGCACACTCAGGCTGGGAGCCCCTCTCTTCACCAACAACCTCAAATCCTGCAGACACAAAGCTGTTCTTTGGTCTCTCCTCTGGTGCCCCAAGGGGGCCCAGGGACAGGGGAAAAAGGAGTTGGTAAGGAGGGTCCCCCAGGATTCTCCTCTGTAGTCACCTCATCACTGGACATGCAAACTTATTTCTCCCTTCAGTTCTGTGAAAGACTTTCTTTTTAATGTTTGGCAAAAAATGGAGCTACCCTGAACTTCTCAGCTGTAGCTCTGATGGCTGAGTACAGCCCAAAGTTCGCATCCCACTGCCATGGTCCTTATTGGGTTCCCAATTCCTGACATGCTGGGGCGAGGAGGGTCCACACAACAGCCAGCTGGGGTCTCTGGCTATGCCTGGTTGCCTCTCAGGACTGAGGGGCGGCCCTGCAGGGCTTGTCAGGAGTCTACTTACCAGGATGCATTCTTCAAGATCCATCTTCTCCAGGTCATGGCAATTCTGGAAAAGTCCGTAAGACCCCCCACACACACCATGTGGTCAGTGGTCAGGGCAACACTGGTGGCTTGCCGTGTCCCTCTGAGTACTGGCCCAGTATCCTTGTTTCTCTTCCATTAAGGAGTGTGTCCTATTCCTAAAGTGACCCAATGAGCCAGCACTTCTGAGCAGGTGCTTTTTGAATCACATTCCTTTTGGAAATGGGAATGTGGCTGCCTGGAGCTACATTTCCTTCTCTCACCTGGAAAGATTAGTGGCCTCCACCTTCCCAGTGACTATGGATATCATCCTGTAAATTTTAGCCATAGAATAGGCTCAGGAAGGCATGGGGGTGGGGTGCTCAGGCAGTTTGGACAGGTGAGGGTTGGGGTAGGAGGAAGAGTGTATCACCATCCCTAGAAAGTCATGGGTTCCCAGCTGTAGGCCAGAGGGACCCCTATGATGGTCAGCGTCTGCAGGGTGATGTGGAAGAAGGAGCAGAGGGAGAGCACAGCTCAGTTAGGGGAGGCCACTGAGAGACTGAGTCAGCATTTGTATGAGGAAGGGCATGTCCTGCCAGGGAGGACATTCCTCTTGCTGTGGCCCCACCCGACCAAATGAGAGTGAGGTCTAGACCTGCTCCAGAACCCCCTACAGGACCACTTTCGCTTTCTGGGGAAAATGGGAAAATGTACTGAGGACTCTATCCAACTTGGTACCTGTCCTTTCTGAAGGTACACACATTTTTGCACACTCCAAAACCACAGAAAGTTATTTTGAAATGAGGGAGGTGAATTATAGTTTGGTTTTATTTTTTGAAACCTCTGGCTTACCCGAGCTAAAAGTGTAAAGCCTGCATCAGTCAAATGGGAACACCGCGCAGCCTCCAAAATCCTGGGATAGAGAGTGTGTGGGAGGAAAAGGTAGTGACTGGTTAACAACAGAAACACACACTTTATGATTCACACTATTGAGTTTATTCTGCCTTCGGACACACCTCTGCTTCTGGAATAGTCCTGAGGACTGTAAATGCAAATGCCATCCCCCTGGATAGATGAGGGAAAGGAGGCTTAGGGAGAAGTGTGGCCTGCCCTAAGTCTGACAGTTCCAGCCCAAACTCAGGGGGCGAACCCAGGAATCTTCCCACAATTCCAGGACATTGTTGCTGCTGTTGTTTTTAAATATTATTCCAGTATTTGTTGACTTTTAAACACAATTAAAATGAACTTTTACTCAACAAAATTATCTTGATATATACTGCATTTAATGAAATTCCCAGTTACCCTAAAAGGAATTTAAAAAAATTTGCAGCCAATGAAAAATGTGAGTTAATTCTCAATGCCCATGCTTAATAGGGACAGAGGAATAAATAACATTTTAAAGTTAAATACTCCCTTGTAGCAGTAATTTTGACCACCTTTCTGACCAGTTTTGATCACCCACATTCTTCTACTATTCAGAAATATCAAAATTATCTAGAATCCTATGACTTTGGATTGCACTACTGGGTATTTACCCCAAAGACACAGATGTAGTGAAAAGAAGGGCCATATGAACCCCAATGTTCATAGCAGCAAAGTCAGCCAAACTGTGGAAGGAGCCGAGATGTCCTCCAACAGATGAATGGATAAAGAAGACGTGGTCCATATATACAATGGAATATTACTCAGCCATCAGAAAGGATGAATACCCAACTTTTACATCAACATGGATGGGACTGGAGGAGATTATGCTAAGTGAAATAAGTCAAGCAGAGAAAGTCAATTATCATATGGTTTCACTTGTTTGTGGAACACAAGGAACAGCATGGAGGACATTAGGAGAAGGAAGGGAAAAATAAAGGGGGGGAAATTGGAGGGAGAGATGAACCATGAGAGACTATGGACTCTGAGAAACAAACTGAGGGTTTTAGAGGGGAGGGGGGTGGGAGGAGGGGTTAGCCTGGTGATGGGTATTAAGGAGGGCACGTATTGCATGGAGCACTGGGTGTTATACAAAAACAAAGAATCATGGAACACTACATCAGAAACTAATGATGTGTTTTGTTTTGTTTTGTTTTCTTTTTCAAAAACTAATGAAGTTTTGTATGGTGACTAACATAACATAATAAAATAAAATAAAAGTTAAAAAAAAATTATCTAGACTCATCCTTAATGCAACAGTAAGAAAAATGGGCAAAGGACAGCAATTGACAATCCATAAAAGATGTGAAACTGGTGTAAGCCATAACATAATAAAATTAAATTAAATTTTAAAAAAATTATCTAGAATCATCCTTAATGCAACAGTAAGAAAAATGGGCACAGGAAGGCAATAGACAATCCATAAAAGATGTGAAACTGGTGTAAGCATGAGAAACGGATCAGTTTTACTGAGAAGTAAAATAAAATAAGTATCCTTTTCCTGCCTCTTGTGCAGGGGTAAGATTGCTAGTTCTGAACAAAGTCTCAAGTTCAAACTCTAGTTTTAGACTTCCTACTCATCATATGACCCAGGACAGAGTATGTGATTTTCTTTGACTCCCAGTTCCTCCTCTGCAAAACAAGTGAGAATGACAGTGCATATCTCCTAGAGATGTGGTGAGGATTAAATGAGATAATACTTATAAAATTGCCCAACACAGAGCCTGGAACATAAATGAGTTCAACTGATGTTAACTATGATTAGTATTTTGTTGCCATAATTAAAGTTTTAATATTCACAATATTATTGGAGAAAATCAATCTTTACTTGTTAAAACAAAACTTCCTTCTCCTAGGGAAGGTGATAAATAAGGTGATTGCAATTCCCTCCCCGCCTTCTGTCCATTTAGCAACTGGTTGAGGGGAAAATCTGGTGACATTTGGATGTGAGGCTGTCATTCTGACACTATCAGATCACTCTGATGTCAAAGCTATAACAGGATGAGGCAAATCAGGTGGACACATGTGTCAAGTGCACCAAGAAATTACAGTTCAGGTTCCACCTGGGGGTGGTGGACAGTTCAGTAGCCCCCATACATCCCTAAATAAACTGGATTATGTACTGTTCTGCCCCAACCCATGTGACAAAAGCCAACAATAACACAACCACCACCACCTCCATCACTACCTATTGGCCTGCTGGCAAGCCTTTCCCTTCCTGCAGGAAGCCCTCTTGGTCAGTCCAGCCAAGCTCTGAGCTACAAAGCAGAAGCATGGTGCACTCACTGAAGTCTCGGGCAGTTCAAAGCCAGGGCTGTGAGGGAGGCGTCTGTGAGGTTGCTGCAGCCAGAAAGGCACAGAGCCTGTAGCCGATGGCAGCCCCTGCATATCTGCACCACGCCTTCATCTGTAATGTGCTGGGGAAAGCCAGAACAGGAAGGAATGTCAGAAGGCACCAACAATACTGAAATGAGAGCCGCAGAAAAATGGGATCTACTGCTGGTCAGGTAGTTGGGTTGCCAAATACTAGCATTTTATCCTAATAATTTAAATAAAACAAGATGAAGTACAGGGTTGACATGTATTTGTTATCTCTGCACAGCTTTAAACTATTCTAGCATTACTAACAGAGAATGAAATTTTTAAAAAAGATTTATTTATTTATTTATTTATTTATTTATTTATTTATTTATTTAGAGAGCGTGTGTGCAAGTAGGCAGAGGTGCAGAGAAGACATAGAGGGAGAGAATCCTCAAACAGACTCCCTGCTGAGCACAGAGCCTGACACAGGGCTCGATCCCAGGACCCAGAGATCATGACCTGAGCTGAAATCAAGAGTCAGATGCTCAACTGACTGAGCCACCCAGGTGCCCCGCCAAGAGTGAAATTCAAAAATTTCATCCCCTTCCCCAGAGTTCATTTGATTTTTTTTTTCCAGGAAAAATTCATAAACTTGTGTTAAACATCAGATTAAATAAAGAGCTCATAAGACTTGCCTGGTTAAGTGACATCATAATTTTTGGTTGAATTTCTACAGATTAATTAAATTACTGATAAATGACTTGCATTTTTTTTTTTTTTTTAAGATTTATCCATTTTAAAGACGGAGAGAGAGAGAGAGTGCCGGCAGGGAGAGGGAGGGAGGGAGAGGGAAAGAAGCTTCAAGCAGACCTGCAGGGGGCCCAATCCCACAACCCATAAGATCATGACCCATGACATCAGGACCTGAGCCAAAACCAAGAGTCAGACACTCAACCAACTGAGAGACCCAGGTGCCCCTGGCTTGCATATTTATATTCTACTTGAAGTCGTCTGCCAGTGCTCTCCTACACACACTGCAAGATCCTAATATTGAGCAGTGCCCATAAGTCAGAAGAAATTCCAGAAAGACAGAAACTGTCCAGAAGACAGTTTCTGTTCTAACTCCCACCATCAAGGATTCTAAAGACATATGACTCATTCACTGAATACCAACTGCAAGGATTTCTCTTACATTTCTCAAAATTTATGTTCCCCTTGAGAAATCCAGGAGGATATAGCAAGCATTCTCTTTAAGGATCAACACTGACAATGGCAGTGAGGACAGAATTTTTCACATGCTAATGCCATGATGAAAATTACACCTTGCTCCTGCATGCATCCTTTATTTTTCAAAGCATTTTCACATCTATCATTTCATTTTATCCACTGAGACGTGAGCGGTGTCATTATCCCCAGTTCATAAGTTAAAGAAAAAAAAAAAAAAGACACTGAGACCTTACATGAATTTGTTCAGGTTAGTGACTAGTTCACAGCATTCCTGATATCTTAAAATAAACCAAGACGTCAATCTATATTATTTTTAGAAGGAAATGTGAGTGGCTTTGTATTGGCCACTTTGTTTAGACTGTTATCCTTTCATCTTGTGGCAAACCGACAGATCATATGAGGATGCAGAATAAGAAAAAAGGGTGTGGCGACCATCCCTCCTGCCTGGGGGCTTCAAAATGGGGCCCACAGGAGACTCAGGGAATTTGGGACAGGAGGGTGCTCCCAGGAAAACACGTTACTTACTGAGCAGGACTGTAAGTTGAGGCTCACAAGCTCATGGCAGTAATTCTGAATGTGTTTCAGAGCTTCATCTTCTAACTGAGTGGACAAAGAAAACAAGAGAGGGATGGAACCAGGTGAGGGAATAGTGGAGAACTAAGAAAAACACAACAGCACGTTCTCTAATGAAGTGCCCACAACTCATGTTAGAGAGACACACCTCAAGCAGCCCCTCAGTACCTGTGTGCAGCCCCTCAGGAGCAGGGCTTTCAGGCCTCGACAGCCTCGCACCAGTGCCTCAATGCCATCCTTTGTGATCTGGTCACACCAAGAGAGGTTCAGGTACTCCAGGTTTCGGCAGCCCTCACTGAGAGAGCAAGAAACAAGACCACACATGTGCAATCCATCCTATAGATAGTTCATTACCAAATCTGAGTTTAGTAAATCACAAACAATTAAGGGGAGAGAAAACCTCTGTGACCTGAGGCACCAATTTCTTGTTCCAATGGGATCATTAGAAAGGTTTTATTTTTATTTTTATTTTTTTTTAAAGATTTTATTTATTTATTTGAGACAGAGAGAATGAGAGAGAGAGAGCACATGAGAGGGGGGAGGGTCAGAGGCAGAAGCAGGCTCCCTGCCAAGCAGGGAGCCCGATGCAGGACTCAATCCAGGGACTCCAGGATCATGACCTGAGCCGAAAGCAGTCACTTAACCAACTGAGCCACCCAGGCACCCCATTAGAAAGGTTTTAGACACACCAGGATGCTCATAGGTTTAGGTGTTTCTTCTGACAACAGGTACTCTCACCTGATCCCCTTTAAGGAGCTGTTTGTAATGGACACACAGGAGGTCAGATCCAGATGTTTCAGCTTGGAACAGAATCTGCTAAGGCTATAACACGTGCTGGAAAAGAGCAGACACACTAAAGATATTTTCAACCATGTTTCTCTCCCCTCACTCTCCCCATGGTCAATCAGTCACCAAACTCATTCTCATTCCTTACCTGTCAGTGATTTTGGTGCACCCATTGAGGTTTAAATGTTCAATGTTTCGGCAGTTCTGTGCAAAGGTCCTAAAAAGAGAAAACATTTTAAAACTCCCTTGTCAGCCACTAGAGGGCACGTGTCACTGTTCACATTTAAAACAGTGCTCCTCAAACTTTTACATTTTATTTTACTGTGGAAAGAACACTTAACATGAGACTTACTCTCAACAAATTTTAAGTGTACAATATATTATTGTTGACTATAGGTACTGGTGCTCCTCAAACTTTAATATGCACATGAAACAGCTGGGGTTCTTGTCACAGTGCAGATTCTAATGGCATAGCTTGACAAACTGCTTGATGGTCTGCATTTCTAAGAAATTCCCAAGTGATGCCGCTGCTGCTACTCTGGGAACTACACTTGGAGAAGCAAAGCCTAAGAGTGATGATGTATCCATCATAATTCTCCTTCAACCCACACCTTGGTGAATACCTGAGAATGGAGGCCCTGGCTCCTTGTTCCTTCCTCTCTATAGAAAAATCAGTTGGAAGCAAGGGGATTGAATCTTTCTTGTATTGTGCCGTATGGTCATTTGGTTATTCAAGAGCCTTTCTGAAGAAACTGTCTTTGGCCATCGATAGGGTCAGTAGTTGATCAGTATGAAGAACCATTCACTTACTGGTGAGGATACTGAGTCATGAAGGGCAACTTCCTCTATGATTTGTGGGTTGGCAGAAAGGCCAAAAGTGGAAAATTAAACATCCCTTACTCACCACTTATTCCTTAACATATTCAGCAAGGACTGGCTTGGGTCACCTACATTTTCCTGAAATACAGCTTCAACGTATTTACAGTGTTGAGTCCTGATTCTTCCATACAGTAACCAAATGTCTCCAAAACCTGGCCTCAAACCATGTCACTCTTATCTGCTCCTCCTGCACTGGTATGGTGTAATGGAACTGACCTGGAGGCTGGTGGAATCCCCGAGTTAAAGATATGAAGCCAAAATCTGACCAAGGTCATTAGAGTTATCAGAGAAGAGTACAGGGGCACAGAGAACTTCAGAGGGTTCCCCTCAAGAATTCAGTAGAGTACTAATCAGCATGCATATAGGGAAACTACCCAAAGCCAGGGAAAGAATCATCAAAAAGCATTAGAAGGAACAATAGCCAGAGCTCACCCAGAGCCAGGAAAGTGCCCATTCCATAAACCAACAGTGAAAAACGTCTCAATTTGTGGGGCACTGGGTAGAGCACTGAGAAGTACTTTGCTTCAGGTGTACAATTAGTGCTCAACTAAACATGGCTTTGGTCCAACTTAACAAATTAAAAAAAGAAAAAGATTTGAAAGGAATTATGTCCAAATAACTGTGTCCAGAATAAAACTCAAGAATATTTATAGGAATACAAAAATATTCTGCATCCAAAATAAAATTCACAATGTCTGGCATTGAGCAAAAAATTGGCATGTATTCAAAGAAGGAAAATATATCCATTATGAGGAGAAAAATCAATCAAAGCTGACCCAAAACTGTTGCAAATATTAGAAATAGTAGACTAAGACATTAAAAGTTATTATAACTGTGTTCTGTAGA
Organism: Mirounga leonina; assembly: GCF_011800145.1. Lineage (NCBI taxonomy): Eukaryota > Metazoa > Chordata > Mammalia > Carnivora > Phocidae > Mirounga > Mirounga leonina. Next base: position 1,948,893 of record NW_023270268.1, read on the forward strand.
ATATAGTCCTATGGAGCTACATAAAGATTACACATGTTTTGTTTATTAAATGTGTTATGTAGAGACATTAGAGTTATTTTTAAAGACCCAAATTAAACTTTTGGAAAATGGCTAAGATAAAAATTTTCTGGATGGGACTAACAGCAGATTAGACATTTTATCAAGAAGAGATTGGTGAACTTGAAGACATAGCAATAGAAACTATCCAAAATGAAACATGGAAAGAAAATAAGAAGAAAAAAAAAAAGAACAGAGCATAAATGAGCTGTGGGACAGATTCAAGCAATCTAATATACATGTGACTGGGAGTCCCCAAGGGACAGGAGATTGGGCAGGGGTTGGGATGGGGTAGAATATCTGAAGAAGCAATGGCCAAAATTTTTCCAAAGTTTATGAAAACTATAAACCTACAAATCGAAAAAACTCAAAGAATTCCAAGCATGAGAAATATGAAGAAAAATACATCAAGGCATATCATAACCAAATTGGTCAAAACCAATGACAGAAAAATCTTAAAAGCAGCCAGAGAAAAAGACACACTATGTACAGAGAAAGAAAAATAAGGTTGACAGATTTCTCACTGGTAACAAAAAAAGCAAGAAAACAGAGGAGAAGCATCTTTAAAATACTGAAACAACTGTCAACAAAATTGTATACTGAGCAAAAATATTTTTTCAAAAATTAAGGAAAAATAACTTTTTTTTTTTTTTTGCAGACACAGAAGAGCTGAAAGAATTAATCAGATCTGCAGTACAAGAAATGTTAAGGACCATTCTATAGGTAGAAAAAAGAGTGACTACACAAAGGAATGAATACTGGAAACAGTAACCACTTGGGTACATATATTCACTTTTTTAGTTATTTAAATCTCTTAAAAAATAATTGACTATTAAAAAATACTAACAATCTAGTGTGGAGTAGTTTGTACTATATGTAGAATTAAAATGTGTAACAATAATAGCATAAAGGCTGAGTGGGGAAAAATGGAAGTGATCTGTAATACAATTTGAAGGTAGACTATAACAAGTTAAAGATGTACATTACATTATAAAAACTCTAAGGCAACCATTAAAATTACAAAATAATAACTTATAGCTCTAATCCTAAAAGGGATATATAAAATGGAATCATAAAAAAATTCTCAATACAAAAGAAGGCAGAAAAAGAGGAAAGGGGAAGAAAATATGTCTGGGACAAATAGAAAACAGCAAGAGAGTAAATTTAAAACTAATCATAACAGATCAATTCTCACACAAAATGTAAATGATCTAAATACAAAAATCAAAAAGCAGAAACTGTAATAATGGATCAAAAAAAGCAACATCCAACCATATATTTCCTAAAATAAAACAACTTTAAATATAAAGACACAAATCGGTGAAAACTAAAAGAATCGAAAATCATATGCCAAAAAAAGGAAAGCTGGCATATCTATATAATATCAAAGTAGACCTCACATCAAAGAATATTACCAGAGATAAAAGAAGGCCATGTGATGATGAAAAACTGGTCAATTCATCATAAAGGTGCAGCAACCCTACAAGTCTATATATCTAATAACAGAACTTCAAAATACATGAAGAAATAACCTGAGGAGAAACAAATCTGAAATTACAGGCAGAGATTTCAGTATAATTCTGTCAATATTTGATCAAACAAGAAGTCAGAAAATCAGTGAAGATATAAAAGACTTGATCAACAGTCTTAATTCAACTTTAATTGATATTTATATAATACTCCACCCAACAGTAGAGTACATATTCTTTTCTTTTTTTTTTTTAAAGATTTTATTTATTTATTTGAGAGAGAGAGAATGAGAGAGAGCACATGAGAGAGGGGAGGGTCAGAGGGAGCACCTGCCGAGCAGGAAGCCCGATGCGGGACTCGATCCAGGGACTCCTGGATCCTGAACCGAAGGCAGTCGCTTAACCAACTGAGCCACCCAGGCGCCCGAGTACATATTCTTTTCAAGTGCACATGAAATTTACCGTGACAGACCATATTCTTGGCTACAAAACAAGTTTTAATAAAATTAAAAGGATTCAAGTCATATAAAGTATATTCACTGATCACAATGGAATTAAATTAGTAATCAATAAACAACAACAAAAAACCTGGAAAATGTCCAAATATTTATAGACTAAATAACATGCTTCTAAATAACCCATGGGTCAAGGAAGAAATCAAAAGGGAAAGAGAATACATTTTTAATGGAACAAAAATGTAAACACAGAATTAGAATTTGTGAAATCCTACTAAATCAGTACTTCAGGGGAAAATCTTTATGACCTTGGGTTAGGCAAAGATCTCGTATATCACCAAAAGTATGATTCACCAAAAGCGTGATTCATTCAAAAAAACTGGTAAGTTCAATTTCATTAAAATGAAAAACTCTTCAAAAGACTGTTAAGAGAATAAAAGGATAAGCCACAGACTGTGAGAAAACATTTACAAAACACAAATCTCATCAAGGACTTGTATGCAGAATATAACTCTCAAAACTCAAAGATAAGACAAAAAATCTAATTTTTAAAAAAGGGCAAAACCCCCATATTTGAACAGATATTTCAGCAAAGAAAATATGTGTATAGGAAAAGTACATAAAATGATGTTCAACAGCATTAGTCATTAGAAATACAAATTAAAACCTCAATGAGATACTACTATACACATCTATTAGAAAAGCTAAAATTGGGGCGCCTGGGTGGCTCAGCCGTTAAACATCGGCCTTCGGTTCAGGTCATGATCCCAGGGTCCTGGGATCGAGCCCCGCATCGGGCTCCCTGCTCAGCGGGAAGCCTGCTTCTCCCTCTCCCACTCCCCCTGCTTGTGTCCCCTCTCTTGCTCTCTCTCTCTGTCAAATAAATAAATATTTTAAATAAAACCTACCAAGTGTTGACAAGGATGTGAAGGAGCTGGAAGTACCATACACTTCTAGTGGGAATATAAAATGGTATAATCCTTTGGGGAAAGAGTTTGAAAGTTTTTAAAAAGTTAAACACGCACCTACCAAATGATCTAGCCATTCTACTCCTAGGTATTTACTCCAGAGAAATGAAAACATATGACACACAAAACCTTGTACACAAATATTCATAGCAGCTTTATATGTAATGGCTGCAAACTGGAAAGAATCCAAATGAGAAATGAATAAACTGTAGTATATCCATACAATGGACTACTATTCAGCATTAAAAAAGAATGAACTATTGATACACACAACAACATGGATGGATCCCAAAACAATTATGTTGAGTGACAGATGCCAGGAAAAAACGACTATATGCTGTATAATTACATAAAAATTGTTAAAAATTTAAACTAACCTAGATCAGTGGTTGCTTAGCAATGGGACAGAGACAGGGAAGGAGGAAGGGAGGGATTATAAAGGCACATGAGGAAACTTTTACATGTGTATGTTCATTATCTTGATTATAGTGTTGGTTTTATGGGTATAATACATATTTCAAAAATTATCAAATTGTATACTTTAAATACAGTTTATTGTATCTCAATTATATCTCAATAAAACTGTTAAAAATCCATAGGACTTCATATATTATGATGCAGCAGGAGTTACAGAGAATATACATGTAAGATTCATTAGTATTGGAATTTTAATCTATTTTGATTACTGCTGTATTTCCAGTCCCTAGATCAGTGCCTGGTGGAGTAGGGCTCAATAAACATTTGCAAATGAATAGCCTCCCTCCATCTAAAACAACAACAATACGTGGGACAGAGTAGAGGCCAAGGCTGGCTTCAGGTGATTATGATAAAAAACTGGAGGCATAACAAAATTCTGTCTGAGTTCTATTCTGGAATTATGCTTATCATTATTTCTCACAGTAATCTGGTCTCACACACCAAAAATGTATAAGATAATGGGGCGCCTGGGTGGCTCAGTCGGTTAAGCATCTGCCTTCTGTTCAGGTCATGATCTCTGGGTTGTGAGATTGGGCCCCGCATGGGGCTCTGCACTGCTGAGGGTGGAGCCTGCCTAAGATTCTCTCTCCCTCCCTCTCCCTCTGCCACCCCCCCCCCCGGCTCTCTTGCATGGGCATCCTCTAAAAAAAAAAAAAATGTACAAGATATTAATATAGATTTCTACTATAAAAATTATGGTACACCACTAACATTCTTAGCCTCTCAGGATAGTTTTGCTAGTATATATGGCTTTATTCCAACTGCCAAGATAAGAATATATATATATTTTTAATTCAATTAGCCAACATAAAGAAGATGTGGTTTATATATACAATGGAATATTACTCGGCCACCAGAGAGGATGAATACCTACCATTTACACTGACATGGATGGAACCGGAGGTATTATGCTAAGTGAAATGAGAATATATTTCTTTGATATTCCTCATTGACAATCCACATCTTCACATTTATTTTAGTTTAATGGAACCACTATTAAACTTATGTTCTCTTTTATAAATTATCTTAGGACCTATTTGGTACATTTAAGCTTTGTATTAAAATAGAATCAATCTATTCCATCAGTTTACAAAGCTTTTAAAGTACCAGAAAATTTGGTCTGATGATCTGAATTTCTTGATTAAAAAAAAAAAAAATTTTGTTCCTTAACATTTATAGGCAGTGTTTTGATCCTTAAAATATGTTATGAATCAATTTTCTAAGCAATGGTACAGCAGATGTTTCAATTACCAACTCCACTATCTATAATCACTATGCACTGCACATTCTTACTGGCAACTGCAATTGATATACATGGTAGTGATGCTTAGGTCTGCAAGAGACAAAGTCTATCCCAAGGTTCTAGGGGGCAGTGTGTGTTCTAATTTAGCCAACCTCAAACAATAGTAGAGGCCATAAGGATAAGAACATAAAAGTTTAATTATGTCTTGTCTCCAGAAAAGCACGTGTCCTTACAGTGGATTGATAACATTTCCAATAAATAATGGCTAGCCAATAAGAGGTGGGCAAGCATTTGTTTGGATAGGATACAATTAGATAATTACATCCCATCATGAGTAAGCAAAATCCCAGGTGTGCTAAGGAAGTTTTTGGAAGAATTATTTTGTTAAGTAGTATAATATACAAAAAAGGTAGTCACTCTTATGAGAATGAAACTAGGAATATCAGCAAATGAAGAAGGGAACAGCAGAGTCAACTATTATTATGCACCAGGCACTTCATACATGTTGCTTCATGTGATACTCATGACATTCTCATGCAGGAACTACAGCTGCCTTCTCTTTGTAGAAGAGAGAGCGGACACTCGGAGAGGTGAAATAATTTGTCCGAAAGACATATCCCAGACCCAGGCCTGCTGACTCCCAAGTCATGGTTCTTTTAGTTCTCTACGCAAATTACCACAGAAAGAATTTAACAGAAAAAAAGCACATAATATGCTTGGTTTATTTTTGCCGATGACAAGTCAGCTATAAGCTGCCATTACAGAGTGAGTCACTGTGGATTCAACTTACTTCAAGGAGGAATCCCCAACACCAATGCAGCCTCGCAAGCTGAGCTTTCTCAGGAATCCACCACATCGCTTTGAGATATTTTCCACCACTCGACCCTTGAGTCAAAAAGTCAGAAAAAAATCTCATTTTTCATGCTGCTTATCTAACAGCATAATAACCTGAAATTTTAGAAACTGAATATATTTTTCCAGGTGTAAAAGAAGTTATTTTGGAGCATTCCTCCAACACCCCACTCTGTTCCTAAAGGAGCTGCAAGCATTGAAAAATGTTTTCAATTAAAGCATTAAGTATTCAAAAAAAAATTAGTGCACTATATTTTGGAAGTTTTAGCCCTGGAGGTAGGCCTCCCGTACCCAGGGCTCAGAGCTACCTCGCCAATTACAAGGCTCTTTGAGGTCAGCTGTGGGAACACTGGCTGCTGAGCGGCACTCTCAAACGACACTGCTCCAAAAAAAAAAAAAAAAATTCTATTTTAGCTAAACATTACCACTCTAACGTTTCAAAATGTATCATAAAAGCTCCCCCTCATCCTCCTTAGAAATCCCCTATTGAAACACATTTGCTTTGAGATAGGAACTTGGGCTAGATACCGGCAGATTCATTAAAGGGAAAAAAATGAACAGTGATTAAGCACTTTCACTTTTTCAGGCACGATTTTAACACTTTCTTGTACTTATTATGGCTCATTTACTATTCACAACAACCTCATGGTCTACTACTCCACAATGGAGACCATGAAGAGTATGTCTGGAATACAAATCTCTCAGGTCATCTCTCTTAACATTACCATGCCCTGTGATTAAGTCAATGGAAAACTACAAGTCAATCCAGGCACGACTTCCAATGGCCCATACACTTCAGGAATAACGATTACTCTACCAGGTAAAGAACCATGACCAGCTGAGGTGCTTGCTGAAGATAAAGGGAACACAGAATGGGTATAGAAGGTAGTTAAAAATATCAACTACCACCATGCAACCAATTACAGAAATGAAAACTGTAATTGTCATGAATGTCTCTCCTTATTTTGTTAGAGTATGTGTGTGGGTAAAGCCAATATATTTGTTTTCTTTCCTCTCCTGTTCCCTTATGTAAAATAAGATGTGCTGACACCGTATCATGGTATTTAAGTATTGTTAATTCTATATCATAGTATTTAAGATACAGGATATCAAGAAAAGTGAACACCACTCAAGGACTTTATCTCTTCTTTTGAGGAAGGAGTTAGTGTGGTTTTGGTTGTGCACTGTATACTTGTTACCACATTAGGTCGAATTAAGACCTTGTCATTGTTTTTATTTGGAGATTAAGTATGACTTAAGGTGATGCATATGGGTGCCAAGTTGACAAGGGGTGACTTTTGACAATTAATCTTATGTGTCAACTTGACTGGGCCACAGGGTGTGCAAACATTTGGCCCAACAGTATTCTGTATGAGTCTGTGAGGGTATTTTTGGATAAGATTACCATTTGAATCGGTGGAGAGAGTAAAGTAGCAGTGGGAGGGCCTCATCCAATCAATTGAAGACCTGAATAGAATGAAAAAAGCTGAGTAAGAGGGAACTCGCCCTGCATGACTGCTTGAGCTGAGACACTGGTCCTTTCCAGCCTTTGGACTGGGGCTGAAAAACATCAGCTCGTCTTAGGTCTGGACCCTGTCAGCTTTCAGACTGGAATTTACCCCATGGGCTCTGCTGGTTCACAGGTTAGACTGGAACTACATATCAGCTCTCCTGGGTCTCCAGCATCTTAGGACTTCTCCGTCTCCATAATCACATTACCCAATTCCTTATAATAAATCCATATATTTGTATACATACATACCCTATTGTTTCTCTGGAGAATCCTGACTATTAACAGACTGGATTCATACCTTCATTTTGCAAATAAAGAAATTAAATGGTTAAATTGCCAAGGTTACACTTTAGTGAGGAGTAGAGTTAGGGTTCTAAGAGATTTATTTGATTCTAAAGGCTGCACAACCACTGCCTCCACAAGGAAGGAAGTACTGAAAGGAAGCCATTTGGGTCTTTAAAAAAAATGCTATTATCCTCACTTCATAAAATAGCACCCTTGACACTGAACTGTGAGCACTAAGAATTCACTAGGACACATCAAACAACAGGTTCACAGGAGCAGGGCTCACCTGTACTGTTACCTGGCTAACATCTTAAGATGAAAATCTACACTCTGATATTGCTAATAGCTTTATTTATGCTTTCTTGAGTATTCTCTAAGTTAATAAATCTCTGTCACTAGAGGGAAAAAAATATTATGACTTGGAAGTCCAAGTGCAGAATAAAACAGTGAAAACCCCTCCATATCAATGTCTCCAAATAGAGTACACAAGATATTTTTCTCCATTTCAAGTTAGTCACATTGATATAAGCTTTCTATTCTTCCTTTCTTTGGAGTAAAAGTTTTTGTACTCAGATTAAAAAAATTACATTCAGAATTTTCTGTTCCACTGTTTCCAAGAGAAAACTGTTCCACTGTTTCTAAGAGAAAAAATTAGCAAATTGTTTCCAAATGCAAAATTCAAGTCAATGACTGTATATTATCCACTTAGATAGTATGTTGTAGGTGTGGATTTTGGAATGAAAGGCTTTAGAGAAAAATAAGGCCTAAATGGAGAGACCTTTGGAGTTGTAACTTTTAGATTAACATGCTACTTGGTTATTTCTTATTCTTGGCCTGGAGGAATCTTTATTAACTATGAAGACATTGACAAAAATGCTCAACTTTTAAAGGCATGGAGAATGCCTAAACATCAGGGTAACAACACTTATTCAGGAAAGAGTGATGCTCACGGAAAGGCACAATGTACTCTTGTCATCTGGTTACTTTATTTTACCTTTTCTCTGAAACACAACAGTTACATAACCCATCGTGTTCAGGGTACCTACTGTCTCCTCTTACTAGATGAATGACCTCAGGTAAGTTACTCAAACTTTTTGTGCCTCAGTTTCTTCAATATGGTGTTTTTGAGAAGATTAAATGAATATATGTAAAGTTACTTAAATAGTACCAGGCACACAGTAAATACTGTTAGTATATTAATCCTGAACCTTGGTACATTCTCTCCTCTCTCAACATATCCATAAATCATTTTCATCCCAAAGAAATAACTTGAGATGATCAGTTTATCCATGGAATGCTTCCCAGGGTGAGTATCCAATGGGTCCTATTTAGACAACACAGGGGGCTTCAACACTTGGTTCATAATCCAATCTGGATTGTTAGCCCCAAAAGGGCAACCAAATAGTATTAGACTAGACTAATACTAATATGGTGCCAGCTATTTTAAGTTTTCACATGTAGGGGCACCTGGGGGGCTCAGTCGGTTAAGCATCTGCCTTTGGCTCAGGTCATGATCCCGGGGTCCTGGAATCAAGTCCCGCATCGGGCTCCCTGATCCACAGGGAGTCTGCTTCTCCCTCTGCCCTTCACCCCCCTCGCGCTCTCTCTCTCTCTCTTGCTCTCACTCTCTCTCAAATAAATAAATAAAATCTTAAAAAAAAAAAAAGAAAAAAGTTTTCACATGTAATTCTTTACATAACTGGTGACCCATAAACTAGTCTTTCCTTTAGTGGAAGTACTCTTAAGAATTTCTACAATGTGTTTATATAGCTGCGGTCAGCCATCAGCTAAAATTCTGAAATCAAATAATGCACAAGGTAGTGCTATTTACTTGAAACAGTATTTTTAAAAATCTGAATCTAAAAGTTTTAAATATGCCTTTCAAAAAGTTGTATAGTTTGGAAAAATCATCAAAGAAAACTGAGGGGACAATAAGAGCCACAAAAAAAGAAAAATAATTTGCAAAAATTTTTAAAAACAATGACTCTCCTTTGGTGAGCAGAAATGACTACAATTTTTGGAATTTAATGTGCTTCTCAACATCACTAAGTAAACACAATGAACAAAGATCTAGAGATTATCAGTTTGAAGAGGAATCACATGTCAGCATGTTTGGGTGGACATTGCTACAATCACTGCTATTAAGTCTGGAAAGGGCATTAAAGAACTCCTAATCCAGGGACCACAGTCCAAAACAGCAACTGAGAGCTTATCTTTCCAGGCTGGGCATGAAGCCCTGAGGTCCCCGACCCTTCCAAACTCAGAACACCACAACATGCAAGGAAACCCACAGTGGGAAACCCTGTGCTCGGCCCCACTTGCTGCAGGTGCTCTGCTCCACCGGTCTGGGATGGGATCAGAGTCTCTCCAGCTGGTAACCTAGAGAAGTAGGGGAAGGGCCGTCACAACTGATTGCTAGCTCTTCTAGGGAACACCAGGTTCAGTAACTCATAGGAAACTGTGTGGGCTCATCTCACTGTTAAGCATGATTATTTCCTTATCCATTAAAAAAGGCACAAAACATACACTTTGTCAAAAACACTTGATGAAAATGCTATATGAGGAACTGAATTAAAATACAACTCCATGACTACAACTGAATTGGCTAAACTAGAAATGAATAAGGTTTTCCCAACATTGCGTAGATAAACTTCAGAATCTCCACATCCTTAAAAGAGTAGTCTAGATAATTATTATGTGCAGTGAATATTACTTCCCTCTTTCTTTTTGGTTATAAATTGTATTTAATCTAAAAGTTGTTTTAAAATAAACTTTTCTCGGGGCGCCTGGGTGGCTCAGTCGTTAAGCGTCTGCCTTCGGCTCAGGTCGTGATCCCAGGGTCCTGGGATCGAGCCCCGCATCGGGTTCCCTGCTCGGCAGGAAGCCTGCTTCTCCCTCTCCCACTCCCCCTGCTTGTGTTCCCTCTCTCGCTGTGTCTCTCTCTGTCAAATAAATAAAAATCTTAAAAAAAAAAAAAATTAAGAAAAATAAACTTTTCTCATTTGGTCAGGCTTACCACTCTTACATGGGGATATTCACATATTTCCAGATAAATACATGAGAATCCTAGAATTATAAAAGGTTTTAAGGATTATTTTGCTTCTTTATTTTATAGATAATAAAACTGAAGCATTGAGAGATTATATGGCTTAAGTGGCTGAGCTGCAGTGATATCTCAGGTCTCCAGCTTCACTCCTGAACCCCTGTTTCTGCCATTTCTCCATTCTAGATGCTGAATTAGAATTCTCAGTGGATCTTTCAGATCAATAAATATTTGTCAGGAGTCTCCTAAGATTAAAGCACTGAACTGGGTGTTAATAATGCAAGTATAAGGCTTTAAAAAGCTGAGTGGTAATACCAAGGTTATAGACATGAACAAGGAGGAAAAGTAGTTTGCTATTGATACAGAGCCAAAGCAAAATACAAGCAGAATTTTGGTCTTGATGTACATAGATATCTTTTTTTCTTCTTTATTACACCTTGACATCTTAATATTAAATCTAAATGCAGCAAAAGAAAAGGGCAGGAAAGAGTGACCAGTTTACTTATCTTTTTAAATAGTCTTTTATCTAAGGGTACCTGGGTGGCTCAGTTGGTTTAAGCGTCTGCCTTCGGCTCAGGTCATGATCCCAGGGTCCTGGGATCGAGCCCCACGTCAGGCTCCCTGCTCAGTGGGGAGCCTGCTTCTCCCTCTCCCACCGCCCTCCACTTGTGTTCCCTCTCTTGCTGTATCTCTCTCTGTCAAATAAATACATAAAATCTTTAAAAGAAAAAAAAAGTCTTTTATCTAAAATAAAGCTAACTTACCTCTACATCTGTTTGAAAGTTAAAAAGGTCTATTCTTTGCCAGTTGCTTCCATCCAGGGCTAGGATGTTCCAAGCCTAGGGGGTGGGAGGTAGAGGAGGAGAGATGGGGTGAAAGAGATACACTAAGTGAGACTGTTAATGGAAGTCCTGATTCAACCTTTGTATTTCCAAACTTTTATTCTTGATATACATTAAGTGGATAATCAAATATGGAATTATGATAACACCATGTTATATTAAATGTAAAAGATGACATTTAAAGTTAACTGCTTGGGGCGCTTGGGTGGCTCAGTTGGCTAAGCATCCAACTCTTGATCTTGGCTCAGGTCATGATCTTGGGATCCTGGGATTGAGCCCCGAGTTGGCTCTGCACTAGGTATGGAGCCTGCTTAAGAGTCTCACCCTCTCCCTCTCCCGTTGCCCCTCCCCCCACTTGCACACGCACGCGCATGCATGCTTTCTTAAAAAAATTAAATTAAAAAAAGTTAACTTCTTGCTTGAACTAAAACTCGTTCTCATTCTAATAAAACTCAATATTTATTGATTGATAAAAATCTGGTTAATACTCTACCTTGGAAATCTGTGCACATCGGCACAAAGTTACTATATCCAAGAAGGAAAATATTCTAGGAAGAAAGGGGAAAAACAAAAAAATGAGATGGTATTAACATTTTAGAATATTTACAACTTGAAAGATAAAATCTAATGCGCCATCTGGATATATCATAAGTTTTTTCAAGATTCCTCAATTTGCAATACACAAGCTCACTATAATTCTACAACACTACTGTGGAATATCAAAGGCTCACATGTTCCAAAGCTGTTTGAGACTCACTACACAAATCCCCTTAAAACAGAACCCATTAAACTTTTATGTCCCTTGTTCTATGACATGGACATGGGACAGTAGATCATAACTTGTCCTATTCAAAAACCAACTCTCTAATCTCCTAGACACTAAGCCTGGGGAGATCTAAATCCTTCTAATTCTCATGTCCCTTACATATTACAATACAAACTCCTCTTCTCGTAATAGATGTACCAAACAGGCTCAGATGCCTGAGCCTCAAATAACACAGCCAAGAAAGACTCAGTGATAAAACCCATTTGGCTTTGATGTATTAGTTCACAGGATAGAAAGATGGAGCCCATTCATTGGCAAGTTCTACAGTGACCAGTTTTTCCTGAGCAAAAGCCAAGAACCACAGAAGATGGGAAAGATGGGGAAAAAGAAAAGCAGAGCCATAAACAAAAACCTAGTTGACATCAGTAGTGCCCTTAGAGGAAGCAGTAGCTGTCAGCATGGCAGGGGTCTGAGTGAGGTCCCAACATGGGTGGTGGACATGAGTTGCTGATGACAGCAGAGTGGCAAATAGCTGCGTGTGTCTCAGTGCTGTGCAGTAACAGCTGCAAACAAAGAGCAGCTTTTCTGCGAGAAGAAAGGTGAATGAGGATGAGGTAAGGGACAATAGGATCTCAATTCTTATAGTCCTGGGAGATAAATATGAGTTTCCATCTCTGTGTAGAAGCGGGAGAAGGTAAGATGGCGAACAGCCACCTATCAAATTCTTCAAAATTCTCCAGAGATAACAATCAGTGGTCAGTTGAAAATCCATGGGCTCAGGGAAGGATAGTAGATCCATAAAACACCAGAGCAATACCCTACAATAATGCATACACAAGCAGCACCATGGGGCTAGTGATGCTATAGATACCATTCTACAATATAGGCTCCAATCATTTTCTAGTTAAAAGCAAAGGACAGAAGCATAAGGGCTGCACTGACCTTAAAAGATTGAATGGAACTTTGTATATAGGAAAATGCTGGTGGCTGAAAATATGCACTAAAGTATATGCTAAACATATTTCAGGGTGTCTGCAAACACCTATATTGCCTCTGTGGAAATACATCTTGCCCCACCCACAGGCCTTTCTGCCTCAAACATCCATGTTCTGTGCCATATGACCATGCCACAATGAGCCACAACTCATCACTAGCTCCCTAAAAGACCAAGGACCAGATAGAGAAATGCATATGGTAGAATATCTCATGCTGCAGTCGGGTTCTAAAGTACGAGACTAGGTGAAAAAGGAGTTAGCTAAAGTTTCCCTTGAGAATCCCTTAAGACTGTACCACCCTGGAGACCACATTCTATCACCTCTTGGTAAGAACAATTGCACTGATGTTAATAAAGATAGCTAACTTTGATTATGTATTTACTATGTGCTAGCCACAGTTTGTGTTGGTCATTTAATCGTTTTGACACTGTTACGAGATGCTATTATTATCTCTGTTTTTTGGAGAATGAAATGGAGCACAAAAGTTAAGTGGTCACTGGGTGATGGGCATTAAGGAGGGCACATGATGTGATGAGCACTGGGTTTCATACACAACTGATGAACTGTTGAACACTACATCTGAAACTAAAAAAAAAAAAAAGAAAAGAAAAGAAAAAAAAAAAAAAGAAAGGTTAAGTAACCTGCCCAGGTCATACAGATAGTAAGAGCAGAGCTAGGATTTGAACCCAGGTAGTCTGGCTTGAGAGCCCAAGCCTATGACCACTACACATAACAGCCTTAGAAAGTTTAACACAGCTGTTTTTCCCTCAGGACTGGACTAGATGCTATTTTTGCAACTGAACAGCAGATGAAGTAATTGTGCTTAGTGAGCATGCTGTATGGAAAACACCTATCTTTGAATGCTAGAATCACACTAACTAAAGCAAAATGCTCACACATCCAGACACACATGAGAACCAACAGCCGGAACAAAAGTTCACATTACTCCTCTCGTGCTTCCTACCAAATTTTATGGTTACTGAATGAAAAAGTAGATTACCTTTAGTGTTTACATTATTTTCCCTCTTCCCATCACCCCATGAATGTAGGTGAATTTGCACAAGTTAAATAGGCATGATAGGACTCCAAACTGCCAAATGCAGCCTAAGCCAAATTCCTGAATCATGTTTCAGTGAATAAGATAAATGCCTTGAATGACAGAGCCTGGGACACTGGCAATAGAAACAGAGATAGCTAGAGGAGTTAGAGTCATGGTAAATTGAGTTCTGGCCTTTCCAAAGCATCTTTTTTTTCCTGGAAATTGCTTCCTACCTCAAATGTGGTAACTTCACCCTTCATTAGGAAAGCACTGCAAAGGCAACTTGGTTATCAACAAATATATATAGGGGTATAGAGGAGTGGATGTACTTCTGGACTTTGTATTCTATTCCCCTGGTCTGTTTCTCCACCTTTGTGCCAATGAGACTGTTTTAATTATGAAGCTTTGTAAGTCTTGAGGTCTGGTAACGTTAAGTCCTTCAACTTTGTTCTTCTTCAAGATTACCTCGGCTATTCTTGGTTCTTAGAATTTCCACTTATGTTTTAGAAGCAGCATGTCGATTTTCACAAGAAAACTTTATGAAATTTTTACTGGGATTACATTGCAGTTATAGAAACTTCAGGGAGAATTGAAATCTTTACAATATTAAGTCTTCCAGTCCAGAAACATGATATATTTCATTATTTATTTAGGATGTCTTTCTCATAGTAATTTTTGTAGTTTTCCATATTGATACTCTGTTCATCTTTAGATTCCCCCTCACTGGTTATTTGATGTGTTACTATTAAAATGGAATTTTAAAATGTCATTTTCTGTGTGTTTTTTTTTTAAGTAAGCTCTATGCCCAAAGTGGGGCTTGAACTCATGACCCCAAGATCAAGAGTCACATGTTCTACCAACTGAACTAGTCAGGTGTCCCTTCAATGTCATTTTCTAATTGTTAATATATATATGCGCATATATGTATATAAATTTCCACATATTTAGCTTGTATCCAGCAATATTTCCAAATTCATTAATAAATTCTAATGATTTTTTAAAGATTTAAATAATTACTTAATTTATTTGAGATAGCGAGAGAGAGAGAGAGAGAGAGCGTGCACACGAGCATGAGTGGGGGTGGGGAGGGAAAGGCAGAAGGTGAGTGAGAAGCAGGCTCTCCACAGAGCAGGGAGCCTGACACAGGGTCAATCCCAGAACCTTGGGATAATGACCTGAGCCTAAGGCAGAGGCTTAACCCACTGAGCCACCCAGGTGCCCCAGTTCTAATGATTTTCTACATACAGAATCAATTCATTTGATTTTCTTCCTTTCCAATACTTTTCTTTGTCTTGCCTTATTGAAGTGGCTATGATCTCCTCTAGGGCCAATAATGCTAAGGAAAGGCAGCTTTTTCTCATTGCCATTTCAGAGAAAAAACTGTCACTTTTTAATCACTGATTAGATATTTACTATAGGGTTTTTCCCCTACCTTTTTGACTTTTAAAAGTTACTTTGTTATACCCTGTAAAAGGTTTTTGTCCACGCATGATTTAAACAACTTTAACATTCATTTATCTCTTTTAAGAATTTATTAAAAGAGCAGATAATACACGGAATTGCCATATATTACCTCCGATCTTGACACAGTTTCCCCTATTATTAACATTTTGCATTAGTGTGGCACATTTGTTACAATTGATAAATACTGATACATTATTATTAACTAAAGTCCACAGTTTAGGTTAAGGTTCACTCTTTGTATTGTACAATTAGTTCCATGGGTTTTGACAGATGGATGATGACATGTATTCGCCATTACAGTATTATACAGAATAGTTCACCAGCCTAAAAATCACCTGCCTCACCTGTTCATCCCTTCCCTCCTTCAGATGAAGCCCTGTTAACCACTGGTCTTTTTAACATTTCCACAGTTTTGCCTTTTTCAGAATGTCATAATTGGAATCATATAGTATGTGCCTGTTCAGATTAGCATCCTTCACTTAGCAATATGCATTTAAGGCTCTTCGTCTTTTAGTGTCAAAATAGATCACTATTTTTTATTGTTGTATAATATTGAAACTGATGTACCAGTTTATCCATTCATCTATTTAAAGTCATCTTATTTGCTTTCAGTTTTGGGTGATTATGAATAATTCTTTTTTTTTTAAGATTTTATTTATTTATTTGACAGAGAGAGACAGCAAGAGAGGGAACACAGCAGGGGGAGTGGGAAAGGGAGAAGCAGGCCTCCCGCTGAGCAGGGAGCCCAATGCAGGGTTCGATCCCAGGACCCTGAGATCATGACCTGAGCTGAAGGCACATGCTTAATGACTGAGCCACCCAGGCGCCCCTGATTATGAATAATTCTGCTATAAACATTTGTATGCAGGTTTTTGTGTGGATATGTTTTCTACTCAGTTGGAAAAATACCTAGGAGTAGAATTGCTAGATCATGTAACCTTATGTATAGCTTTGTAAGAAACTGCCAAACTGTCTTGCAAAGTGCCTGTACCATTTTGAATCTCCACCAGCAATGAATGAGAGCTCCTGTTGTTCTGAATCTTGCCAACATTTAGTATTGTTAGATTTTTAAATTTAAGCCATTCTAAATAGGTGTACAGTGATATCTCATTATTTAGTTTTTAATTCCTTAAAGACATGATACTAAGCATCCTTTCATATGCTCATTGTCGTGTGTATGTCTTCTTTGGTGAGGTACCTGTCTAAATATTTTGCCCATTTAAAAAAAAAAGATTTTATTTATTTGACAGAGAGAGAGTACAAGCAGGGGGAGCGACAGGCAGAGGGAGAAGCAGGCTCCCCACTGAGCAGAGAGCCTGACATGGGGCTCAATCCCAGCACCCTGGGATCATGACCTGAGCCAAAGGCAGACACTTAACCCACTGAGCCACCCAGGTGCTCCTGTTTTGCCCAATTTTTAATTGGTTTGTTTTCTTGTTGGATTTTAAGAGTTGTGTATTTTGGACATCAGTCCTTTATCACATATGACTTTGACAAGTATTTTCTCCAAGTCTGTGGTTTGTCTTTTCATTCTCTTAACATTCTTTCTCAGATAAGTTTTTAATTTTAATAAAGTTCAACTTACCAATTTTCTCATTGATGGATCATACTTTTGGTACTGTATTTAAAAATTCATTGCCAAACCCAAGGCCATCTACATTTTTTCTCCTATGCTTCTTCCAGAAGTTTTACAGTTTTGCATTTGCCATACAGGTCTATAATCCATTTTGAGTTGATTTTTGTGAAAGATGTAAGGTCTGTGTTTACATTCTGCCTTTGCATATAGATGTCCAATTGTTCCAACACCATTTGTTGAAAAAGAGAGTTTCTCCATTAAATTGCTTTTTCTCCTGGTGTGCCTGGGTGGCTCAGTGAAGCATCCGACTCTTGATTTCAGCTTGGGTCATGATCTCAGTGTCATGGGATCAAGCCCCACGTCAGGCTCTGCACTCAGCAGGGTCTACTTGAGATTCTCTCTCCCTCTGCCCCTCCCCCTGCTCATGCATGTTCTTCCTCTCTCTAATAAATAAATAAATAAATAAATAAATAAATAAATAAATAAATAAATAA